>NC_133502.1:203307878-203610909 GCF_049354715.1 Callithrix jacchus
CCAAAAAGTGGACCCTCACCAGACACCAAATTTGCCAACACCTTGACCTTGGACTTCCCAGCTTCTAAAACTGTGAGAAACTGTGTTTATGAGTGACTCAGTCTTTGGTAATGTGTTACAGCTACCCAAGTGGACTAACACAGCTGAGCAGGGTCAGCTATTAATAGAGAGGGAATTGGGAGCAGCGGGCAGAATGTCCCAGAGTTTCAATAAGCCCCATAGGAAAACCCAGGAAACAGATCCCAAGAGTATCACCAGAATGGAGTTTTAGTCACTCACTAAGCCAGAACCGTGCCATGGGATGGCTCAGGAAGGCCGAGGGAGACAGAGGCCACAGATGTTACTAGAGATATCTGGGGCAGAGACTAGGGGCTGCTAATGTTCCATCGTAGTTGGCCTTTGCCTTCTAGGGGCTGCCTTAACTCTGGTAGAAGATAAGGCCTGAGTCTACCTCCCGACAACTGCACTGTCCTCAGATTGGCAAGGGCACTTAGCAAACAGCTCAGTCTACCATCTTCCAAGTTATATCATTATTTATCTACATGGCAATCAGTCTCTTTTCCAAAAATAGTGAGCTGTAGAAACTCATCCTGGTACCCCCATAAGTAAGCTAAAAGCCCATAATATAAATAATGTCTCCAAATGTTGGGTGGATGCATGAAAGAATGGATGAATGCTCCCATGCTCCACTCCAAGGAAAGGAAGAGGGGAGAATCAACCTTTTACTGTTGGTATAAGATACTCTTCACTGAACTCTGATCACACCCCTACCTGTTCCTGATTTTGCCATTTTCTCTAAGGTAGTTGTTGTCAGCCTTGTTTTATTGATGAGAAACCTAAAACTCAGAGGGGTTGCTGTCTAACTAAAATGTAAGTTAACTTATATAGCTGGCAGAACCAGTATTTGAAAACAGATCTGACTAACCCCAAATCCCATGCTCTTTCTCCTGGGCCACGCTCTTTTGAATGAAGAGTTGTAAATATCTACTATGTGCTGGTTATTATATTATTAACTAGAACAACCTCAGGTAGGTTGTTCTAGTTAATCCTCATACTATGAGACTCATATTATGCCCCTGTTACAAGTGGAAAAACTGAGGTTTGGTGAGATTACCTACCTTTCCCAAGGCCATCCAGCTTCTAAGGTTCAGAGCTGGATTGAAACCTGGCTTTGTTTGACCCCAACAGCAAGCTCTTTCCACTGCTCCCCAATGCCAGGACATGAGGCAGTGTCCAGGCTGGTGGACTCTGGGTGATGAGCTCAGGCTGCTGGTGGACTCTGGATGATGAGCAAGGCCTCTGTTTGCTTCTCTCTTGAGTCCATTAGTTTTGTGCTGCTCCAGCTTTGCAAATAGTGGCCAGTGTATCTGTAATGGCCAAGCCTAGGCAAGAATCAGGAATGAGTGGACAGGGCAGGCCCAGGACGGGTCAGTCTCCAAGTCTGGAGACACAGAGCCAACAACATACCTCTCCACTGACACTGGTGCACGAGCTCATCGCTGGGTGCTGGAACCCACTCACTGCATGGTTTTTGCTTTGGTGCAGAGAATTAAATCTTAGCAGTATGGTGGGTGGTTGAGAGCTCAGACTCTGGAATCTGACTTCTTGGGTTCAAATCTAGGCTACTCATTGGCTTTGTGATTTTCAGTTGGTTCCTTATTTCTTCTGAGCCTTACTTTCCTCATCTGGAAAATAGGGTTAGTAATAGAACCTGTCTTATAGGGTCATAGATCAGATCAAATACAATCATGTTGATAAAGGGCTTAGAACAAAACACTTTACTGGTATCCCATCAATAGCAGCCTCAATTGTAGTAATTTTTAAATATTGATGGGTTAATAAAGACTGAACAATTCATTAAGCCACCAATGAATGGGAAAATAACACAGGCTCGTGGATACCACCTCCCAACCTCCCAATGTTTTTTTTTTAAGAATACTGGACCTGAAATCTGAGGATTCAAGATTTAACTTCAAATCTGGCTGTGTGACTTCTGGCAAGTCGCTGTACCTCTCTCAATCTTGTCCAACTTATCTGAAAAAGAAAAGTCATGATATTGGAACTGCTCTACTTAGCCCTTGGAGTCACATGAGGCTCAAACAAAATAATGTTGTGGAAATATTATATAAAGTATAAAATACTGGAGAAATGCTAGCCATTGTATTGAGTTAGTTCTCCTTTCTTGTCCCCCACCCCACCCGGGTTCCCTCCAGCCAGTCTACCTCCCACCCATTTTGGCTCAGCTGCCCTGGAATCTCAGTTGGCTCCCAGAAAGCATTTGGAGCACAGCACAAATTGTCCAAAGGTTGCTTCCAAAGCCTTTGGCGACTAAGTCTGGCCCCAGCCCTTCCTCCTTGAAAATGTCTGGCTTAATGGGAAAGAATGTGGGTTGGCAGTTCAGTCCCATTCAAGTCCACAAGCATCCACTGACCACCTACAAATGCCAGGCCCTGGACACTGGGCACCTGGGGCTCAACAAGGTTGTCTGTTCTCAGAAGCTCGTAGCTTAATTAGGAAGCAGTCACCTCACAGACAACCATGCCATATGTTGGGGTAGCACTAGACTGGGGGCCCAGAGGAAGGCACTGTAACTGTGCTGGAAGAATCAGAGGAGGTTTCCTAGAGGATGGGACATCTGAGAAGAGCCCAACCCTCACCCAGTCACATCCAAATATGAAAGACTTCATCCCATGGTGAAGCCCTTACCACACTAGCACCTCCTATCCCTGTGGTCATGGGTTTGTCCACACTTCAAGCTAAAAGTAGCCTTAAAATATTATTTAGTCCAGCTGTCATTTCAGAGAGGCCCAGAGGGCTGAAGTGACTTTCTCATGATTACCCAGCTGGATCTGCTGAAAATATTGGGTGTCTTTTATGTGAAGATTAATGTTTCTTCTTGGAGATCCATTTCCAATCAGATCAACTTCCTGGGACAGGGCACCAACTGGTCACAAAAGTAAACCCAAAGTGGGAAATTCTTGGAGCTCCTTTTCTTCTGTCCCTTAGGCTGCAACAGCAGACCTAATCCTTGCACAGCATCCCACAGTGTATGTGGGCTCCTGCATTCCACTCAGTCCTCATAGCAACTCTGTGAAGTAACTGTCACTTAACTTGTTTTACAGATAAGGAAACTGAGTTTGGACAAAAATTGTTAAGAGGTGACTGTGAAACTGGAAAATTGATCTCAAAAATCAAAGAGCCCTGAGTCAACATCATGATCTGACTTCAAACTGGAAAGTCAATTTCATTACTTAGGAGTAACTGTTTCCTCGCCCTCTCCTTTCTTTTATAAAATTGCCTTCTAAGCAGCAGGAATGACTGGTCAGCACCACACCGGCTGGAACGTCGTCTCTTTCCTGCCTTTTGATCCTGCCTCTGTCCTCCTTCCTCTCTTCTTGGCTTTCTGCCTATATTCCTGTCTGTGTTTCTTTCTCCGTATTACTTTTCTCTCCCTTCTGTCCCTTATTCTCTCCCCACCTTTGTGTTTTTCTCTGCTCTATCTGGGTGTCTGTGTCTGTGTCTTGTTCTTTCTCTCTCTGCCTCGGTCTCCTTTCTCTCCTCTCTTCCCCTTCCCCTCCCAGGAAGGCTCTGCAGGTACTTGAAGGCGCCAAATACCTTGGCCATGACTAATCCAGGGCTGTGCAGTGGCTGCGTCTTGCAGACCTCTCAAGTTTCCAGTCACCAGTTCCCGGAGCAGTGGGAGGGGGAAGCCACTGAGGGAATCTGACAAGGCCCCTGCCCAAAGCTGCACATTCCCTGGACAAGAAAGGAAAGAGTATTACCAGAGAAGAGACAAACAGGAGGCATTGATCAGTGACAGTTTGCCACCCTCCCCTTCCATCCCTGAACATCTGGTTTGAAGAAGAGTGGAGTCCCACCCTCCAGATGTGTGGCCTGAGGCTAAAGCAGCTGACAGGAAAGACAGGCAGTGACTTCACAACCCGCTTAAGCTGGGGGAGCTGAGGGTGTACATGGGGAACAGGAGCCAATATCAGTGAAAGCAAAAGTCCAGGCTCTCCGTCTGTTCTGGATGGGCAGCTGGGTGCTGGGAGCACAGGGTTTAGAGAGAGAGAGAGAGACCCTCATCCCTGCTGGCTGGGTTTAAATCTTGACTTCTGGTTCCTAGCAGTGAACTTCTGCACCACTGATTCCCTTTCCCAGCCCGTAATTCCTAACCTGTCAGAAGAGTGCCGCTTCTTCCCTCACAGAGCCATTCTTACATTTTGTTAAATGAAATCACTTCTCTGAAATGCCTAGCACAGGGTAAACATTGCTGTCCTTCCTTCACCTTCCAGAAAGCCTTCCTGGACAAGCCCAACTCCCCAGCTCTCCCGCTCTCCCGCTATCCCCTCTCTGCTCCCTGCCGGTCTCACTGGTTCTTTTCTGAAAGGGTCTGCCCTCTTGTCAGACCGCCCTGCTGCATGGGCAATTGCTCTTGTTTCTGCACTTGCCCTTGGTGGTGGTGGTGGTGGTGGTGGTGGTGGTGATAGTGTTAGTTCTCAGCAGAGTTTCTATCCAACATCCCGCCTCCTTACTGACACAGTGAGCCGCTTCTCCTACACTAAAAGAGAGACACTCACAGTAGCATGTTGGGTGAAAGCATGGACTTGAGGGTCCGCTAGACCCAAATTTGCATTTGACCATCTCTACTTATTAACCTGTGAAATGAGGATAAGGAGGGAAGGATTGGGTTCTAAAGATTAAGGAGATGAATTTCTCAGTGTTCTAGGCCCTCAGGAGTGGTGACGTTTAGCTATTATTACATGGCCTGTTAGCTCCCTCAGTACACGGCATACTGCTAGGAGTAAAGCAGGCAATAATGAATAGAGCTAGAATAACATGGAGGGGCTCTCACAGATTGCTTCTTATTGGTGTTTTGTCTATTTCAGTTTACCTTGGACTGGGCTCCTGGGAGTGCCCAGCCTTTCAGACTCAGAATAATTTCAGGAATCATCAAGATATGCCATCCATTTCCACATTTTGAAGGGAAATATGAGTGGCCAACAAGGGAAAGAGATTTGCTTAAACTTCTGATAAACACATTCATAGAGTTGTTTGTTCTCTATCAAAATGCAGAGAAGGTGACATCTGCTCTGAACTCCTGAGGGCCCTAATGTACAAACTACTCTCTATAGCTTTGCACTGAGAAGCAGAAGTGAGAGAAACGGGTGGATTGGACATGAAAGGGGTCATCTAGTGAATAATCCCTCCACCCAGCTGGTGTGGCACCTCCTGTTGTTCTCTCTGAAAATTTACTTGCTCAAGATCATGCAGGGAGTAGTGATGAGTCAGGATTCGAACCTAGGTCTGTTTGATTCCAGAGCTCGGTTTTCCATGACACCTGCTGCTTCTGGAGGGAAACAGCTATCACCAAAAAGAAAAAGTGGCCCCCAAAATGAGGCTTAGACCCCAGAAAACCAATTCACTGCCTTCTGCAGTTGCCTCAGGCCACCCAGTCTCCAAGAGGGGAGGAACAGGAGAGGGAGGCAATGTTGACATCCCAGGTGGGTCTTCAAGCCCACCTGTGCAAATTAGAGTCCAAGGAGAGAGGCAGCTAAAGACAGTCATCACCTGAGCCCCAAGGATACAGACCACGCACCTTATCTAGCTCAAGTGGGCAAATGGCTGGTGAAATTCATGGAACCTGTGAGACTTACCTCTTCCCAAGCAGGTCAGCAGCAGGTAGGAGGGACAGCTGTCTCAGCTTTCAGCCTCTTCTCCACCTCTCTCTTTTCCTAATGCTCTCTCCCTCTCCTCTGTCTCCAACCTTTCTTTCCTTCCTCTGTGTCCACTGCCCCTAGTTAGAAGGAATTCTAGGCCACTAGCTGGCTCAGGGCATGAGGATGGCCCAGAGTTATCTACAGAAGCCACCCAAGCGTTGTTCCTTTATTTCCATTCTGCTGGTGAGATATTGAGTGTTCAGAATTGGAGCTGGGATATTAGGCATCAGATGACTGTGACATCCCACAAGGCCACCTCCTCCCCCACCAGGGCTTAGGCATCCACTGGCAACTTTCTATATTTCCCAAAGCCACGTATGAATTATACATTTATACTCAGGGGGAAACTGAAATAGCCGGTGTTAAAAAATGCTGATTATCTCATATTGATCACTTGATTGGCAATTGGAGCAGTCTTTGATTACTTCATGGTTTTTATTGATTTGTTATTATTCACTATTATTGAATTCACATGCACAATTCACCATGTTACTTTGGTAAGTTACTTAGTTTCTCTGATTTTTTTCCCTATGAACAGAGGGGGTCATATGTGATAGGGTCTTAGTGAGAATTTAATGAGAAAATACTTATAAAATGCTTAGAACAGTTTCAGGGACCCGATAGCTATTCATGTGAACTGATGTTGTTGCTAGTGTTGCTATTAATGGCGTAAGATGGACTATTTTAAAACTTAGTATGCACTATGGGGAAAGTTGTTAATAGTGTGGACTTAACCGTTTTCCTAATGAGAAAACAAGCCCAAGGAGGTGAAATGGGAAGACCATAGGATAAAATGGAAAGTACATGGGCTTTGAGAGCTAAATTCACATCCCAGCTCATGTGCTTCCTCACTGGGTGGGTGAATTGCTTTTCTACTCTGATCCTGTTTCCTTGTCTATAAAGTGAGAAAGAACATGTCTGTGCCTGGCAGAGAATAGGCATTCCAACAGCAGAATCCTTGGTGGAGATCCTCCCTTCATTTCTCATCGTCTCCCAACCTTTCTCTTCCTTGCCTCCACTGCCAAGCCAGAGAATATTGTAAGCTCTTAGTTGAGCCAGGTCTCTGGTTCTTTTGTTCTCTACTTTTCCAGAGATTTCCATGAGACCCTATAAAAGTCCAAGCTAAGACCTAGGAGTCATTCTGGGCTGTGGGACTAAAGGTTTGATGCTTTAACTTCCTGTCTGGAAAAATGGGAAGTGTTCAACTAGAAAGGTAAATACTTGAGTCAAAGAACTAATTTCCTATTTGCCTTATCTTAGTTATGAGGAAGAGTTTGGAACCCTTTCACTTGGGACATTTGACTATAATCTGATTAATAACAATGTTTGGGAAGATGCTAAAGAGACCCTATGAGAAACTGATACGTAAGGTGAACACTGTCTCCCACTAATTCAACTATTGACAAATAAAGGTTTCTACTAATTCTTAGAGCTTGTCCTATGAGGTTACTATGGTATAATGTTCAAGAATTGGGTTCTAGAGCCAGAATGCTTGGGTCTGAATCCTAGCTTTGGCCCCTTGGGCAAGTTGCTTACCTCTCTGTGTCTCAGTTCCCTCATCTGTAAAATAGATAATAATATCACTATGTGTGACTGTGTGTGGACTAAATGAGTTGACCAATATAAAATGCTAAGAACAGTTCCCATGTATGTAAGTATCAGCCTAATATCAACTCCTCATCCCCCAGAATTTTGGGGGAAGACGTTTGGAACCCGTTCTTCCTGCCCTGGATAAAGATCTAGTGTCTCCCTTTTCTCAGCCACCTGGAAATAAAATTAAGCCAGAGTCCAAATGGTAACATTTATTTACAGTGTTCTTCCTACTGTGCCCCAACCTTCTTTTGTCCCCGTTGCTGGCAGCCCCCACAGGACTGTGATTTTCAGTTCTCAGAGAAGCCCAAGGTTAGAATGGACCATCAAGATCACCTCATTTGATCCCTCTTTGGATACTGAGATCTGTTGGCTAACATCCCTTCAAAATGGCCCTCCCATCTCTCCTTGAATTCCTCCAGTGACAGAGAGTTCATCACCTCCTAGGCAACTCACCTCACCTCTACATGGCTCTAATTCAAAAAAAGATCTTTTAGAACTGAATTCAAATCTGAGCCTGAAAAAGCATCATAATGGCATCATTTCCCTGTTAGTTAACTTCCAGTCTTTCCTCATTGACCCAAGGGTTATGTCTAAACTCCTAAGACATCTCCAATTTCCAACTGCATTTCTACCCCACAAGCCTGGTATTCCAGCCACACTCTGGGTCTCACCTGTTTTTAGATATTGTGCATCGCATCTTTTCACAACTCTGCTATTTTGTATATGCTGTTCCCTCTCTCTTCCCTTCTCTGATTGGCAATCTCCTACACATTCTCTAAGATTCTGATCAAAACCCTTATTCTCCAAGAGTTTGCCCAGTCCTTCAAAGGGTTTCAGTGTTCCATTCCCCAAGCTTGTCCATCACCTCTCATTTTTGTGCTGTAATCATCTGTTAATGTGCCCATCTCCCCCATTAGTGGCAGCTAATTTTCAACGTTGTACCTCTCAAGCCCAGTTTAGTACCTGCACCAAACAGTTGTCCAGAGATTATTTACCTAGTGAATGAACAAGCACCAAATTGGCTGGTAATCACACCTGCTGGTGCAAGTTCCACTTTGAGTCTAACCCTCTTCACACAACTTTCCTACAAATATTAGAAGGCCATTCTCATGTCCCCTGAATCTTCTTTTCACCAAGTTAACATCCCTGATGCTGCCAGCATTTCCTTAAATGATGTGGGGTTTCAAGTCATTCTTTACCTCTGTCACTCTCCTCTGGACAATTCCAGGGATTTAGCATCTTTCTCAATGTATGTCTTTCAAAGCTGAATTCTAGATTCCATAGTGGTCTGGCATGTAAAGCGGGCAGCAGGACTATTCTCCACTTGTTCTGAGCTTGATGTGACTCGTAGCATGAAAAGAGCACTGGAATTAGAACCAGCTAGACCTGGGTTCAAACTGATGTTGGCATCCATGAGCCATGTAGCTAGGGGTAATACTCAAAATATTTAACAACTGACATGGTTCAGGAACTAACTAGTAAATTATAGCTTTGGAGCAGAGTCAAAAAGCTCCTGCTATGCCTGATATTATCCTTTTAGTTTTTAGATCACAGGGTAGAGGTGGAGGTGGGGGATCAGGGCAGCAGCTAATTAGCAACCAACACAGAAACATCTGAATATTTTAACAGCTGATGCAGCCACACCTGTGTGGACCAGGTGGATATCAGTAATGGATAAGACCAGATTCAAGTAACTTCAGTGCTCTGAACTTCAGTTTCGTCATCTGTGAAATGGAGTTGAATGTAGTAGCCACTATTGGGGTCTTTGAAAGGACGCTGTATTACTTTATTTTCACATTGCTGATAAAGACATACCTGAGACTGGGTAATTTATAAAGAAAAAGAGGTTTAATGGACTCACAGTTCCACATTGCTAGGGAGGCCTCACAATCATGGAGGAAGGCAAAAGTCACATCTTATATGGCGGCAGACAAGAGAGAGAAAGATAGCCAAGTGAAAGGGGAAACCCCTTCTGAAATCATCAGATCTCATGAGACTTATTTATTACCATGAGAACAGCCTGGGGGAAACCATCCCCCTGATTCAATTATCTCCTACCACGTCCCTTCCACAACACTTGGGAATTATGGGATCTATAATTCGAGATGATATTTGGGTTGGGACACAGTCAAACCTATATCAGACACAATAAATAGCATCCCATCTTTCCTGCCAACATTTAGAGCCAATTAAGAAATAAAAAAGAATGAGCAGATCAGAAAGAAAATATAACATTTATTATACAAGAAAAGTTAGGCTGGAATATTCAGCTTTTATCTGCAAGTGAGTGGGCTCCTACCTGAATGCAGGATTAGACCCAGTCACCTGGAAGGTCCTGGGCTGTGCTGGACCAGGAGGGCCTCCCTCACTACCTAAGTCTCCAGCCTGACCTCTATGGCATGCTTTGTGTTTCAGCTACACTGAGCTTTTTGATCATTTTTAAACATGCTTACTCCTCTCTTCTGATAATCCCCTGTCTTTGCCTGCTGTTCTTTTATCTTGGAATGTTCTGTTTTCCCTTATCTGGCTGACAAATTCCTACTCATGCATTAATACTTGGCTCACACATCTCCTCCACCAAAGCCTAACCCTGCCTGTGAACTTACACTGGGAGCCCAGGATGTCATTCCTAGGGGCAACAGGAAGCCAATATGGAATAAATGGAGGGGATTCATTTTTACTGGAAATCAGATATCAGGAAGCATTTCTTCAGATTCAGAGTCATGCAGCAGGAGCTTCATCCTGGTGCTCTGTCTTTGCCAACAGGACAGGGAAGGATCCCACCTGTCAATTTATTTTTCCTCTTTGAATGCTGTGTTTCTTGCTCATTGATGAAGTAAATCTGCATTCTACATAGTGACATCGTGTCCACACTCAAAGGAGCAGGCATTTGTCAGGCTTGTGGCTCTGCAGGTGTTATCTGTGGTAGTAGAGTCGCTTAGGGCTGAGAATCCTATCTCCCAGTGATAGCCTTTCCCTCATATGTTATTAACAAACACAGACCACCTCCCCTCCCCGAAACCACACATCTGATAAGTCTGCAGGTGAGCTACTGAAATTTAAGGACTTGACAGATGTGGAGTGCTTAGTACAGAGCTTGGTACAGGCTCAACATTAAGCAAGTGGTGGTAGCTGTGGTTATGATGACTGTATTGCTACCAGGATAATTGATAATTAGTTGCTGCAACAGACAGACCCTGGAAATCTCTGTGGCTTACCACAAGAAGATGTCACAATGTGAGATCTGATATGGGTCAGGCAGTCCTCCTCCATCTGGCCGCCGCACTCTCTGGAGCTCATGGCCTCCACAGACATCACAGCAAGAAAGCAGAGCAACATGGAGGAGGCACATCAGCTCTAGCCTGCCTCTGCCCACAAGTGACATCTCAATCCCTTTGCTCATAGTCCATTTCTCAGAATGAGTCAGAGGCTTGAGCCTGACCCCTAAGGAGGATGGGAAGTAGAGAGGAGCATTGGGAGATGTGGTAGTTAATACCATCTCTGAAATCATTATTTAGGTGGACAGGAAGAAATATGGCTCCCTCATCTCCTTTGAAAAAGGATTTCAGAATCAGACTGTGTATAGGAAAGATCCCGAAGAATGGCTCAGTGACATCACTTGGCTTTACTAATCTCCAGTTTCCTCTTTAGCAAAATGAGAATGCGAGTACCTAACCTCATGGGTTGTTTTGAGGTTTGGGTGATAAATATTACAGTCTATAACACCGAGCTGACCTATTAAGACTGTTCTATAAAAATCAGTTGGATTGGGAGCTCAGCTCCAGTTGGCTTGTTGAGTCTATACCATCAGTAAACATTTTGAACTTAGCACACACAAAAATCCTGAACTGTTGTTTGCAATTCTCCCCTTTCTGTTTTTCTGTGGCTGGTGTTTTGGACCCATTGATTTATGTCTGCTTGCTTACTGGTATGCCTTGCCCCCGTGCTGGTAAATGTTTAGTGAAAAAAAATAATAGGAGAGCATTTAAAGAATACACAGGCTTCAGGCAAGTAAGGAAGGGGTTGGTGGGGTCTTTAGGCCCCCTTCAAAGGAAGTCACATGATATGCTAGGATATGCTGAGCCCTTAGATTCTCAAAAATACTCTGCTGAAACACAATATAATGCTGGTCAGATTGTTTCCATTCCTGTCTCTGTTTCTCAGTCTGTAAAATGGGAGACAGTAGAGCATGATTCTTAAGGGCAAAGATTCTGGAGTCAGATTGTCTTGTTCAAACATAGGTTTTTAATTTTTTTGCCCATTGCATGTTTTGGGACAATTATATTATCACTCTTGAGCCTCAGTTTTCCCCTTCATGATCTCATAATATCGTTGTAGGGTCTCAGAGAAAACAAAATTATACAAAGCATTAACACTGTGTTTGTCTCACATGAATCCACAATGTCGGATAATATTATCAAAAGAATGGGGTAAGTACTTTACAGTATGCAGTAACAAAAGAAGACAAGCTGTTGATACAAGCAGCAATATAGATGAATCTCAAATACTTTATGCTGAGAAAAACCAGCCAGTTGCATGTAATTCTGCTTTTATATGAAACTTTAGCAAAGACAAAATTACCCTATAGGTGCAGAAAGCAGGTAAGGGATTGTCTGGGATGTGGGATGACTGCAATGGGGTATCAGGGAATTTCATGGATGATAGAAATGTTCTATATCTTGATTGTGGCTGTGGTCTCATGGGTGTATCCATTAGTCCTTTAGTATTTCACACACAAAATCTGAACACATAAAACCAATGCCTTTATTGCATGTAAATTATATTTCAATAAAGCAGATTTTAAAATTATTAAACAAAAACACAGTAAAATGAGAGGGTTGAACTACATGAGTTCTAACTCTGATTCTAAGAAATCCTCTGCCCACCAAATAGAGCTTCCTGGGCAGGAGCCTCTTGCTCCCATCCCTCTGCCTCTGGGCCTCTTCCTCTGAAAGTCCTGGTCCCTTTCTCTGCCTTTGGACCAGCCAGCTTAAGCTCTCTGCTTTGTCAACAAACCAACATAAGGGTGCAGGCTGGAGTGGTTCAAGTTCCCAGACATGAGTGGGAGCCCAAGGTATTAGCTCATAAAAGGATGGAAATGTCACCAGCCTTTCTGTGGGCTGGGAAGTCCAATGACCCCTCTGGCTGCTAGGGGCTGCTGACCGTGATTCAGGAGTCAGTGTGGGAGGCCTCAGGGCAGTCAGCTGATGGTGACGCTTGAAGATCTGTCATGTTGGGAATAAGACAGATCCCCTCCTAGATGATCATAACTTCCAGAGCCATCAAATTCCAGGGCTGGATTTGCAGAGAAGCTGGGGGAGAAAAAAAATAAAAACAGGAATGATGTCCCAGCCTATACTCAGTCATTGATACAAATTATTTTGCTTCCCACTGCAACATTATGGGTTTGAACTGCTAATAGTAGTGATAGTAATAATAATAGCTAGCATTGATTGAGAATTTACTATGTGCCAAATACTTCCCTAAGCACTTTACATGTATTACCTCAGCTATCCTGTCATGTAGGTGCCACCACTATCCCCCTCTTGCTGATGAGGAAATTAGGACACAGAGAGGATAAGTTACTTACCCAAAACGTCACAGCTAGAAATGCAGATGTGGGGCTTGAACCCACTCCATCTGATGCAGGAGCCTGCCGAAAGCAGATGTCTTGTGTCCTGCCCCTCAACACACACAGAGCCAGTGACCAGAAACCAGAGTCTCGGTAAATATTCCCATGGAAGAAGCCAGTGATGGCAGGGGAGGCACATGGAGTGTGACCGCCTCTCACTTCCACTCCTAAATCCTGCGCAAGTGCCCCTAATTGGGAAACCTAAATCATACCTGGAGCCTTACGTCCCAAGAAGCCTAGGTATGTGGATTTAGCTTTTTGTGATCCTTCCAGAACAGGTAGGCACATTGGAAGAAGAGTAGAATGGATGCTGAAGACCATATCCACCCTGAAAAGCAACACTGAATTGAGGAGAGTCAAAGGCCATGAGGGACACACGGTATTAGGAAGAAGCCCCTTGATAACAAGTAGTAGACACCAGTGTAAGCATGGTCCCATGGAGATTTAGCCCAAGACCTAGGGGGAAATGTCTTGTGGAATCCAAAGCCAACAATAAATCCAGGAATGTCCTAGAATCAGGAACACTGTCAGGACTTCGTCTTCATCTCTGATCTCAGCCCCACTCTGTGTGTTGTCATTATCTTTCTCTGTCCCTGCAGATGAGATTCTGCTGCTTCTCAAACCCACACAGCAGGAAGCATGACAGCCATCACAGGGCCAGCCTCCCAGGAAGATGTCTGTCCGTCTGTCCGTCTGTCTGTCTGTCTGTCTGTCTGTCTGTCTGTCTGTCTGTCAGTCTGCTTGCCTATTCTCTGCTCTCCATCACCCATTCCAAGTTCCTAGGAAAGAGACCTGATTAAGCTTGGATCAGGGTCTCTGCCCTGTCCCTGGGGTCACATGTGCAAAGGCTAGGGCAGCCGGGGATGTGTACAAAACAGCAGCCAACCATACTCTTTCCCCACCTTCCCCTGCACCTAGAGATAAAGGTGGGTAGTTGAGACAATAGAGGCGATGAGGTTGTTGGCCCCATAGGCTAAGAACACCCTCCAAGATATATCCTGCATGTGTGTATCCACTCATACTGTTAACCGGCCTAATCAGGGCTCAGAAAGTTTTCCAATTGCTCTCACATGCAAAGAGACCTCCGAGCTATTGACATTCAGACACCACATAAGGGATCACATCTGTCCACCCACCCCAGGCCCTCTAAAGCAGCAGACTCAGCTGCTTAATACACACACGGACCATGACAGCAACGGCCCTAGACAGTCTGTTTCACTCTGGACCTTTTCTCACTCAGATCGCATCTCCTTTAGAGCCTTGGCACTTTGCTTGGCTCAACCCTGGCTCTTGGTCCTTTTTTTTTATTAGATGGAGTTTCATTCTGTCATCAGGCTGGATTGCAGTGGGTGCAATCTCGGCTCACTGCAGCCTCCGCCTCTCTGGTTCAACTGATTCTCCTTCCTCAGCCTCCCAAGTAGCTGAGATTACAGGCGCCTGCTATCACACCTGGCTAATTTTTGGATTTTTAGTAGAGACAGGCTTTCACCATGTGGGTCAGGCTGGTCTCTATCTCCTGACCTCATGATCTGCCCACCTTGGCCTCCCAAAGTGCTGGTATTAAAGTCATGAGCCCCTGTGCCTGGCCAGTTTTTGGTCCTTTTGAATAATTGTCAGTCCTTGGTTTCCCTAGTGTAAATCTCTGTCATCTCCACCAGGCTTTGACTAAGTATGGCCCTGTGATCCTATAATGCCCTTCCTTGTCCAGAGTGTCCTCATGAAGGCCACTGCCCATTACTTCAAAATCCACGCCACCCCCCCCGCACCAGCTCTTATCATTCAGCATCCTAGCTGGACGCATCTGAGATATCTATACTGAGGGCTTCAAGAGCATCACATAAGCTTTCAGCCATTTGTACTTAGCCAAACTCTTGGGCTTGGTTCAGCATTTTGTAAATTTGGGTTTCACACCAACCCCTATGCCAGATACTGGAACACAGAGATGAATAGGATAAGGCTGTTGCCACAGATATGGCAAAGACTGAGCTCCACTAGGTGCCAGCCATGTTAGACATCAAATAGAAACCAAGAGTCAGCTACTAGGTACCACTCTCTTGGACCCAGACAGCCAGAGGAGAACTCACAATAGCCCAGAATGTCAGAGATAATTCTGATCCTGGAATAGGAAGCTGGAAGATAAGACGTCTTTGTTAGTTCCTCCTCCATGGGTACAATGAGGTATTCATGCTGTTTCCCTCGGGACTTGAGCAGCATTTTGCCCAAGAAAGGTCTATGCGTCATCACAATTGTGTGATATGGCTGTCCTCTTTCCGCCCTGCCCCTTGACATATCCTGGTTGGGCAAGATAAAGTGCTATTGATGCTGCTGCTGCTGTGATCCCCTTCAATCAAGCTTTGCTTCGTGGCATTAGATTTAGACTTCTCAAGAGCTGGAAATCTGGGAGCCACTTCCTTACATTGCCTTTGCGCCCCATTCTCAGCCACTATGTAAAGGGATCAGCCAATTCCCCCAGTGCTCCAGTTGCAGGCTTTACTGAATGATACCATGGCATGGGGAAAAGGACATGACTTTGAAGTTTATCCTGAATTTGAATCACTTATCAGCCATGAAGACCTAGATGATTTTTTTTAAATCTCTCTGAACCTCAGGTTTTTGTCTTGTTTTGATTTTTTCCAATGGAAATAGCTTTATAAAGTTGATCACAGGATTCAATGAAACAGCATACATAAAACCCCCAATGCATTGCCTGGCACTTAGTGGATGGTTAATAAATATGGTTTCCATCTGTAAGTTCTAAGTACGTCTGGTGAAATAAATGAACATGGTTCTCACCTTCAGGAACCTTATGATCTTTAGTGATTGGGCTCACCTGTGTGAAACATCCTCATTTGTCAAGCGGGCAGTAAGATTTACCTCATAGAATATGTAGACATGTTAATCCCCATTTTTCAGATAAAATTAGGATGCATGGGGAGATTGAATGACTCATTCATGGTCATAGAGCTGGGAAGCAGTAGAGTTGGGATTTGAACCTGTCCTTCTGGCTCCACAGTCCATGGTTCTACCACTTCACTCTGCTGCCTGCACCATCTTACTGAACTAGATTAGTGTGGGGAGTCACCAAGAAGTCAAAGGTAGTAGAAAGGGTGGGATTTGGAGTTAGGCAGGTGAGAATGTAACTTCACAATAATGGTGAAGGTACTCTGCTCCTCATTTGCAAAATGGTGAAGGTACTCTGCTTCTTCATTTGGAAAATGGCACCAATAATAACCAGGGCCTCCAGAGTTCTTGGGTAGATCTGATCAAATCCATTGGTTCAGCAACCTTGCTGTGTGTTGGGCACTGTCCTAAGTGTTGGGGATGGAGCCTAGAGAAAGACCATGACTTGGCCACAAATGGGTCCCTGCTTTACTATCTAATGAAAGAATAAGATCTCATTGGAAATACATCTCAAACAGAGGTTCACCATTAGTATTAAGCAAGTGAAAATGCTTGCATCTCTGCAGGGACTTACTACAAACAAAACAACACAATAATAATAGCAATAATAACAAGCATGCATTAAGCATTTTTTGCTGTGCTAATTCACTGTGTTAAGCTCTTTGCATGCATTTTCTCAATTTCTGCAAAACATTGCACATAGGCATTATAATTGTTCCTCATTTTACACATGAGAAACCTAAGGCCCAGAGAAATTGTTGGTTCACAGCAAGGTGAGCAGTAAATCTGGTGTTCCAGTGTAGGTGACCTGCTTTCAGAGCCTCGAGTTCTAAATATCACACCATATGGCCTCTACATCACGCTACTGCCTCTGGTGGCTTGTCTCTTGGTAATGTATTTGGAAACATTTGGAAGCATTGTTAAGGGCTTTGTCATTAGCCATGGGGGATCTAGCCCCCAAGTCTTCATACTTGGTCTTGATCCTGTATCTACTTTAGACATAAGACAGACTTTGGTATATAGGCTGGGAGTAGCACCCCATGATATTTGCTGGCAAGGCCCCACAGCCTTGGCAGTTACCTCGACTGGCCTTGACATCACTGCTGGCCAAGCCAAGAGCCTGGGTTGTGTCCTGAATCTAAAAGCCTGATCATAGGCTTTTATGAAGCTGTACCTTTCTGAGAACTTCCTGGATATGATCTCACTTGTCCTCTATCAGCTTCCTCAGAAATGATGGCTGGCAGCTTCATCCCAGATTTATAGATTGTGGAGCTGGGGGTATCAGAAAGAAGTTACTTTTTCTAAGTCACCCACTTAAGTTGAGTGTGAAGATGCCCCCAACCCCTAAGTGTCCTGAATCCCAGTCCTGGGATGGCATCTGAAGCTGTAATGACCAGAGAACTGAAGTCACACAGCAAAAGGCAGCTGTTGATTCTCAACCCAAGACTCTTTCCCCTGTGAGGCACTGCAGTCATTGTCTCACTGAAACAACTATGTGCCAGGAGCTGGGCTGGGCACTACAGATGCCAGGGTAGATGAGGCAGATATGCCCTGCTATTATGGAGCTCATAGGCCAGCAGGGAAGATAGCCAGGTGACAAGCAATCAGCACTGGGGTGAGTGTCATGGAGAGGAAAGCACAGGGACTCTGTGACCATGCATCTGGTGACATACCTTGTCCAGGGGGTCAGGAAAGGCCATCCTGGAAAATAATGTTTGTGGTGACACATACAAGGTGACAGAGTTTTTCAGGTGAAGTAGAAGATGGGCTCCAGGCAGAGGCACAGTATGTGCCACCAGAGAGGGCACTCTAGAAACCAAAACATGGCAAAAGGGAGAGTGGCAAGTGATATGCTGGGTAGGTAAGGTAAGACAAGGAAGGCTTTGAGATCTGTATTAGTTCTATATGCTTCGTAACAAATTACCACAAATTTAGCATTGTAAGACAACACCCCCTCATTATATCACAGTTTCTGTGCCTCAAGAGATGCCAGAACCTGAATTTATCAGCAAATCATGAGCAAATACACCATTTAGGTGGGGATACTTGTTAAGCAAACCCACAACATTACTGTCTAAAAAAGTGAGATGAGAACCTTAAGTAACATTTAGACCAGAATCCTCTTGAACACATTGTCAGTTCATTCTCTCCCATCAAGTTATGTAGGAAATCAAATGGAGATCAGAATACCAGTCTATTGAGTCATGATGAGAAAATCAGCTGAAATGGGAAAATCCTGGAATCTGCATGTCTAGCCCATTCTCTCTCTAAAGGCAGAAACACATGCAAAGCCACAGCCTATTCAGGTGGCTGCTCAGTAAGCCAAGTGTCAAAGTGATGGGAACCAATTAAAGCACATGTTTAATGGTACCCAACCATTTTATGGTCTGATGCAGCCACCTCACAGTAGGTTTAGTTGGTGCCATGGGATGAAATATACTCAAAGTATGCATTTGGTAAATGGTAGCCACCATTACAATGATTATTCTTTGTCTTAGGCAATGTCATTGTCTAAAGGCAGTAGACTAGGTGACTTCTATAGTGCTGGTGTGCTGTGATCTCAAGGGCAATTATAACTTATCCAGAGAAATAGTCTAGCATCTGTGCATTGCCCTCATGAAAATCTAAGCCTTTACCATTGTCATTCACTTTATGATCATTGGTAGTAGTATTATAGAAAGCAGTCATTATCTATGAATGACTGCCTATGTTTAGGGCACACTATTAAGTACTACTAAGGTTTACTGCAGCCCTATAGGGTAGTTTTACCACTCTCATTTCATAATGAAGAAAGAAGAAACTGAGGCTCAAAGCTGCATTATCATTTTCCCAAGGTTACCCAGCAAGTGAATGGAAGAGAAGGGATTCCAATGACCTTCAACACAAGCCCTACTGCAGCACAGTCAAAATGGATCATGCTTCACATGCCTGCTGAGCAAGTGCATGCTGTAAATTCAACCTTTTCTCTCCCACTCAAGAAAACAGATTGAATTGTAAGTCAGTGAGAGTGATGTCATTATGGGGGTAACCTTGAACCCACTCTAATTTATTAAAAGAGGAAGTATTTGTACAAACATCAGTACTCTTACTTATACAGTGACTCCTGGCTTGAAAGTTCCTAAATGTGTAATAGGAGGACTTCAGTCCCCATCAGTGTAGTTCCCAGTTACTTTGGAGGATCCTCTGAAGGTGCCTTCCATCTGTGCACAAAAAGCAGGCTACCAATTGTAATTATGTATAAGTATCAGCCCTCTTGTTCCTCTCCCACTGGCTCTGCCTGCAACTTATCCATGTCCATCATCCACATGGAGTCAACTGTCTGCTGAATTGGGAGCATGCTTTTGCCCCTATGCCATGAAGTAGTACATTCATTCATTCACTCATTCATTTAATATTTGCTGAGGATCTATTTTGTGCCATGCACTGCTCACAAGCCCTGAAAGAGGATGGTAAACAAGAATGAGAGGTCCCTGTTCTTGTATAGCTGATCATCTAGTTGTGGGTAGGGGGAACAGACAATTAACAAATGGATAGCTGAATAAGTGAGCAAGAAAACTTCAGACAGAGTGAGAACTAGAAGGAAAATAAATAAAACTGCCTGGGTGGAGAAGCACTAAGCACTTGTTAGCATGGGGTAACTGCACCCCATGTCTCCAGGGCCCACCATTGAGCTCACTGACACTTTCTATGGTCAGTGCCCAGGCATGCAGACATCATACCCCTGCATCTCTTCTTCTCCTTCTGAAGGCTTTCTGGTGCCACAGGAGTGTACTCTGGACACACACAGGGACTGACTACCCCACGGGGCAACCTTCAACCAAGGAGGGCAAGAGTTCGTGGATAAATACTTCAACTCCTCTATCTCTTAGTGGGACAATTCACAAGCATTTTCCACATGACACCTCAGGAGTTCCCAACAAGACTGAGCCTCAGTTTCCCTCAGGGGTAACCAACTCAGTAACAACCCTGTTAACACACCTATCTGTGTCACACTTTCCTGACTCACCCAACCCCTTGTACTTCTTGAGATGGCCTTGCAAATAATCCACCTATACCAAGTCTCTTTCGGTGTCTGATTGGCAGGAACCCAAACTGAGATACATGGTCAAGGTCAGCCTCTCTGAGAAACTGATGTTTCAGCAGAGACCCAAATCATATGAAGTAACCAAGATGCAATGGTCTGGAGGGGAGGCTTTCCAGTTATAAAGAGGAGCAGGAGCTAAAGCCCTAAGACATGAAGCAGCTGGTATGAGCTGGGCCCAGAGGCAGCTGGTATGGCTGGAGCACAGGAAGCACATAGGAGCATGATGGGAGATGAAGCTGGAGAAATAGGCAATTAAACTTCATTCCACCCTTTTGCTGTGCAGAAGCTCTTTGGTTTAATTAGATCCCACTCATCAATGTTTGCTTCTGTTGCAATTGCTTTAGACATCTTCATCATGAAAACTTTGCCTGTGTCTGTGTCCTGAATGGTATTGCCTAGATTTTTTTCTAGGGTTTTTACAGTTTTGAATTTTACACTGAAGTCTTTAATCCATTTTGAGTTGATTTTTGTGTATGGTGTAAGAAAGGGTTCCAGTTTCACTCTTCTGCATATGGCTAGTTGGTTCTCCCAGCACCACTGATTAAATAGGGAATCCTTTCCCCATTGCTTGTTTTGTTCAGGTTTGTCAAAGAACAGATGGTTATAGGTATACAGACAACCTGCAGGATGGGAGAAAGTTCTTGTAATCTATCTATCTGACAAAGGTCTAACATCTAGTATCTACAAGATACTTAAAGAAATGTATAAGAAAAAAACCCTACTCCATTAAAAAGGGGCAAAGGACATGAACAGTCACTTCTCAGAAGAAGACATACATGCAGCCAAAAAACATGAAAAAAAGCTCAGCATCACTGACCATTAGAGAAATGCAAATCAAAACCACAATGAGATACCATCTTATTCCACTCAGAATGGCTATTACTGAGAAGTCAAAAAATAAAAGATGCTGGAGAGGTTGTGAAGGAAAAGGAATGCTTTTACACTGTTGGTGGAAGTGTAAATTAGTTCAACTGTTGTGGAAGACAGTGTGACAATTCCTCAAAAACCTAGAGGCAGAAATACCATTTGACTCAGCAATCCCATTACTTAGATATGTGCATGTGTATGTTCATTGCCGCACTATTCTCAATAGTGAAGACATGGAATCAACCTAAATGCCCATCAATGGTAGACTGGATAAGGAAAATGTGGTACATATACACCATGGAATACTATGCAGCTATAAAAAGGAATGAGATCATGTCCTTTGCAGGGACATGAATGGGGCTGGAAGCCATTATCCTTAGCAAACTAACACAGGAACAGAAAACCAAATGCCATATGTTCTCACTTATAAGTGGGTGCTGAATTATGAGAACATGACACATAGGGAAACAACATGCACTGGGCCCTGTTGAAGGGTGGGGGATGGGAGGAAGGAGAGCTTCAGGAACAATAGCTAATGGATGCTGGACTTAAGACCTAGGTGATGGAATAATCTGTGCAGCAAACCACCATGGCCACCTATGTAGGAAAGCTACACATCCTGCACATGTATCCCTGAACTTAAAATAACAGTTGAGGAAAAAAAACTTCATTCCAATTTCAGTGCAAGCATTGGAGGTTTTTAGACAGGGAAGGGACTGACTGTAACTGATTCTGTATTCTATCTGTAGATTTTTGGGTGCTTTGTTGAGAACGGGTTGTGGGATAGTAAGAGTGGGGACTGATAGTAAGTGGGGGGAACCACTTAAGAGGCCAGTCCAGCTGAAACAAGAGTCGCACCATTGCCATTAAATAGTTTCATCAGATTTTTTCTCTAATGCCCTCCAGGCCTTTGAGGATGTAATGCAGACAGAGACTAGCCAAATCCAGATCCATTTTGTCCCTTTCAAGCTTCTTTTCTCCAACCCATGCCTTATCCCAGCACCCTCCCCCTTGCAAAACATGGGCTCTCATTCATGAAAATAAAAACTGATTCAGGTACACTGGGGAGGGCTGGAGACAGGAGATGAGAGCTGTTGTCATCAACAGCCAGATCATAATGCCACATTTTGTGGACATGACACTGTAAAGCCAATATGGATACAGAGTTCAGATCCCCTCTGAGTACCCAAAAAGAACCTATACTGGGTTACTAGTTATTATTATCTAGACTTTATTGAATATTTCATGGGAAATATGAGAGCTCACATGGCACACCTAACATATTCCTGTTTTCTTTAAGACCCTCTCCTAGGATAAAAAAAGAGATGAAAAAGAGGCATGTGCCAGGAAGGAGCCAGAGCAAATAGGGCCTTTTATGTCATGCTCAGGAGAGATTTTACTTATGTTGGGGATTATGCAACAAATAAGACTCAAACTACACATAATGGAGGACAGGGCTACAATGACTAAGGTCAGACTAAAGGTTGACTAAGCATATATGCTTCCTGAGGCTGCTATAACAAAGACCATACACTTAGTGGCTTAAAAGTTATGATCTTACTGTTTGGAGGTCAGAGGTCTAGGGTCGGTCAATAGGGCTGGTTCTTTTGGAGGATCTAGGGGAGGACCTGTTTCCTGATCTTTTCCATCTCTGGAGGCTGCCTGCATGTCTCGGCTCATGGCCCCTGCCTTGGGTCACTCTGACGTCTGCCTCTGTTGTCACATCTCCTCCTCTGACTCTGATGCTTCTGCATCCTAATTTCATGGACCCATCAGTCCATGTGTCAGATGGAAGATAATCTCTCCATCTCAAGATGGTTCTCTTCATCACCTCAGCAAAGTCCCTTTTGGCATGCAAAGTGGTCTACTTACTGGCTGTGGGAATTAGGACGTGGGCATCTTTGGAGTGGAGGAGTGGGGAATTGTTCTAAAGACTGAAAGCAAAAGTTTGTGCCAAGTTTCATAAGAAATAGTTAAATCCTGTTTTATGGCCTCAGATGGCATCCCAGCTCTGGAGTGGGGATGACCCTGTGCATTGCGTCCCCTCCCCCAGGAAACCAGGGCATGCTTTACTGGGATCATCCTCAAAAAGAGCAGAAAACCTGCTGTGGTGTAAAGAAACCCCTGAGCAGGGGTTCTCCTCTCTGCACAAAAGAGGTGTTTGACAAATGTTTGGCCCACCTATTCCTCTTAGCATCTGCCTCTTCCCTGTGGCCAGGTCCTTCAACTGGGTTGGGGTTCTGATGGCATCCTTTCCTCCCTGGTGGCATTTTTAGACATAAAATTTTAGACATAAATTTTAGTCATAATTTACTCTCTCTGTCCCCCACACTTGACTGATCTCTTTGTGACAACATGGCTGTCATTTACTGGGCGTTTAATACATGAAAAAAATAAAAACTGTATTGAGCTCTTACTATTTGTCAGACACTATATGGAGAGGTTCATATAGATTATCACACGGAATCTTTCCAGAAATCCTATTAGGTAAGTAATGTTACTGTCCTTCGTTTTATTAACAGGAAGAGGAGAAAAAGACACTGAGGCACAGAAAGGTTAAGTAACTTGCCTAAGCTCACTCAGCTGGAAGTAGGCTGTCTTCATTGAACTCCGGTCTTCTGACCTGAAATTTATGCTCTTACAAAATTACCCTTCTTTAGTCCCAGATACATGGGAGCCTGAGGTAGGAGGATCATTTGAGCCCAGGAGTTTGAGGCCATCTTGGGCAACATAGCAAGACCCTATCTCTAAACAAAACAAAACAAAAAATTACCCTATATTGGAAGAGGTGAATGGGTGGATGACAGGATATATGCTGACTATTGTTAAACAGCATTAGATTAGGTGCTAGAAAGTGCACATTAATATCCTGCTTCACCACTCCTTGCTGGATGACTTGGACAAGTTGCTACCCCTCTCTGGGCCTCGGTTCCAACTGACACAAACATGAGGGGCTTGCACAGAAAGGAACGGGTTTGTTCTGACACTAGCTTTCTGTGTCTAATACTAGCAGCCTATTGGTCACTACCCTACCTTGCTTTGACCTTAAAATATGCCCACAAGACGTGGCGTTTGCTGTCACATGGCCACGTACGGTAAGCAGCACCAGGGCTAGGTTCCTGAGGCCCCCCTCACGTGGCATGGCCTACAGCTCCCCCATCCCCGGGGCCTCCGGCAAGGATCCAGCCGGCAGCCGGCAGCCACAAGCATGTGCTGTTTCTGTGGTTTCTACTTAGAACAGTTTCCTGTTTCAACCTGCCAGTTCCTTAAAAGCATTAGCTTGAGGTTTTGCCGAATGACTCCGCTCTATTTTCATAAAGGGGTGGAGGGGCTCCTCCTGGGAGCCGAGCCCAGAGCTGAAATTCCACATGAATTAAGGGTATATAGAGCTTGGACATCCGTCTCCTGAAGAAAAAATAGTCTGGCTTAGGGTGACTTTCAGAAAGTAGGGAGAGTTCCTCCACTAGCCAGATTCTTGGGCCCTACTTGCCTAAGAGGTTGGCTCCATTCCTTTCTGGGCCTCAGTTTCTCCATCTCTTACATGAGGTGACTGGATCCTCTCTCTAGATTCTAGGCAGTCCCTAGGTCTCTTCAGTGTATATGAAGTAATGAGCACAGTGGTAGCTAACACATGTATAGCCCTTCCTGCACTGTTCTAAGCACGTTATAAATGTTGATCCTCTGAAGTCAGCACTCTTTCTGTCCCCATTTTATAGTCGGGAAACAGAAGCAAGTGGTGTTGACTAATTTGCCCATGGTCACATTACCTTCAAGTGGTCAAGTCAGGAGTTGAACCCTGGTGATCTGGCTCCACAGCCGTTGCTGCTGGCTGTCTCAAAATAAGACCTTTCTGGCCGCAGATGGGTTACTATTGAGCAGGGTGCGGTAGATGTGATGCCAGAGGGCTCAGGTTTGAGTTTTGGATTCATCATCTGGGTGACCTTGGGAAAGTCACTCAATTTTTGGAGCCTCCATTTTCTCATCAATGAAATAGAGCTAGCTGGACCCATGTTGCTGATCTGCCAGAGTGTGCAGGGCATTTGAGGTGCGGATTATTTATGAAGAAGCTCAGGACCAAGACAAGCAGTCTCCTTGCATAGGTTTTTGTTATTAGTCCCCTATTTTACATCCCCTACTCCCACCCTCAGTTCTGGAGTTATTAGCTAGGTCTGCTTTTACTAGGGAGGGACTCCAGAAGGAAGGTCCAGTTGGAATGCTGACAGCTCCAAAGCCACCTCCTTGGCCTAGAGATAGGGTTCGGGGGACTGGCAGTGACTTCTTAGCAGCCTTGAATCAGCTGCCCAGAGTGGACAGCCCTTTGAGAGCCAGCACTTCCTCCCCACCCCTGTGAGGCATCTGGGTATGGGTGGAGCCCTATGGGAAACTGGCCTCGGCCACCAATTCCAGACTTCCATCCATCTGACTCCTTGGCACTGTCCGAGTATCTAAGAGACATCTCCAGTTTAATCCAACCAAACAGAACTCTTGATTTCCCCCTTGAAATCTACTCTTCCCTCGGTCTTCTCTGTCTCAGTGAGGGGCATAATCCAGATTTCTCAGCCTAAAACCCTCCATTCACCTTTTTCCTTCACAACTCATATCCAAGCCATGTGCAAATTATGTGGACTCTTTGATTCAATCTCCAAATTATTTTCTGGCTCTGCTCTCTTTTCTCCACCTTGCTACACCATCAAGAGTCAAGGGAGAGATGCTGGTAGCCATCATCATTGTTTATTTAGTCTACTTAGGCAACCCCAACCCACCACCCTGTGGGTACGTTGCCCCTACCTCCCCTTGACACAAGCAGAGGGATCTGCTTGGGAACATACTTCATCAATCCCCTGCTTAAAACCCTCTATGTCTTCCAATTGGACAATGCCAAAGCTCTTTACATGGTCTCCAGACCCTCCAAGATGCACTGAACCATCTGGCCTCATCTTCCACCACTCTTCTCTTGCGCATTTGCTCCTGCCATGCTGGTCTTCTCTCTGCTTCTTAAGCAAGCTAAGCAAGCGCCTTCCTACCACAGAACTGTGGCACCAGCCTCTTCCCTGCCTGGAAGGCTTTACCCCCAGATGTTCCTGGGGCCAACCCTTTGTCATCAGTCGGTTCCAGTTCAAATGTCCCCTTCCCAGAAAGTCTTCCCTGACCCTTCTGTCTAAAGTCATTCCCTGCTCCCACTCACTCTTCTCGAAACCTCTGTTGTTTTCTCCAAGTATTAATCATCTGACATTGTCATGTTTATTTAATTGTTCAGTTGTTCACCATCTGCCCCCTTCACTACAATGATAATGAAGGCTGAGAGATGTGCATGTTTTCACAGTGATATCTACACTGTACCACCAGTGGGGGCTGGGGGCACAGAAAAAGCGCTCAATAAGTAGTTGTAAAATGAATCTAAAAGTGTGCTATGTCCTAAAACAAGTTAACTCTAGGCTTCGATTTGTCTATTGATAAAATAAAGGAGACGGAAATGAGTTTCAAAGGATTCTCTTCATTCTGACATTTTCTGAATCTCTGGACCCACAAGCTGCTTTTGGAATGTATGGATGCATGGATGGATGGATAGATAGATGGATAGATGGATGGGTAGATGGATGGATGAATGAATGAATGGATGGTTTCTGGAGGTTTTATTGAAGACACCGGGGACAGAGGAGGTTATCAGGAGCAAGATGGAGGCTGGGAAAGGGGGCAAATAACTCCAGTCAGAATGGGCTTCTATTACCCCAATTGAGAGAGAGGCACGATTCCCTCTTTCCCCTCTGCCCATTCCACAGGCCATCTTTCCCCATGGCTGCACCAGGGGAGGTGGCAGCAGCAGCTGCCTGCCCACCACCAGGAGCTCCACCTAGGAGATAAAAGGAGCCAAAGGAATGTGCTGGCAAAGCTGATGTCCCTGTCTTCTCAAGGGTGTAAATGGCTTTCCTGCTTCCACAGGTTCAAAGAGCACTTCATTTCACAGCAAAAGTACAGCTAATGAGAAACAGATTCTCTGGCTCCAGCTGCAACTCTGAGAGCCCAGGAGGCAAAGGAAAGCCCCCAAGAACCTGGATGTGAATATGTGCACTAAGGAGCCCTTTCCTCCCCCTCCCTCTGGGGCCACAGAGCTATTTCAATGGCAGGGGAAGGGGCTGCAGGGAGGTGGGGGTAGAGGCAAGAGCAATGTCCCCATTGGCAGTTAAGAGGAGCCCTCAGGAGGGGGCTTCTGAGCTGTGGGTCTTCTAATCATGCTGAGTTCTTTATAGGCCTGAAAGCCAAGCCAGGCAATGCCTAATAATAATAACAACAGTTTCCTTGTACTGAGAGTTGCCAAGGTGTCACCTGTGGGGTGGCACAATGGGAAGGCCATGGGCTTTGAGGCCACAAGGCCTAGTTTGTGGATTCTGGTCCTCAGTTTCCTCTGGCCAAGAAGCACACTGGTAGTGATCAGTGAGAATCCCAACACTGATACTATTCATTGGGCAGTGAAAATAACACTATTTGGAGGTCCCGAGGACATAGGTTCTACCCTTGGTTCAGCCAAGTGTGATTTTGGGCAAGGCAGGCTGGGGCCATGAGCCTTGGAAAGCAAAAAGGACTTACCTTAAAATTTTGATTCTTCTCACTTGGGCAAGTCACTTGGTATTTCTGAGCATGTGTTTCCTCAACTGTAACCAGTACCAGTAGCATCAACCTCATGGCATGTGGTGAGCGTCAAATGAGAAGAGACACGTAAACTACTAGCGCTTGGTAGATGTTTAAGGACAGGGATGGAGCCCAAAGGCCTTAGCAGGAACAGAGAAATCTGTGACCAAACCAGAAGACAAACTCAGGCTGGACTCACAGCCAAACAATACAATGAAAGATAACCATTGTAGAGTGGGTACAATATCCCATGCTCTGTGCTGTAGATCTTAGTCTATCCTCATAAAAAGCACACAGGGAAGGTACTACCATTGCCCTTAAATAACTAAAACCAGGACTTAAACTGAAAAGACTGGACTTCAGAGTGTGTGCTAAGTTACTAGGCTATTCTTCAAAGTTTCTCTGCAGCATCTCCCCTCTGCTCTGGGTATCTGTCTGCTTCCTGGGGTCCAATTGTCAGCAGACTCAAAGTGCCCAAACTGGGTAGCCAGCTGTCCCCTCGTCCCCTTCACTTTTTTTTTTTTTTATTTTTAGACACAGAGTCTTGCTCTGTCACCCAGGTTGTAGTAGAGTGGCCACAGTCATACCTCACTGTAACCTCAAACTCCTGGGCTCAAGCCATCCTCCCACCTCAGCCTCCTGATCTCCCAATTCGCTGGGACTATGGGAATGTGCTACCACACGTGGCTTTTTTTTTTCTTTGTAGAGATGGGGTCTTACTGTGTTGCTCAGGCTGGTCTTGAACCCCTGGCCTCAAGCAGTCCTCCCACATTGGACTCCCAAAGTGCTGATATTACAAGTATGAGCCACCATGCTCAGCCTCAATAAATAAGTGTTAATAGTGTTCATTTCTGGAACATTTATTATATGCTGGGTATTTGGATACAATGGGGAACAGAACAGACACACACACACACACACACACACACACACACACACACACACCTACCCTCATGGAACTTATATTCTGGTGGGGTGGTGAAGAAAAGGAACAAATGGACAAATGAGATTTTAAACATCAAGTCACAGTTTCACCAGTATTTGTTTATCAAAGGTTAGTAAGATAGTCAACTGTGGACTCTAAAGAAGTTTAGTTACTGCATTATTCCTTATAATATTTAATACCGACTGCATGCTAGGAATTATTCCAGGAACTGAGATGAAAAAGATGAATAACATGTGTACCTTACCTTTAGTGAAGTCCTATTCTAGGAGAGAAATAGACATATTGAGTAATTTTAGCATATGGTGCTAATAATCTTTTAGAGGAATCCCTGTCTTCCCAGAACCTCAAAAAGGGGTTGAGGGAAGAACCAGAAGAAACCTAAGGAAGGCTTCGTAGAGAAGGTGATAGCTGAGCCTGTCCTTGGAAGATGAAGCTGATCTTCTGTCCATTAGATAAAAATGGAAGTCAAGACTTCCTGGAATGAGGAGCAGACACAGAAGCAAGAATAGGCATAGTATGTTTGGGAACAGAGAGCAGTCCATTTTTTTCCTGCCTCAGGTTTATTTGTACAAATAGCACAGGAGGACCCCAGTCCCATGCAGATGGCAGCCTGAGGGTCTCACTAGTCCTTCTGTCCCTCAAGTTGGCAGACAGAGATATCTACTCCAAAGCCTTTTTAGGGGCCTGGGCACCTTTGAGAGCCTGAGCCGGAACTGAAGTTGGAGCTGCTGCCTGGGCCTTGGTTTGATCCTTGGCCTTGGCCTTTGGCCAGCATAGCCTGAGCCCCTTGGCAATGCAGACACCAGCATGCTTCCCAAGCTTGGGGTGGGCAGTGTTAGCAAGTCAATCGAGCTTGAGGCTGACACCCTTTGGGATCTTTGGCTTCACCTCCTTGGGCTTTACAAGGGCCTTGATGGCCTTGCCACCTGCACTCATGGCCTTGGCATTGTTGGCCTGTGTCTTCTTTAGGCCTTTCTTCTTGTGCTTCTTGGCAAAGCACATGTTCCTTAGGAACTTGCAGTCCACCCCCTTAAGAGATTTGTATCTTTGTGATCGAGGTTTCTTGATACCATTTCTGTGCCATTTTCGGGACTGGTTGTGTGTGGTGTAGTTCTTGGACGTGGCCACGTTTGTACCTTAAGCTGCAGCTCTTGAAGCACCAAGAACCAGAAGAACCAGGGGCAGCAGAGAGCTGTCATTGTTTTGTTGGTAAAGAATAAGTTGGATGTAGAGGAGAAATGGGACAGGAGAGAATAATATTACTAGGAACCCTGGGTGCCAGCAGGTAAGTCATGTGAAGTTGTGGGAGATCTCTAAGGATGTGATCAGTCACGCATGTATTTTATCCTCTGTCTTCCTGTTCATTGATCCTGTTTTCATCTGTGTCTAAAGTTATATTAAACCTATCTCTTGGACACTTAAAATGAGTTATTTTATCGTTCAAGTCTGGAGTTTCCAGCCGATTTTTTTTTTTTTTTTTTTTGGTCAGTTTCATTACTATGCGGAAATTTTCCATCTTTTTTCATTTATTTCCTTGAACATATAAATCAATTGTTATAGTCTATGGCTAAAGATGCCCACCTTCGGTCCTACCCAAACAAGGTGACCACCCCTTGCTCAAAGAAGCAGTCTGTAGTCTTTCCCTTGGCAGAGCATTGAGGTCAGAACAGTGTTCCTTTAAAGCACACCGTGGACATAGCAGAGATCATGGTGGACTTGGTAAGCAGAATCTGGGGTGATTCCCATGGAGAGGGCAGTGCAGCAGGGAGGGCCCTAGAAGGGGATATGGGAGAATATGGGGGCCAAGGCCATAGACTCCCCAGCTTGGACTCCTGCAAAGTAACTGTCTATTCGCCAAACTGGGAGTAGCACAGCACCAATCACTCTCCACCCACTCTGCTCCAGCTGGGAAAGACATCCTGGCTGTGTAAACTAACCTTATGAGTCTTATTCCAAGAAGGCCAAGGAATTTGACAGGAAACAACACAAGCTAGTCGCCTCAAATCTTTGTCTGGGCTTGACGTGATTGGATCTGAAATAGCTACAGAGAGCCTCATTCTTAAACGTGTTGAACCCACATGGATACACGCACGTTTGCATGCACAAACAGGAAGGTTTAAGATGAGGTTTAAGGTTTAAGACCACGGGGTGAGGTCATACCAGGCCTTCATGCAGAAACTGAAACTAAAGCTTCCATTTCAAGTCAGATCCCCAGTGGAAGGTGTTTGACAGGTCTTGTCAGTCAGACTCCAGCAGTCTGTCTCAACAGCCAAGAATCCTTCACCTCTCTCCCCATTCTTCAGCTTGACTATTCTTGGGAGTTGGAGGCAGCTCAGCAATGACTGTTTTCAAGTGCAGAGTGAGCCATCTCTGCCAAGAACTTGTCTTGCCAGCTACTTCCTGGCCCCAGCCTTTAGCTTGCCCAAGTCTGACATCACCCATAACCCCTACCACCACCCCCAGAATAAAGAGCCACCTCAGAGGCTGGGACTGCCAGACCTGGTCCCCTACTCCTTCCTGGATATGTCTGGCTGACAAATCAGAGAAGCAGCATCCATTCCAGCCACATGCACAGCCCTCACTGCTCAGGGCAGCCTGACCACCCCAGATCACCATTTCTGGGACCTCATTCATCTGGTACGGGAAAGATGGGTGATGTCAGGTACTGGGCCCAAAACACAGGGCTTCCAGCCTTCATCTACCCAGGAGACTCAAGGGACCTTACAGAGGTCTTTCTTCTTACAGAATTTTAGGTGAGTTCAGACTTGGCTCTGAAGTAGACAGGAGTATAGCATCATGGACTCAGGGGTCAGACCTAGCTGAGCTCTCATTCTGGTCTGCTACTTGCTAGCTCTGTGGACTCAAGCAAGCTGCTTAATCTCAGTTTCTTCATGTGTAAAGGGCAGATAGTTACCTTGCAGAGTTACGAGAGGATTAAATGAGTTGATATATGTAAGTTTCTTAGAAAACTGCCTAGGACCCAAGGAGTGGTCAAAAAGTAATAATAGGAGAGGTGAATGGGGAGTTCGCATTTACTGGGTATAGAGTTTCAGTTTGTGAAGATGAAACCATTTTGGAGATGGATGGTGGTGATGGTTATACAGCAGTGTGAGTGTTCTGTATTTCATGCTACTGAATTATACACTTAAAAATAGGTAAAATGGTAAATGTTGTTATGTATGTTACCATAATTTAAAAATAAATTGGGGAGGGCTTGGTGGCTCACATCTGTAATCCCAGCCCTGTGGAAGGTTGAGATGGGTGGATTACTTGAGCCCAGGAGTTTGAGACCAGCCTGGGCAACATGACAAAACCCTGTCTCTACAAAAAATTAGCCAGGTATGGTGGCACATACCTGTAGTCCCAGCTACTACAGAGGCTGAGGTAGGACTTTAACATGGGAGGTAAAGGTTGCAGTGAGCTGAGATCATGCCACTGCACTCCAGCCTGGGTGACAGAGTGAGATCCTGTGTCAAAAAGAAAAAAAAAAAGTAACAGCTATGTTATTTCTTGATATAACAAGAGCTGGCCACCTTCAGCTCCACGTGGGGCCCTAGGGTAAACATCAAAACGTTGCCAGCTGGACAGAGGAATGGCCTCCTCCTTCAATATGGAGTTTGGCCTCCATGGTAAGCTCCAGAAGCTTCTCCTACCCAAGAGCATTAAACTTTGAAGTTCTTTTTTTTTTTTTTTTTTTTTTTTTTTTTTGAGACGGAGTTTCACTCTTGTTACCCAGGCTGGAGTGCAATGGTGTAATCTCGGTTCACCGCAACCTCCGCCTCCTGGGTTCAGGCAATTCTCCTGGCTCAGCCTCCTGAGTAGCTGGGATTACAGGCACGTGCCACCATGACCAGCTAATTTTTTGTATTTTTAGTAGAGACGGGGTTTCACTATGTTGACCAGGATGGTCTCGATCTCTTGACCTCGTGATCCACCCACTTCGGCCCCCCAAAGTGCTGGGATTACAGGCTTGAGCCATCTGAAGTTCTTAAGTTGTTCTATCCACATACCTGGTTGCCTAGGGAGCCCTCTGAATGACAGACAAGCACTCATACACAGAGATATGTGCCCAGTTTCAGAAAGACACATACAGACACATCTTCTAGAAGGCAGACAGGAAGGGATGAGGTGCTCAAGTGGGAACTTTGCTCTTTGGAGATGGATGTACCAACTGCTCCAGGCAAGACCCTGAAGGAAATCAGATGGGGTTGGGGCATGATCACCAAACACAGCCTCATTGTCCTGCCCAGATCTTTGTGTGGGCTCTACCCATTTGCAGATTCCTTTCTCTCCTCTGATCTTTTCCAAATCCTCCTAAGCCATCCAGTGCTCTAAGGCTCAGCTGGCAGCCACCTCCTTCAGAGGGCTCCTCAGGATTCTCCAGCCCTTTCCAGGCCCATTCTCTGCATTGAGAATCAAAGCCTCCTTGGAGTGCTTGGTTACAGCACGGCCGTTGTTCACCAGTCATTTTGTGTGTGCTGTTTCATGTCTTCTCTGCACTTCTTTCCTAGCACACCGCCCCTAATTGTACAGACCATGCTTTCACTTTTTAAAAATGGTAGCATGCTGATGAATTTTTAGAAATGAACAAACATATACGATATTTGACATCAGAAATTCCCAAAGTGTGTTTCAGGAAACACCAATGCCACAGGATGTCAAGAGGTATTAGGAGACAAAAAGGTTCCATACATTTGGGAAACACTGAACTAAGTAAAATAAACAGCTTTATTCATTACAGGACATACCAGAGACTACAAAATGCCAGCAATTACTTTAGTAGTATGCTGGAACCACCTCTTACCATTCAGTGACACAACTTTGGTAATTTGGACTTGGCCATGGTGACAGTAGTATTTATTCCATGAAAATAAGCAAACACTATATATCTGAGGCTTTTTTTTTTCAGAGAGCTGGAATACCACTTCAAGAAGACACTAGGGAATCTAGGTTTTCCCAATGTATTTCACCATAAAATTCCTTTATTACCTTGTGGGAAGCATCTTGGAGGAACTAGTGCTCCACAGAACATACTTTGGGGAAAGTTGTCCCATGCAAAGATATGTAAACTAATTGCCACAGGAGATGAGTGGGAGGATCTTACATTCACTGAGCGTCTACCATATGCTAAGTATGATGTTGGGTTCTTTATGTGCATGGCCTCATGTAATTCCCACAGAAACACTAGAAGAGGTACAAATATTGCCCACATTTTATACATGGGGAAATAAAAGATCAAATGATTTTTCCAACTTCACACAGCCAGGAAGTAGCAGCACAAAGCCTATCTTAATCAGAGATTATAATGTCTACTGGGGTGGCATTTGCAACAAGATTTAGGTAATCATGTAAGAAGAGTTTGTTAAATAGCTCATACACAGGTCATGAGCTATACTTAGAATCTAGTCATCTAGCATTGCCAGAGACACTTCAGGAAAAAAAAAAAATAGAAAAGTTACTGAAAGTCTCAGCTGGTCCACAGTCTTCAGTCTCGTCATCTGTCCTGGGCTGGCATTCCAGAATATGCCAGGCTTCTGAATCTCTTGGGAATTTTTTTAAAAAATGCTGGTAGTGGGGCTCTACCCACTCCCCAAGGCAATTCTAACCTGCATTGAGGGTTGAGAACCACTGAAATTGTTATGAAAGTGTCCTTAGAAACCAGCCAGGCAAACTCCCATTTTACAGATGGAGAAACTGAGGTCCACAGAGTGGAAGTGACCTGACCAGAGTCATATAACAGTTAGTTGCAGGATAAGACCAGAGTCTGGGTCTTTTGGCTCCTGTACAATGCCCTTTCCACTTAGCACGAGGGTCCTTCAGATCTCACTGCCTAAACAGATATAATTTCAGCTGAAATCCAAACACATTTTGGACAACTAAGGCTTTTCCATGGAAAAACTAACCTTATCAGCTAAAGGCATTCAGGAAAAGATGCTCTTCCTTGCAAGGAGACCATTGCCTGAGCTGCATGCAGAATCAAGCCACATGGCTCTTTCTGTGTTCCTTGTCCTCATCTAGTAAGAATCCTCCTTAATAGTCACACGTAACTGGGTTGCTGGGAAGGTCACTCCAAGGGGATTTGTCCAGTAGCATTTTATTTTCTGTGGCATGGTTTCCTTTGATGTTGATGCAGATTTGGTGCTCCCTGGGATATCTGTTTGCTAAGACATATTCTCAAGTCTGAGTGAAGGCACAGGTCTCCAAGGCAAAGATAGTCAAAATGACCCAAAGACAGAACCCACATGATCTTCAGCAGTAAGCTGGAGCCCACTGAAGGCTTGCATGAGAAGCAAAGGAAGGGCCTGAAAGTGCACCTGGCCATGGAGGAACTGGAAGCAGAAATTTTAAAAATGTAGGTGAAGTTGAAAGTCCACAAAACAGTTTCTACAAAGCCTATAGTGTTTATTCTTAAGCCCATAACTTTCCGGTGTACCCCTGAAGATGACTGAATGCAGAAAATTTCTGTCAACTAAATTAATATAATATACAGAATTATTGACCATTAGTCAGTTAAATGTTAGAGGTGACCTATTACAGTGGCTGGCTTTGATTTTAGAATAGCTCATTCATTCATCCATCCATTCAATAAATAATTGCCCAGCACCTGTCCTGGGTTTGACGATATAGTGATAGACCAAAAAAAGGAAAACATAGGGTGTCTCCACTCATGAAGCTTAATATTTATGGGGAAGAGAATGGGGAGAGGCATATAATCTAAAAGCAAATTAATAAGGAACTATCACAGCACATGCACTGGAGGAAGTGAGCAAGTGGAAGTGATAGAGGTCAAGCCCAGTGGAAGAAGCTTTGATATGAAAGTCACAGAAAGTTTCTCTGGACTGCGGATAAAACAGGGATTTGCACATTCCAGGTAGAGGGAACAGTGCATGCAAAGGCCCAGAGACAGACAAAGCTTCTTGACTCAAGGATCTCAAAGAAGGCCAGTGGGGCTGAAGCTGAGTGAGAAAGGGACAAAGGGGAGGAGAGAGCACTGAGCAGATGAACAGAGGTCAAGCCCTGCAGGCCCTGGTATTTCAAGTGCAGTGGAGAGCCACTGAAAGTTTCAAGCAGAAATGCCACACCTGATTTTCTGGGAAATATGTCAGAACCCCAAATCACATGGTCTTGTGAGCTATCCCTGCTCAGACTGTTTATGACAAGGGGCTAAGCCACTTTTGCTGCAGCAAATTTTATTTGCCTGTCATTAATTAATTAATTCAGTCAAGCAGTCAGTACCAGCTCACCTGCAAGGCATTGTCATACACGTTGGGGATACAGTGAGCAAGACACCCTAGACAAGTCCCAAGGAGCTTGTATCTGGTGGAGGAGGCAAATAACAAAAATGAATCATATGCTTTGAAATAGTGATAAGTTCTATACAGAAAATCAAACAGCAATGTTAGGAAGAGTGCATGAAGCAGAAACCTCATTAGTTGAGACAGTCAGGGTAGCCTTCCCAAATGAGCTAATATTTGAGCTGAAACCCAAATGAAAAGGAACCTGTGGCCATGAGAAAACTAAAGAGTGCAACTGACAGAGGAAAGACCAAGGGCAAAGGCAGACTGGATTGTGGAGTCAAGGTGAAATTCTTCCTTCTCGGCAGCAGAGATGGGTTTAATCTTGGTGAGGTTGTTAGCCTGGGATTAAAAAGCCAGACCAAGAAGTAGGACTGTGGCCCATGTGATCACCCTCAGGTCACCAGGCCAGAGTGCCGGAAAGCTGAGGCATGTTGTCAAGCTGAGGTTAAGAAAAGAGGGCATCAGACACCCCATCAAAGCTTCCAGTGAATCTTGTCCTGTGCCTCGTTCTCCACCTGCCCCTGGCCCATGTTCCTTGTCCTCATCTAGTAAGAATCCCCCTGGAAGCAAGCATTTCTGAGAAGATGTTCGGACTTGGTATTATACAAGAAATGCAAATTCTAACAAAACTAGATAAGAAGTCCATTTTGGTCAATGAGGTCAGTTGCCAAGGGTGGAAATGATAGGTGATACCCAGGAGTGTTGAATAGACCTCTTGACTTGCAAGGAATTGAGATTTATTCCAGTGGTAGCAAGTTGATGAGCAGGAAGAGGCGTAGGCATTTATTTTGAGGACAGTTGCACAGGAATCTGGAGAAGGACAACAAGAGAGCCTTGGGATGTGCAGGAACATTGAAGAATCTTTCTTCTCCATAAAAACAACACAATTACTCTGCTTGCCCCTCTCTCTGTCTCTTACTTAGAAACAGCTCCTCTTCTTTACTCTTAGTTTCCTCTCCCCCGTTGCTTTGGCTGGTGTTTAAACCTTTTTGGTCACCCTTTAGTTAATGACCCTTCAGACCTATTTCTCACTGTTAACTGAGAAATTATTTTCTTGTTCCCTAAACAAATTCCCAAGAGAATAAATCCAATTCGTTCAAATCATCTCCCCATGCGAAGTCATTAGACATCCTGGGGCCAGATATCCACTTCTGGCTCAATAAGTTGAGGCAAAACTCAGCATTGGAACATGTGCACTCATAAAATCCTGGCTGCCCAGCTTTCAGGAGGTGTTCTTCCTTGCAAGGAGACCACTGTCCTGAGCTGCATACAGAATCAAACCACATGGCTCCTTTTGTGTTCCTCATGTTCATCATAGTCACACGTAACTGGGTTACTGGGAAGGTCACTCCAAGGGGATTTGTCCAGTAGCATTTTATTTTCTGTGGCATGGTTTCCTTTGATGTTGATGCAGATTTGGTGCTTCCTGGGATATCTGTTTGCTAGGACATATTCTTAAGTCTGTATGGAGGCACAGCCTGTCATGGGCTATGTAGTGTGACCAACTCATCCCAGTTTGCTCAGGAGTTTCCTGGTTTGAAAACTGAAATTCCTGTGTCCGAAGACCTACCTCAGTCTTGGGCAAACAGGGACGATTGGTCACCCTTTGGCTGTGGGCTGGACTGCTCCCTTTGGAGATGTGGAAGGAGAAGTGAGTGACTTCTCCAGCATGTCACTGTTAGCCAAGGTATAGAGAAATGGGGATGTGCATCTGCTGATAGTGGGAGTGAAAATTGTTATGCTCTTTCATGAGGGGCATATATTAGTTCATTCTTGCATTGTTACAAAGAAATACCTGAGATGGGGTAATTTTTAAAGAAAAGAGGTTTAGTTGGCTCATGATTCTGCAGGCTGTACAGGAAGCATGATGCTGGCATCTGCTTGGTTTCTGGGGAGGCCTTAGGAAACTTAAAATCATGGCAGAAGGCAAAGCAGAAGCCAGATGTCTCACATGGCCAGAGCAGGAGGAAGAGAGAGAGGAGGAAGTGCTACACACTTTTAAAGAACCAGATCTTGTGAGAACTCACTATCCTGGCGACAGCTCGAAGGCGTATGGTATCAAACCATGAGGAACCACTTCCATGATCCAGTCACCTCCCAACAGGCCCCACCTAGAACACTGGGGATTACATTTCACATGAGATTTGGGCAGAGTTACAGATCTAAACCATATCAGGGGTAGCTGGAAATATGTATGAAAAGTAAATATATATATATTCTTTGACTTAGAAACACTTTTTTGGGGTAATGTATCCAAAATAATCAGTCCAGGGTATGAAGATACATACACAAAGCCATTCACTGAAGTATTATTTGTAAAAGTAAAATAATGGAAGTAACCTAAATAACTACTCATAGAGTAATGCGATCAGTGAAGTAAAGCAGCATATGTCCAGTGGAATACTTTTCAAAAGTGAAGTATAATAACTTGGCTTTCTAGATATTGATAGGGAATTTTCCCATGATATGGTCTTAATTTTAAAAAGCAGAAGATAAGATAACCCTTATGGAACAATCACATTTATGTAAAAAGGAAAGAAAGAGAAAAGATGCATTGAAAAGAGTTGGGGGAAAAAAAGAAAAAGGAAAAAGCTTTGGAAATATCCCACTGGTGGGATTAGAGGTGACATTCTTTTAAAACTGGGTTTTTCTGAATATTTTGTACGGAGATTATTACTTTCACATTTGGAAGTTTTTTCCATCTTTTAAAGGGGCATAAAAAAATCCCGGTTCAACAAACCTGATGAAATGGTGTTTTCACTCAAAAAAGTTTCTATTTTCCAATTTTGTTCTGGTTTGTTAATTTTAGGACACAGAGAGTTTTGATGCAAGTGCCAACTGATCCACTTGGGTTCAGTTTTGTTCAAAAACAAAAACAACTTTGATTCCCTTTGTATTACGTTTATAGAAAATTAATATTTGGGTTTTGTGCTAGATTCAGCCATTTGAGCCATTGGTTCCTATTCTTGGTTTAATGCAGTTCAAGTTGTTCCTCAGAATTCCCCAATAACCCTGAATAATTGGAACGAAGGCGGAGAGAGATTTGGAGCCTGAATTATCCAGAAAATTGTTGTCTGTCTCATCCTGGAAGGGCCTCCAAGAGGTCATTTTCCCCAGGGCACAGAACAAAGCTACAGCTGGGATATTTCCAGGCCTGTTGGCCCCAGCCACAGTGCAGCCAGAGCCACGCTGCCCTGGGACCTCAGCTCCTCTGTGCTCTTAGCCTCTGCTTGCTGCTGCAAGACAGGAGCTGGCCCCACTTCCTGTCACTGTCCTGCAGGGTCCAGGTGCTTCTCTCTTCCATGCCAGACCCATGCCTAGCCCCCCAGAGCAGCTCCATCGGGGCTGTGCAGCCTGCAGCAAAACTCCTTCAGCATGGAGTCATCATGCTTCCCACGCCAGGAAATGGCTGGCTCAAGGGCCCTGTGAGTGGTCATTGAGCTACTTAGCAACAGCACATGCATCTTGCACTTTTTTAAAGGTTTTTAAGGTGTGCTTCCTGGCTGCATTGAGTTCTGGGTGCCTTTCTCTTGGAAGACGGTGTGAAGGTGAGGAAAGGGAAGCAAGCATGGTAAAGACCAGAGGGGACCCGGGAGTTCCTGCCTCAGGCAAGCTGCTTCTGTGAAGTGAACAGGGCAGCCCTCTCTCCCCAAGCCACCTGGTAGGGTCCCCAAAGGGCTCATTGAGGACCCTGGCCCTTGAGGCTTTTTCTGGAGAACCTCTAAGCCCCATCAGGGAGAGAGGATGACAGTTTTAAAACTGTGTCTTCCTTGGAAAATGTCTTCAACTGCACCTCAGTTTCCTTTTTTGTAAACGAGCAGAAAAGTGCACCTCCCACACGGGCTTGTCAGAGCCTTAGAGAAAACAGCTTTCTGAAACTGCCTACTACAGCATGATGGGAATGGGCTGCCTGGAGTGCAGGCAAAAAGGGGCTGCACTGTCTGCAGATAATTTAAAAACTATTAGAAAGCTGACTAAAATCCGAGCTGCTTTGTATTATCTCCATGCACCACCGTTTCTAAACAATGCCAGTAATAAATACTTTCCATCATCTGTGTCGACCACTGCAACCACCTCCAACCTGGCCACACCACTGCCTGTCACAGATCACACACTCCATTAGTGATAGTGTTTTTTTTTTTCTTATTACTAGACAGTATTAACAATTATATGTAATTGGCTCTTATTCATATGCACTTATAATCCAGCTTTCAGATGTGAATGCTAAGCTGTAATGTCATAGGTGGGGAGATCCTGAGCAGACCATCTAATGGCTCCAAGTCTTAGTTTCTCATCTGTGCTGACAAGCACTGGCAAATTACAAAGTGTTTTCACAAAATTTCCCTTTGAATTCTTACACTGGCCCTATGAAGGGGCACAATGATGCCCATTTTACAGTTGAGGAGACAAAGGCTTAGGCAGGTGAAGTGAACAGCTCAGGAGTGCTTATGGAAATGAGACACAATGCCTCCAAGCCCCTTCCCCTTGGGCCTGCTGTGGCACCAGGGCTTAAGGCATTCTCTACAAGACTATCAGGAGGCAGCAGGCCAAACCATTATCACTTGGAGGTAATTGACACAGATAAGAAAAGGAAGAAATATTTACATTTCATGCTGGTTACTCTCACTTATTATCTCATTTGGGCCTCCCAGATGTCTCAAGAGATGGATTATTCCCAGTTCACAGAAAAGGCAAGTCCCAGGAAGATAAAGTTAACTTACTTGGAGGTACACAGATGAGTAAGAGGCAGAACCAAAAGTAAACCCTGGTCAATTTATCTAACACTCTGTACCTGATGTGTTTTTGCAGTGGCCCTGAGCAAAGGGAAGCCTTGAAGCATGGTTGGCTGGGGAGGAGGTGAAGATTCTGAGCATCCAAGAAAAGGGTGTTTGGGAGAAGAAAGGTTGAGGCCCATGCCTCTCAGAATCACAATTGACTACGAGTTGAGGTCTAGGAGTGAAAGAGATGACTAAAGTTTCCTCCATATGGCCTGGGGTTTTTCTGACTTACACTAACGTGAATCCCAGATTCACTGTGTGGCAAGTGCCCTTGGCTCTAAAGGAGGCTAGGAAACATGTCCACATCTGCTCCTGGATCCTCTAAACTTGCATCATTTGAGGTAGTCTGGGACTGAGAGTCTTTATGCATTCACTCATTACCCATCATGGGTTTTGATCAATGTCATCATTATTATTTATCATTAATATGATGGAAGCAATGTATGCTCATGAGAAAAATTCAAAAGCTACTGAAGGGAGGACAGTAAACAGTAAAAGTCATAGAAGGAGGTCATCTTAAAGGGTGAGCAAGCATTTAAATGTGGGTGTGCTGACACAGGAGACAACAGAAGGAAGATGCGTTCTTGGGGAGAGGAGGGAGGCAGGCACAGAGAAATGTCCAGCCCTCTAAGAAGTGCCAGGGATCAGGGAAGAAAGTGAAGAGTGAATAGGGTTGGGGTGAGCAATTTAGAAACAGAGAGAAGGAAAAGGAGCAGTCCTGGGACAAGATTCAGGACTCTACTGGAAAAGAGACAAAAGACAACTGTGGGATACATACGAAAGAGACTGGTCAGTGAGCAGAGGGAGCCTCAGCACCAAAGGGCTCCCAATCAGTTGGATCAAAGTCAATGTGCTGCAAATTAATTCTTTCTGAGTCTCCCGTCTCAGATCCTCCATCTGCTCCTCAGTTGCCCCCTCTCTTTGCTGTGGTGTCCCTTTTTCTATACTTTGGTCTCTCCCCTTCTGCCTGAAGATTCCTGCTTTTAGGGCAAATCTGCTGGTAGTGAATTATCTTGGCTTTTATAGATGTGTAAAAGTCTTCATTTTTTTTTCTTAATTGTTCAAAGATATTTTTGCTGGCTGTGGAATTCTAATTTTAGCATTTTGTACATCAACACTTTAAATACACCATCCCATTATCTTCTGGCTTGCATAGTTTCTCATTCTTGTTTTTGTTTCTCTGTACTTATGATGTATTTTTTTCTGACTGCTTTGAAAGTTCCTCTTTGTTTCGCTGTTTTCTGCAATTCAATTATAAGTTCCTCAGTATGTAGGTATTGAAAGAACATACCTCAGAGTAATAAGAGCCATCTGTGGCAAACCCACAGCTAACATCATTCTGAATGGGCAAAAGCTGAAAACATTTCCTTTGAAACCAGCACAAGACATGGATGCCCTCTCTCACCACTCCTATTTAAAATAATATTGGAAGTCTTGGTCAAGACAATCAGGCAAGAGAAAGATAAAGCACATCCAGATAGAAAGAGAGGAAGACAAACTATCCCTGTTTGCTGATGACATGATGCTATATCTAGAAAATCCCCATTGTCTCAGCCCAAAATCTCTTTAATCTGATAAACAACTTCAACAAAGTTTCAGCATACAAAAAAAAAAACGTACAAATATTACAAGCATTCCTATACACCTACAGCAGCCAAGCTGAGAGCCAAATCAGGAGCACAATCTCATTCACAATTGCTGCAAAATGAATAAAATGCCAAGGAATACAGCTAATCAGGGAGGAGAAAGACCTCTGCTATAAGAACTACAAAACGCTGCTCAAAGAGATCAGAGCTAACACAAACAAATGGAAAAACATTCCATGGTCATGGATTGGAAGAATCAATATTGTTAAAATCTCCATACTCCCCAAAGCAATTTACAGATTCAATACTATTCCTATCATTTCAACAATGACATTCTTCACAGAACCATAAAAAACTATTGTAAAATTTATCTGGAATCAAAAAAGAGCCTGAATAGCCAAGACAATTCTAAGCAAAAAGAACAAAGCAGGAGGCATCACACCACCTGACTTAAGACTATACTACAAGGCTACAGTAACCAAAACAGCATGTTACTGGTACAAAAATAGGCACATAAACCAATTTAACCAAATAAAGAGCCCAGAAGTAAAGTCATGCACCTATATGCATGTGGTCTTTGACAAAGTCAACAAAAACAAGCAATGGGGAAAGGACTCCCTATTCAATAAATGGTGCTGAGATAACTGGCTAACCATATGCAGAAGATTGAAACTGGACCTCTTCTTTTCTGGTTATGGGTTATATTTTTCTGCTTTCTTAAATACCTGGTAGTTTTTTTATTGGATGCTGGATATTGTGAGTATGTTCTTAGGTGGTGGATTTTATAGTATGTATTTCAAGAGCACTGGATTTTGTTCTGATGAGCAGCTAAGTAATTACATCAGTGGGAGGGCAGTTTCTGTAACAGCTAATTATTCATGGATGGAATCACAAGTTCTCATTGAAGCTTTTTAAACAAGAATGTGACTGAATCAACGTGTGTGTGTGTGTCTGTGGTGGGTTTTGTTGTTGTTGTTAATCAGTCTTATTATTACTCTGCAGAAAACAGATTGGAAACAACAGTGGATTCTGTAAGGCCAATTCTGAGTCTGTTGAGAAAAGTGATTATGTTGACTTGCTTTCAGGGAATCAGCAGTTAAGATGGGGCATATTTGAAATATAAATCGAATTTACAGGACTTAGTGATTGATTGAGTGAATGAATATGAGGAGGTTGATGGGGAAGAGGTGGTTATCAAGGATGATTCCCATTTCTGGAATAAGCAACTGAATAACTGATGGTGTCATTTATTCTAACGGAACAGTGGAAAATTGAGGTGAAAAACCATGAGTTCTGTTTTAAAGATGTGTTACCTATGAGACATCCAAGTGGTTGATGTTAGGCAGGCTGCTGGTCTGAATTTCAATAAAGAAATCTAGACTGAGGCTGCTTCATATTACATGGTGTTTAAAGCTATTTTTCATTTACACCCTAGAAGCACTGGCCATATGAATGCTTGTCTAATTCCCTAGAACTGTGAGGTCTTAGAGGCCTGGCTTGATGTGTTGTCCTCTTGTGTCTTCCAAAGTTGCCTGATGTATTGGTTGGCATGTGACAGGAGCTTAGTGAGTGTTTATGAAGGAGACAATGGCTGCTGGGGACTCCTTCTTTCATGTTTCTGAGTTTCCCATTGCCTCCTGGTTGTCTAAAAAGTTGCCTTAAATTTCATTGTTCTTGTTTGTTTTTCTAGTCCAGGCTGACTTTTCAAATTAGCATGTTAGTCATTTGTAGAGGGTCATGACCCTCCCTTGTTTACAATAGGGCCATGTCATGCCAGCTCAGAGATCCTATCCTGGAGCTGGAGTTGGGACCAGATATACAGGAGGCTACATCCCTTCCAGGGAGGCTGCTGTCCAAGGCATGGGCTACTTGGGCAAAATCTCTAAGATTCCCAAAGAGATACTTAAGCCTGTGGAATTTCACAGACTTTATATGAGCTTAAGACTCTCATAGTCCCCATAGTCAATCTCTGAGTTAACCTGAAAGTCGCCCAAAGGAGGGAGGAGTCAAGCCTATTTTAAAAGATGAAGCATCTGAAAGCCTTGGAATTCAGAGACCTTATATGAAATTTCAGGCAGAAATTTTCGATTGTTGGAAAGAGCTTTGTTCTGGGATCAGACAACCTGAGTTCTGGGCCTGAGATTTATTGTATAATACTGAGAAAACAACTTCCCTTCTCTGGTCCCATTACCCCATCTAAAACTAAGAAGATTGGATTCAATGACCTCAAAGAGCTCTTCTATTTATTACATTCAGAGGAATTCTATGTCCTGGGCATTATGAGTAATAGACCTTGCCTCAAGGTGCTTAAAATTCTAGAATTGAGATGAGGGGAGACAGAATTGACTCTGATATTCCCATTAAGATAGACACCCTGTTTCCTGCAACTGTGCTTGCATACAAATCTCTCTAGAGGAGAGGCCCTGTAGATTAAAAACAGAATCTTAGCTTGGACTTCACAATTAAAACTTTTAGAGCTTACAACATTTAGCTCTTTCAGAATTTTAGAATTTTACAACTTTATCCAGAAATGAATCTTACATTTTTTTTTTGTCTGTCCTTATCTTTTGAATGTAAACAAATTGGACCCTGAGAAGGAATGTGACTTGCCCAAGGTCACACAGTGAGTCCTTGGTACAGCCTGACTTAGCGCCTACCCCCAACCCCGCACACACACTACCCTAAATCTCATCAAAATTGTTTCTCCACCACTCTCTCCCTTTTGGCACCACCTCCTGTCTCTGCAAGCTCTGCTGTCTCTGCAATGGAACATTCCTGCACAGAGGGGATTAAAAGAGCAGGGGTGGAATGCTAAACCTCCCTGCCCACTGGCAAGAGCATTTCTCCTGAACTGAGCCCAGCAGGGTTCAGGGGAACCCAGTGGCCCATGTGGAGGTCTGGGTTGTCAGAACTAACTTTAATCCACATGCCAGGGGCTGTCCACGCCCTGCCCTCCATCAGGTAAAGCCCCCAAAACAAGTACCCCGTGGTGGGGGCACTGCTGAGTTTGGGTGTTGTCCTGGAGCCTTTCTGGGCCAACTCTGTCAATGTGCTCCGCCAAGCTCAATGGAGCCATTGGAGACCCTGGGCCAAGCTCTGTGGGAAACCCGGCCAAGTTTCAGAGTGTCTAGCGCCAAGGCTGAATGTCTGGTTCAGTGGAGAGTAAGTCCAGATGTTTGTCTCTGGTCAATCTCCTATTGGCTTTCTAATTTTCAACCTGGATGACCTACTGAGGACTCACAACCTTGTGTAGATAAAATGAAGACAATGTGTCACCTCACCATCCTAGAACACATTATCTACTCTCCTCCATCTCATGTCACTGAGTACTCGCAAAAATTAATGTCCCATGTCTTCTTCAAGTACAGAGAAGATAAATAATATTTACTTGCTACAGTTAGCTCTCAGTTCACCACCAAAGAGTGACATTAAGGGTATATAGATGCTCTAAAATTCTTTCAATAACAATGCGTATTTCTAATTGTATTTACTAACTGCCTAAAATGATTCTGGAGCTTTGCTAGGTACTAAGGATAGCAGAACTAATAATTCACCTTCATGGCCCTTTACAGACATTCTAATGATGAATAAAAACAAACAAGGATTATTATTTATAAAACACTAGCTTCTAAGGAGGTAGGTCCTACAAACAAACAAAAAAAAAAAAAGTGTCACATTTTTGGGTTTGAAATACCTGGGAAAAGGATGAATTGTTCTGTGAAAGAAAGCGTAAGAGATTTTATGGCAGAGATACAGGTAGAGAATAGAGTAGATAGATATAAGTTGGCAGAATGTTGTGCACAATTCTGGTAAGGTAAGAGTGAAAGAGAAGCTCTAGTTAGCATCTCAGCCAAAGAAACGGAGGACAAAAACCATGATCAGTAGAGATTCATGCAGTTATCTGATGTCAAACCCCTTCAGACCTCCCCTTGAAGTTGTCAGTAGAATCTACCATGTGAATTTTTTTCTGAGGAATGTGAAGAGGTGAAGAATTCTAAATGCTCAATCGGTTATGGGATTTGGGAAATTTGGTACTTTTGTAAACCTAGCCAACCTAGCCTATCATTACTGATACAGCCATCCTATATGGATTGCTTATCACATGCCAGGAAGTATGTTAAGAACTTTATGTATATTTGACATTTATTCATTCAAAAGATATTGAATGTCTCTTACATGCCTGGAATTGAACTCAATTCATCCTCATAACAACCCAGCAGGATAGATATAATTATCTCAGTGTTATGAATGAAGAAACTGAAGCTCAATTGCTTGCATAATGTGACCAAAGTCATACAGCCAGTAAATGGCAGAGCAGGATCTAAACACAAATCTGTTGGATTCCAATGATCATACTCTGAGCTCCTCCATTCTACTCCTTTTCTGTTGATGTTTCTTCCTGAGGACTGTCTATTTTAGAAAAGTAATTTGCCACTGTAGGTGGATCTTAACAGAGTGGCCCACTTAGATCAGGGCATTTAAAGCAGGAGAGGGTCTCTTCTTGAGCATGCTCCTTCATACATGTTCAATCCACACCCTAGTCCCACACCATGACTTTTAACACCAGCTGGAGTGATAGGGCACCTGGTGTCCTCACCAGTAAGTTATGGTTCCCTGGACAGAGAGAGATTTTTTTCTCCCCAGTGTCTTTCCCCGTGCTGCAAGGAGGGACATTATTAAACGGCTTGGCAGCCAGAAGCCTGCTGCACCACAGGCAAAGCTTGAATGAAATTTCATTCCGGAGAGAGCTAAATCAGTGCTGGTGACAGGAGACATAAGCCTTAAGCCAACCGTGATAAGAAGGGGAAACAGAGAAAAGAGTCTGGAGCCATTGTGACAATTCCTCCTCTTAACTTTCTCCTACAGAGAGAGGAAAGGGGATAGGAAGAGTACATTGAGAATAAGGAAAGTGGGAAGGGCAGTTTTTACCCACTCAGGACAGGAATGCATTTATTCTTTCATCCAAGAAACATTTATTAAGCATCTGCTCTGTGTCAGCCATCATGCTGGGTGCTGGAAAATAGAAAACAATTTAAGTCATGGTCCCCATTTAGAGGAGGTCACAGATAGGTGGGAAAGACATACTTGTAAACAAGTTAAAAGATATTTATTGTACTCTTTTCTCTGAAACCCACTGAAAGCAACAAAAAGAATAAAAATATAACAGAAGCTTCCATCTTCTGTTATATTTTATCTTGGCTATCGGCTAAGATGATTAACTGCTCACCACAGTTCATTCCTGTCTTTCCATAATAGAGAGGAGTGGGTAAGGAGCAACTGCCGAGGCAGAGACCACATTTCTGAGCCTCTCCTTTACATTTAGTTGAGCCATGTGACGAGTTCTCAAAGCTGAAATGTGAACAGATGTGATCTGTGTTACTTTTGGGCCAAGATGATCAAGAGATGGGTATACTTTCTCTACTCTCTTTCTCTTTGCCCTTATTCTAGTAGAATTCAGGGTACTCCAAGACCCCCTCAAAAAAGAAGGAGCCCAGACCTCTGACTCACCATATGGCATCTGCCTGCTGACCAGGAGCGTCAGGTCTGTACCCTTACACTAGTGAGAAATGAATATATAACATGTTAAACCATTGAAATTTGGAGGTGCAGTCAGTTGTTACAGAAGCTAATGTTACTCTAAAGAAAACAGTCTAAAACCCATATCTGCCACATTCAGTGAAATTTAGGTTTCATCAAAGGAAGGCAAAAAAAAATAAGTCCTATGTGTTGCCAGATTTTCTTGAAAGTAAGATAAAAGATCCCTAAAGGCTGAATAAATATTTATTGGAGAGAGAAAAAAGGAGTAGAAAAGTAGGTGAGTCAGAGAAGAGTAAAGTTCCCTGTGGTGACTCATTTCTGTAAGGCAAAGGGCAAGGGAGACAGGGGTGTGGATAGGGAGACACTATGTGGATAGCCCGTAGTACAAATCCTGACCTCCATTGCTTAAATGTCTTGGAGGTGAGGTGGAAGAGAGAGGGAGCAGCAGTCAACGTTGCAGCTTGTTAGCAGAAGAGATGTATAAACATTAAATGACCAGTTAGAGGACCATGGAGCTATGGTCCTTTCTGGTGATCCACACTGATCTCATACTCATGAGAATGCTTCAAAACCCAGGGAAAATGTGTCCCAGGGAAGAGCATATCTGATAAGAAATTCTGAGACACCATACTCAAAGGGAATCTGCTGGTAGCCCCAGCTCAACCCCATGCCTGAGAAAATAACAGACCAGAACAAGACATTTCCAAAGTAAAACTACAAACAAGCAGAAAAGATCTAACATGGAACAAAAAAATGAAAATGATAATGAAAGCCATTACAGAGGAGAAAATTAGCATCAGCAAAATGTGGAATTTATTCAGTTGATAGAGAAATAATAAGAACAATGAAATAAAATAATTAAAAATAATACTTATGAAATATGAGTATGCATGATAGGTATTCCTAAAGAAAGGAACAGAGCAATGGGACAGAAACATAGTCAAAGACAGTATAAAAGAAAACTTTTCTGAATGAAAGAATTGCCTCTACAGAATTAAAAATGATCTTAATATGTCATGGAACTTGGATGGACAATGTTCAGTCAAAATTCTGAAGGGAAAATAAGGCTGACCTCCTTTACCTTTTAGTGCCAAAAGGAACAGGTACAAAATTCTGAAGGTATTAAAATAAGCACATTTTCAAATGTGATAGCCAGTCTGGTTAACTTTCATGTATAAAGTAGCTGAAAGACATTCTTCACCAACACAGACTCAGAGAAAATAGTGCTTGGCACTCATAAGTTCAATAGAGGAGGTGGACAACTTGATCATGAAATCTAGTCACCCTCCCCCAGAATAACAGTCATTTCTCAGTATCAATGGGAGATTGGTTCCAGGACCCCCACATATACCAAAATTCATGCATACTTTAGTACCCACAGTTGGCCCTTTGGAACCTGTGGATACAAAAAGTTGGTCCTGACTATACACAGTTTCATATCCTGAGAATACCATCTTTTTCATCTGCCTTTAGCTGTGGAGGCAGAACTAAGGGACATGGAGGGCCAACTGTATTTATTGGAAAAAAATCTACCTATGAGTGGATGAACACAGTTCAACCCTGTGTTGTTCCAGTCAACTGTATCAATATTATCACTTTAGGAATAGAGAAGTTATAGAATGCAAGCATTCGTTGATGGTAAACATGGTATTTATTTAAATTCAAAACTAGGGCTAAACAGCTGAGGGGCTCCTGGTTAGAAAACAGAAGGTAAATATCCTAAACCATAGAGAATAAAAAGAAATGGCTTCTTTGTGGCAGGGGAAGGGATATGGGGAAAGGTATACTTGCCCCAGTTTCTACATCTTTCATAGTCGAGAGTCTGTGGATATAGAATAAAATTGGTAAATGAAGAAATAGATGTTTAAGTATACTATTTAAAGTATAATGCTAACCAGTTCAAGAATAAAAACTAGACTATAAACCTTCCAAACCATTAGAAAGAGAGAAGACAAAAAAAAGCTCACAAACAAAACAAAGAAACCACAAAATTACAGCAAAAAAAAGAAAACAAACATTTTATTTAAAAAAAGAGAATAAAATAAGATGACAGATTTCAACCAAATATAGCCAACAGAACATTAATGAAAACAGACTGTACATTTCTACAAAAATAAAGATGTTCAATAAAAGTACAAGTTATAGGCCAGTCATGGTGGCTCACGTTCTGTAATCCCAGCACTTTGGGAGGTCGAGGCAGGTGGATTACTTTAGGTAAGGAGTTCAAGACCAGCCTGATCATCATTGTGAGACCCCCATCTCTACTAAAAATACAAAAATTAGCGGGTGTGTTGCACATGCCTGTAATCCCAGCTACTCGGGAGGCTGAGGTGGGAGAATCACTTGAACCCAGAATGCAGAGATTACAGCGAACAAAGATTGCCCCACTGCACTCCTGCCTAGGTGACAGAGCAAGACTCCATCTCAAAAAAAAAAAAGAAAGAAAGAAAGAAAGAAAAGAAAAGAAAAAGCAAAAAAAGTACAAGTTACAGAAAAACAACATTATATTACACCATTTGGGTCAAATAACTGCCTATACAGGTTAGTCCTCCTTATACATGATTTTACTTTTCCCGGTTTTTAGTTACCCAAGCCCAATCTCAGTTCAAAAAACATTAAATGAAAAATTCCAGAAATAAATAATTCGTAAAGTTTCAGTTGCACATTGTTCTGAGTAGAATGATGAAATCTCATGCTGTCCAGCTCTGTCCTCCCAAAGAGATGCATCATGCTTTGTCCACTGTACTCATGCTGTCTACACTATCTGCCTGTGAGTCACTTATCAGCCATCTCAGTTATCAGATCGACAGTGGTGGTGTCATGGGGCTTGTGTTCAAGTCAACCTGATTTACTTCATAATGGCCCCACAGCACAAGGGTAGTGATGCTGATGTATTGTTATAATTATTCTATTTTATTATTAGTCATTGCTGTATAATTAGTTATTGCTGTTGCTTACTGTGCCTAATTTATACATTAAACTTCATGTATATATGTAATTGGAAAAACAAAGTATATATATAGGGTTCAGTACTATCTGGGGTTTCAGGAGTTCACTGGTGGTCTTGGAATGTATCCCCCCTCAGATAAGGAGGCTACTGTACATCCATCCATCCTTATGTATGCTTACTTATACATAAAAGTTTCTGGAAACCCTCCAAATATATTACTAATTGTGATTAGCTTTGGGAAATGGTGCTGGAAGGAATTGAGGGGAAAAGGGACTCTTTTCTTTACTTTATACCGAAAACATGTAGTACATCTGTATTTTGAAGGGTAACTGAAATATCAAATATGTATAATAAAATATGGAAAATTCCATAATGGCAGAACCTACAAAAAAAGAGCTTTGGGAAGTGATGGGAGAGTGGAACTAATTATGACTAATTATGCCTGAGGAAGCTAGAAAAGGCTTCAGAAGAGTAGGTGACACGTGAGCTGAACTTTAAAGAATGGCTATCCTTTTTTGCGGTTCAGATCAAGCAGACAGAGCAGAGGCAGTGGAGACAGAAAAGCACGTGGGTCTTTCACAAATGACAAGGCCTCCGGGGTGGTTGGAGCCCACAGCGCAATTGTCAGTGACCTGTGTCAGAGGCTTGGGTTTGCTGTCCCAGGGCCTAAACGCAACTAATTGACAAGCTATGCTGGAGTCAGAAATGGTGCAGAAGAAAGCAAAGGTCATTTCTGAGTAGAGGATCAACTGCTGGCCATCCTCTGAGCTCCAGCAGGCCAACAGGGATGCAGAGGGGGCTTCTCAGGGCTTCCCCACCTCCCAGGCTGCTCTGAGTCTCAGATCCTCTGGACCAGGCAGTGGGTGTTTGTAGCAGTTTCTGAATGGAAGGACCTACTACTAGCTTGTGTGTTACATTAAGACTCTTTGGTTGTATGTCTGCTTCTCTCTTTTTTCTCTCTGTAGAGCATCTTTTGTGTGTGTGCCTTTTTTTTCTTTTCCTTATCAATGACAAACAAACAACAACAAAAAAAAAACAATGACCACACCAGCTCTAGAGTAAAATCACTTCCTTCCTGCAAGGCTATCAATTACCCCAATTGTTTTCCTGTTTTTGTTCCAAATCTTCAAGAGAGATGATCTGACTGGCCTGCATGACTCCGGGGTCTAACCGTGGTCCCACCTGCTGTAGCCAGGGTCTGAAATCCAGGGAAAATAAACTTTCACTCCAGGAGCTCATTCCATGGATGGAGGTGAGAGACAGTTTTCAGAGAACATGGTGAGGGCATAGAGGTGTCTTCTAGACTCTGCCTGTATTGTGAGCATCTTAGCATGTGGCTGCATTTCTTCCTGTTTGTCCCTCTCCCTCTACCCCATGCCTCACTTACACTTGGCTAAGCCAGCTCACAAGATTCTGAAGGTGGCTTAGCCAAGCGTTCCTCCCTCATAGCTACTTTCCGCTCATTCTCTTCTGATCTGGGATGCTCCCTGCAAAGTCTCCCAATCCCAGGCTTTGCCCTCATCTGTTTCACTGAAATGCCCTGAGATTATGGTTGGATGGATGGATGGATGTAGGGTGGATGTAGAAGTATCCATACTTTCCGGGAGGGCAAATATCTATTTCTCCTCTGTTAATCAAGACCTTGCCTAAATCCTACCAGACACACAAACATCTGGCTTCTTTTTTAAAGTTTCCCAGAAAAGTAAAGGCAGACCATGTCTCTGGCTACTCCTTCCCAGATCTACCTGCTAAGGGAAGTTCTCCCTTACAGCTAACCAGGAGCTCAAGAGGGTGACTGGCTGCCTCTTGCTCAGTCTTCATGGGTGGCCTCCTCTTGGCCAGTCTGGCAAGTACAGCACTGTCCTGGTAGTAGTCTTCTTCCTGATGTTGAATCAAGCTGTGTTGATGTTCCACAGAGCCCAGGGAAGGGACCGGGGCACCCAGCAAGGCCACGTGTTAGTCTCTGTGAGACTGCAGGAGTGGGAGGGGAATGCAGAGGAGTGACGTTCTGTCGGAGAGAAAAAAGGGAGGCAAGCATGGACTGAGAAACCAAGCTTTAAAGGAGGGGCTTATTCCACAAATGCGTCACCATGAGCTCCCTCTTCGTCACATTTTGACTTTCCCAGCAGCCTAAGCCCACAGCCTCCCCATCCTGTGGGGCTCAAATTCAATGCCACCTCCTCTTTCCTATCAGTCCAGCCTCTGCCTCTGGAGTGTGATGTTTATGGACCTCTCTCTCCCATTTACAGGAAGCAGGCTCGTGAGCCCTTGCTTCCCATATGGGCAGAAGAGATGTAGGTAAATTGGCCTCTGCCCTAGAATCAGAACTGTCCCCTGGCACCCTTCCTTGATCATCTTTAACTTCTTCCTCCCTGTCTTCCTGGGAGCACCCGATCAGCCCTTCTGCCTGCCACAGCTCCCACCTGGTAGAGATGCAGGGAAGGTAGAGAATTCCTACCACTACCCCCTCCTGATATCGCCTGACTGACCTGCTGGGGACAGTGCAGTTTAGTAAACTGGGAGCACTGAGAGCTGGAAGGAGCTCCTGAGTGCACGGAAATGGGGTGAAATGCTGCTCCCATGGGAGTGACCCATCCAAATAAGCCCATAACAGCTGGCTCAGATCCAGCTGAGCCTCAGGAATCCAGGCTCAGAGTGGTGGGAAGAGAGTCAGAGAGGAGGTTGGTGTGAGGAAAGAGTATGTGCTGTATGAGTGTCTTAATCCATTTCTGCTGTTGTAACAAAAATACCATAGACTGGGAGGCTGAAACAAATTTATTTCTCATCATTCTGGGGCTGGGAAGTCCATGATCAAGGCACTAGCAGATTCAGTGTGTAGTAAGGGTTTGTTTCTTGCTTCATAGATGGCACTTGGTTCATAGATAGCTATATCTCCACAGGGTGGAAGGGGAGATGGATCTCTCTTGAGCCTCTTTTATAAGGACATTGAGAACTCATTCATGAAAACTCTGCCCTCATGATGAATCACTTCCCAAAGGCCCCATCTCCTAACACCATCATATTAGGATTTGGGACTTCAACACATGATTATTGAGAGGACATAAACATTCAGTCCATAGAGGGGACTAGACAGTCCAGCTCTCTCCTCAACCCTCTTGGTGACCTTGGACAAGTCACAGCCTCTGGGCTTTAGTCTCCTCACTATTAAAAAGCACTAAGAACACTTGGTGCCCAATAAAGAGAAGGTACTGTAATTTTTGTTATTTAGGAAGCAAAGCAGGTAAGAATTCCAGTTCCCATTTGTTCCTCCCCAGGAGAGGCCCTGGGGGCAAACTCAGGGGCAGAGTAGCCCCATTCCTTTAGAGCAGGAGAAGATCACAGAGTAAAGGTCACTGGGCAGAATGAATGGCTTTCTGTATCTTATTCCAATCCTCATCGTACCCTGTGACACAGGAGTCCCTATTTTATAGATGCAGCAACTAAGGCTCAGAGCAGCTGAATTCCCCACAGTCACCCAACCATTAGGTGGCACAGCTGGGATTTGAACCAGATCTGTCCGGCTCCAATGTCCAGAGGTCATTCACTTTCCACTCACACTGACATACAGCAAAGCCAGAGACTGCTATAGCCTCTGACCTAGACTAGACTTCTCAGCTGCCCAATCTCCACAGAGATTCTCCCTTCTCCAACCCATCACTGTAATGTTCAATGGTACTTGCTACCCCACTATCCTTAGTCCTACCAAAATTTAGGTGAGAAAAGAAAATGATTTTTAAAATTGCCTATTATATGCTGGGTGTTTCCACCACAAATCCCAAAAGATATAAATGATTATTCCTATTTCGTAGTTAAGGAAATTGAGGCTTGGGATCTTAGGTCAGTTGCCCAAGGCCCCAGTGCTAACACAAGGAAGAGCAAGCATTCAAACCTAGCTTTGCTTTGCTCACTCCTAGACCCCTGCCCACAGCTGCCTCTCCCTAGGCACCAGCCCAAGTATTTCACCTGCTAAGGACTGCTTCGGGACAACCACCAGCACTGAAAAACACAGCCCAGCATAGGAGGCAAAAGGGAGGCTTCTGTCCAGTGAGGAAATCAAGAAAGAAGCATGGCTGGACAGTCCCCAGGCAGGGAATTTGGGAGTAAAAGGTGTGGAGGACAAGGCTCTGCCTGAGAAGCAGGTGAAAAATAATCTCTCTGAAAAACTGGGTACAGAGATGTGGAATGAAACATGGGCTACCATCCAAGCTTTGGGATTTAGATTGTTTTCCAAATTCCTATCTGAAATCCCATAATTGAAAGGGATTGAAAGCAGGTCATTATGTCCCAAGCAGCAGACAGTGAGGATCAAGAGTTTTCAGGCTGCCCAGAGCCAGCTAACAAAGGGAAAAATATTTCTCTTTCTCCCAGATATTAACCCAGTAACATTCCCACCTTGGGCAAGACTTCCTACCACTGAAAAATATATATGTTGACCAATTCTGAACGGGAAGCAGCAGAAGTAACTGTTCACCCAGCCAGTAGAACCAGAAGCACAGGCCAGGGCACCATGCTAAGGCCTCAGGGGCGGGAGTTTATGTTCCCTGAGCCATAGACCCATGGTCACTTAGGACCCCCTGACCTTTAGTTTCCTCATCTGAACATGGCCAAGTGGTAGTGGGGTTGAAGGCTCCACTGGATGTTAGAGTTTACACAGGTGTACAGATGTAAGCATTTACTCAGAAACAGTCAATTGATATTTACTGAGTGCTTTCAAGTACACTGTGACATCCACTGGGGATATACAGGGTTGAACAAGACCAACTCAGTCTTTGTCCTGAGGTGCCCTGGAGTCTCAAGGAAGCAGTGTCTGGGAAACAAATAAGGGCAGTTGGGTACTGAACTATGGCTGTGGCGATTGCTATGAAGGAGAATCACAGGATGACCTAACCTAGGAAGGTGACATTTGGGCTGAGATGATAACAATAAAAATCACAACAGCTGATACATACATGGCACTTAGGATGGGCCAGCACTATTCAGAGACCATGGGGGTTCTTTGGAATTAACAGCATGGAGAGATGTGAACAGAGAATGTCAGACAGGCAGAGAGGTATGGACAAAGTTCTTCAAGGTGGGAGGAAGACAGCAGGTTGGAGGAATTGAAAGACTATAGTAAGGGGAAGAGGGATACAAGGTGAGCTCAAGAGGGAGGCAGGAGTGGAGCAGGGTCTTACCTACTCTTTTTTAAACCAATAAAAGTTTTAAGCAGAAGAGTGACAGGACCAGAGAGTAGTTAGGAAGCTATTGCTATGGGCCTGGCAAGAGGTAATGGGGGCTTAGACTTAGAGGATAGCAATGGAAAGAGAGGGAAACAGGATGAAGACAAGATATATTTAAAGGGAAGGCCTGCTGGGTCTTCATGTGTGATGAGTACCAAAGAGAACACTCAGCCTGGGCACCTGGGGTGGTGCTGGCACCAGTTTTCTGAGATGGAGAAAGCTATACGAGGGGAGAGGTACAATGGTCAGTTCTGGTCTGAAAAGCAACAACCCCTCTTTGCTCCAGTTTCGGCTCTGCTGATACTTAGTTGTGTGACTGTGGATAGGGCATTTCATAACCTGGAAATCAAATGGAGCAGCTAGGCCAGGCGTGGTGGTTTACGCCTGTAATCCCAGCACTTTTGGAGGCTGAGGTGAACGGATCACCTGAGGTCAGGAGTTAAAGACCAGTCTGGCCAATATGGTGAAATGCCGTCTCTACTAAAAATATAATCCCACCAACTTTGGAGACTGAGGGGGAAGAATTGCTTGAACCTGGGAGGTGAAAGTTGCAGTGAGCTGAGATTGCACCACTGCACTCCAGCCTGGGCACAACAGAGCTAGACTCTGTCTCAAAAAAAAAAAAATTGGAGGAACACTGGACTAGACAAGAGAGTAGGTGCTCCACTCCTACCTCCCTCTTGAGCTCACTTTCAGCGCCAAAATCACATGGCTCTAGAGCAGGCATTTCAAATAGGTGACTTGGGAAGCTGGATTCAGGTGGCATAAGTGGTTTATTTGACCCACACATATCAGTGTGGTAAATCGCCATAGCAATCTAAATTTCTGACTTCTCTTTAAAAAAAAAAAAGGAGATCTAAAAGATATACAACACTCAGTCTATGTCAGATCTCTGCATAGTGATGGTTGACATAGTTGAGTGGCAGCAGTCACTGTCACTGTGGGATACAGACTCTCCTCCTGCTCCAGGGTCCCTCATCCCCTTCCACTCACCCACATGCCCCACATGGCCCCTGTTGAGGATAATACCCTGTTTCTATATAATGATAAGAGGGTAACTCAAATCATCAATTATTTCTCAAGCTTATGCCACTCATATTCACTAAATTATTCTTTTTTGGATTAAGAAGAAATAAAGAACAAGAAATGAAAATAACATTATAAAAGCCGGTTGTAATCCCCCTACCCAGAGAAAATCACCATGAAATTGGGATGTGTTTCCCGCTAGTTTTACTTGATAAAATTGGAATCATATTAAATGTGTTTTATAATGATTTTTTTTCTCACTAATACTATAACAAGTGCATTTCCTCATCCTGTTAAAAATTCTTTGGAAACATAATGTGGAAAGACTATATATATAGTTTGCTGAATAATTTAAGTAAGTATTCCAGCATCATTTCTTAAATTTGTAGATGCAGCTCAACTCTGATTGTTTCTTAAGACAACTTCTTAGAAATGAGATGATGAGGCCTGGATGAATGTTGTATAGTATTGCATCACTTAATGACTGGGATATGTCCTGAGTAATGCATTGTTAGCCAATTTCATCATTATATGAACATCACAGAGTGCACTTACACAAACCTAGACAGTCTAGCCTACTACACATCTAGTCTAGATGATATAGCCTGTTGCTTCTAGGCTACAAACCTGTGCAGCATGCTACTATACTACTGAATACTGCAGGCAATAGTACCACAGTGGTATTTGTGTATTTAAACATAGAAAAGATACAGTAAAAATATGGCTACAAGATAAAAAATGGTACACCTGTATAGGGCAGCTCTGTTATAAACTTGTGGGACGACTGTTGTATATGCGATTCATCATTGACTACAGTGTCGTTATGTGGCACATGACTGTATTTTTGAGGCTTCTGAAGTGTTGTAAAATTGCCTTCCAGAAAGTGTGTTCTCATTTTCATCATTCACGTTGCCAATTTTGGATGTTATCGCTTTAGAAAAGCTCTTCGAAGAAGCTTTCCAGGTAGGGACATAGGGATTACCTAAGGAAACCCTGCTGTCAACAGAAACCATACCTTGTGTTTGTAGAGCAGGAGTTGTCAAAGTTCTTCTGTAAAGCCCAGATAGTAAATAGAAGAGAAAAATGCCCTTGACATGGGCCATAAAATCTCTCCCCTGGCTCCGCTGCTGTAGTGTGAAAGGAATGGTAGCCATATGTAAATAATGGGGCATGGCTGTGCCCCAGTAAAACTTTATATGTAAAAAAGAGTCAGTGGGCCATATTTGGCCCATGAGCCACAGTTTGCCAATTCCTACTTAATCTCATTTCATCCTCCCAACAATCCTGAGAAGTAGAGAGGGCAGGAATGAGTGTGCCTGTTACACTGATAGAGACAATGGGGCTCAGAGAAACCAAGTCAATTTTTGACAGTCAAACTGCTAATAATTGGAAGAGCCAGAACTTGAACCCACATTTTCTGACTTCTATTTCAGAGCTCTCTTTATTGCATTATGAACCCCTTTTCATGAATGTTGTAGCAATGACAGTTAAAAAGCCATGGATGTCAAAAAATGTCCAAGACATTTTGCCAAATGCATGGTGTGCTTGAGGGCTCAGAGTTCAGCAAGGGGAATCCTAATTCAGTGCTTTCAGGTGCAAGAAAGTGCTTTGTGGAGTGCCTTGCATTGTGAAGTTAGTGTTAATGGCAATGTTTGACAATGATGTGGTTGCTGTTTTAGGAAAGAGCTTGATGGCCAGGCCCGGTGGCTCATGCCTGTAATCCCAACATTCTGGGAGGCCAAGGTGGGTGGATCACCTGAGGTCAGGATTTCAAAACCAGCCTGACCAATATGGTGAAACCCTGTCTCTCCTAAAAATACAAAAATTAGCCAGGCATGGTGGCAGAGCAAGACTGTCTCAGGAAAAAAAAAAAAAAAAAAAAGAGCTTGGTAATGGTGGAAGGCAGCTGAATTAATAAACTCTTTCAAATGAATGTATCAGAAACCCAACTCCAAGTAGTGAAAATAAAAAGGAAAGTCATTGTTTTTGTTTCTTAGCATTCCAGGGGCAATGCCTTCAGGCACAGCTGGATCCAGGGCCTGAAATGATGTCACCAGGGTTCTTATCACCATCTTCTCTCTCTTTAGATGAGTTCACTTTATATGGTAGACAAGAAGCCTTCTGCAATTTCAAACTGCATTCAAAAGAAAGGAATACCTACTCTCCGAACGCCATATTTCAGTGTTTCATAAAAGAACTCTGATCAGGGGCCGGGCGTGGTGGCTTATGCCTGTAATCCCAAGGCGGGTGGATCACGAGGTCAAGAGATCGAAACCATCCTGGTCAACATGGTGAAACCCCGTCTCTACTAAAAATACAAAAAAAAAAAAAAATCAGCTGGGCATGGTGGTGCATGCCTGTAATCCCAGCTACTCAGGAGGCTGAGGCAGGAGAATTGCCTGAACCCAGGAGGCGGAGGTTGCGGTGAGCCAAGATCGCGCCATTGCACTCCAGCCTGGGTAACAGGAGCAAAACTCCGTCTCAAAAAAAAACAAAAAACAAAACTCTGATCATCCTTCTTGGGTCATGTTCCCCCACTGGATCAACCATTGTTCCTTGGAGGGATGCAGCACTCTGATTGAACACTGTTGTTTGGAATTCTATGCATCGTATTTGATGCTCAGTTAGGATCACATGGGTGGGAAGGGGACTGTTCCTTTTAGGAATGAATGATAATAGACCAAAAGACCACTAATGCAGCAAAACAACAGTCTGAAGAGACCTCCATCCATCCATTCAGTGAGAGCCTAAGAATTCTCCCGGGGACTGCAGGGCTAGCTTCCTTGCTAGTCTGCCTCCAGACTATGAGGGAAAAGTAGCGAAGGATGTTGTTATGGATTAAATTGTATCTCCCCACACCCCCACAAAAAGATAAGAATAATGACATTTTCAAGCACCCTATTTCCAAGTAAGTGCTTCCTTCTGAAGTACTGAGCATGAGGACCAGCATGAGGACATCTTATAGATGTCACCACAATATCACTGGTGTCCTTATAGGAAGACAGCCATGTGAAAATAGAAACACAGGGGATTATAATGTGCTGTCAGAGGCAGAGATAGGAGTGACACAGCTGTAAGCCAAGGAACGCTGAAGATTACTAGCAACCACCAGAAGCTAGGGACAGGAAGCCCATACAGGTTTAAGAGGGTGGCTCTGACAACATCTTATTTCAGACTTCCAGCCTCCAGAACTGTGAGCATAAATTTCTGCTGTTTTTAAGCCACCCAATCTGTGAAGCAGAGCTAGCGGAGCACTAGGAAATGAGTATTCCAGGCAGAAGGAATGGCACCAGGAAGATGCTGAGGGCATGAAACATATGGCCATGGAAGCCTAGAGAGGAGAGAGTTCCACAGAGGAGGGGCTTGGTCAGCCTGATCACCTACCCCAGGAATGGGGGAGGCAATTAGGATGGAGAAAATGTCATCAGCAGCATCTCCTATACCATCCCCCTCTCCACTCCCCCCGACAACCCTGCAGAAGGGAGAGCAGGACCACACCATTGGTGATACAGTTGTGAATTCTTTCTTTTTTTTTTTTTATTGCATTTTAGGTTTGGGGGTACATGTGCAGAACATGCAAGATAGTTGCATAGGTACACATATGGCAGTGTGTTTTGCTGCCTTCCTCCTCTTCACACACTGGCACGACAGAGACAAGCTTGCTCCATTATCAATTGCTATGAGTCACCATCTGGCATTTTATTGGCTGAGCTTCTTGCTCCCATGCAACCCCCCTCACACCTACATGTCCACTCTTACATGATGACCTTCCAGTTCTTGGAGAAAAGTCCCTGATATAGATATTTTTAAGAGCTTGCCTCTTCCAGGAAAAGTGGCAAAAGCTGCCTGGCTTCAGGTGCCCTAGGCAAATGTTTATTCTTAATGGAATGTGTCACAGCTAGCTTCACCAAGGCACCTCCCTAGGGCATATTTGCCGAATGATAACAAATGGGTACCACAGGAGATCTCCATCTGGGCTTCTCCAAGAGTTTCTTTGTGTGCTTTCAGTAGGCCATGTGCCTACCTGCAGTCCAGGCATCCACCCTATTGGTGGAGAAATAACACTATCCAAAATAAACACTGAATGGTCAAAAGCTGTGTGATAAAAACATTCTCGTCTTTCTACTCAAAGCCTCATTTACATTCGGCGATGTCAAACTCCTTAAACAACTTAACTCCAATCTAAGTGCTGGGACTAATAAAGATCAGCTGGAGTCTAAAAAGATAAGTATATGAAAGCTTAGCACCCTCTGGGTGCTCCCTAAATGCTACCGCCCTTCCTCCCTGGCTTCCAGAACCTTCCAACCTAGAAGGGGATGAGTTGCCCTATATCTAATTCCTGGCTGACTGCAGTAATCTCCGGACTGGCCTCCCTGCTTCCTCCCTTACCTCTATCCTTATAGCCTATTTATTCTCAATACAGCAGCCAGAGGCATCTTGCAAAATGTAGTCAAATCATGTCACTTCTCTGTTCAAGATCCTCAAAAGGTATCCCATCTTTCAGCAAAAGCCAAAGTCCTATAAGGCTTGCAACCAGAGTTTCTCAGTCTCTACACGATTGATATTTGGAGCTGGATAATTCTTTTTTGTGGGGGCTGACTTGTGCCTTGTAGGATGTTTGACAGAATCCCTGACCTTTGTCTGCTAGATGCCAGTAGCATCCCACCCACACTCCTAAGTTGTGACAACAAAAAATGTCTTCAGACATTGCCAAGTATCCCCTGGGGTCAGAATGGCCCCTGGTTGGGAACCACTCCTCTACACCCTCTATACCCTCTGCAACACCTGCAGGCCCTGTCACCTTATATCCTATACCCTCTCCTCCCTCACTTTCCCTACCTGCATCAGCCTTCTGCCTTCTTGCCATTCCTCAAACCTGCCAGGCAAGCTCCTACCTCAGAGCCTTTGTACTGGCTGTCTGCCTGGGATGCTCTTTCCACAGACTGAGATCCCAGACTCTTTCCCCAATCCCACGTGCCTAACTCTCTTACCTCTGCTAAGTCTCTGCTCAAACATCACCATCATAACGTGGCTTTGTGATCACTGTGTTTGAAATTGAGTCCACCATCCCATCCCTCCAGGACTCTGTATCTCACTTTCCCTGCTGTTTGTTTCATACCTTTTACTTTCTAGTACTTCATAACTTGTTTAGTCTATTTATCATTTGTAATATGTCTTCCTAGAATATAATTATCTATATGCCTTCATAGACCTATAAGGCAAGTTCTTTTGTTTGCTATATCCACTAATGTGTTCTAAGTGCTTAGAACACTGCCTGGTGCATAGGAAGTGTTTGCTAAATTTTTGTTGAATAAAGGGAGGTACTATTGAGAATGGTGGATTGAGTCAGCAGCTGCAACAACCAGGAACCAAGAATACTTAATATTCTTGATTGAATACTGACCAAGAACCTCAGCCTCTCTGAGTCATGGTTTTCTTATATGGTAAAGGGGATCATATGTTTGTTCCATGGCTGTTGAGAAGATTAGAGGGCATGTAGGTAAAAGTGTATCTAGAACAAATCAAGGCACAAGGTAAATATCCAGACACTGCAAAATATTCCCTGGGGTCAAAATGGCCCCTAGTTGAGAACTACTTCTCTACTTCCTCAAACCTGGCAGGCAAGCAATTTGGCACTATATCTGACTTTTGCCTACTAGATGCCAGTAGCATCCCACCCCCACTCCTAAGTTGTAACAACCAAAAACGTCTCCAGACATTGCCGAATATCCCCCGAGGTCAAAATGGCCCCCGGTTGAGAATCACTCCTCTACACCCTCCATAACCGCTGTCATCTATATCACCTCATCTCCCATACTCGGGCCTCCCTCACTTCACCAAGCTACATCAGCCTTCTTGCCATTTTTTGAGTCTGCCAGGCAAGCTCTCACCTCACTTATCATGACAAGTGATATGTGAAACATAGAAAAGATTTATTGTGCTGAGCCTTAAATAATAAGTAGAATTTAACAAGTGAAGATATGCAAAGAAGGGGAGGAATCACATCTTGCTGAGTTTCACAGCTTTCTTCCAGAGAATAGAAAAAAGCCAGCCCAGCCTACATTTCTGGAGCTGGGACATTTGATGTTAGCAATAACCTAGATATATGGAAGGAACCTCAAGAAAAAGGAAAAACTAAGTTTGGAAATCCTTTGATTTTTGACTTTAGATGTTGACTTTGAAATATGCCATGAACATAAACAAGAGGATAATGAATGAAGTTGGACTTGTAGCTTGGCACTGAAATTTGCAACTCTGAACAAATAGGAAAATCTGAATCCAAAGGATGAAACCCATTAGCAAGTTGAGTACACAGAATTGCCTTCTGGAACAGGAAGGCCACCTAGATCTAAGGAGGCTTTGTTGGGCAAACCAGGTAAACCAGTTGGCCAGTCTGTGCAAGCAATGGTGTGAGAGTGCTGCCAGCCAGATCCTGTCCCATCCAACAAGGTATCTTGATTTGAAAAAAACAATGAACTAGATGCTGTGGAATAAGAAAAAATTGGAGCATGACCTCTGTCCTCAAAGAGTTTACAGTCTTCTGGGGAAGACAAACAAGGAGAAAACAAACAGTACTATAGAGTAGAGTTAAACAAGTGCATGACTTCAGGCAGAGGCAAAGGGTGTGGGAGCACAGAGAAGGGAGTGAATAATTCTGCCGTAAAAAGTCAAAGGAGGTCAGGTGTGGTGGCTCACACTTGTAATCCCAGCACTTTGGGAGGCCAAGGTGGGCAGACCACTTTAGGCCAGGAGTTCGAGACCAGCCTGGCTAACATGGCAAAACCCTGTCTCTACTAAAAATACAAAAATCAGCCAGGCATGGTGGCAGGTGCCTGTAATTCCAGCTACCTGGGAGGCTGAGGCAGGAGAATCACTTGAACCTGGGAGGCAGAGGCTGCAGTGAGCAGAGATTACACCATTGTACTCCAGCCTGCATGACAAGAGTGAAACTCTGTCTCAAAAAAAAAGTCAAAGGAGACCACATGGAGAAAATTGAATTTGAGCTGGAGCCACAGAAAAGGAAGCAGAATATCTGAGGATGTCGCTAGAATGAGAGATTTATCCAAAGCACCATGGTGAGCTGTAGTTTAGAAGTAAATAAAGAAGGACCCTTTAGAAGTAGAAATCAATAGTTATTATTCATTCATTCAATTACAAACTATTTCGTGAACCTCTATTACATGTCAGGCATTGAGTGCTGAGAATGTAATTAAAGCAGACTAGACCCTGCCCTCATGGAGTTTATATTCCAGCAGAAGAGACTGAGAAGAAGGCTATAGACAAAGTAAATAAACAAGATAATTTAGTGCAACAACATGAAGAAAACTACTGTGGAAGCTGTAAGGGATAAATTTCTAAAATATATAAAGAATTCCTAAAACTCAATAGCCAAAAAAAACCCTACCCAATTTTAAAGTGGGCAAAAACCTTGAATAGATATTTCTCCAAAGAAGGCATACAAATGGACAACAGGTATATGAAAAGATGCTCAACATGGCTAATCATTAGGAAACAAAAATCAAAACCACACTGAGATATCACCTCACACCTGTTAGAATGGCTGTTATTAAACAAAAATAACTTGATGAAGTTATGGAGAAATTGAAATACTTATACACTGTTGGTAGGAAGGTAAAATGGTGCAGCTGCTGTGGAAGACAGTATGGAAGTTCCTTTAAAAATTAAAAGTAGAACTACCATATGATCCATCAATCCCTCTTCTGGATATATATCCAAAGGAATTGAGATCAGGATCTCAGAGAGGTACCTGAACCCTCATGTTCATTGCAGCATTATTCACAATAGCCAAAATATAGAAGCAACACAAAAGCAACACAGATGAATGGATAAAGAAAATGTGGTATATTAATATGATGAAATATTATTCAGCCTTAAAAAAGGAAAGAAATCCTGCTATTTGCTACAACATGGATGGAACTGGAAAACATGATGCTAAGTGAAATAAGTCAGCTACAGAAGGACAAACACTGCAGGATTCCCCTTATACAAGGCATCTAAAATAGTCAAAGAAATAGAGCAGTAGTTAAATTTCAGAGTTTAAAAAGGGAAGAGCCAGAAAAGAAGATGAAGGAAGAAAATAAAAACCATGAGTTGTCCTGTCACACAAGCTGAGATGAAAAGTGTTTTGCAAAGGAGAGGATGGCTCCTTAGTCAAATGCTTCTGATGGAAGAAGAAGAAGGAGCAGAAGGAAGAAGAGGAGAAGGAGAGGAAGAGGAAGAAGAGGAGGAAGAGAAGAAGAAAGAAGAGGAAGAAAGAAGAAGAGGAAGAAGAAGGAGGAGGGGAAGAAGAAGGTGGAGGAGAAGAAGCAGAAAGAAGGTGGTAGAGGATGAGGAGAAAATGAGAAGAAGGAAGAAGAAGGATGAGGAGGAAGAGGGACAGGGATGATCTTAGTAACGGTATTTTCAGTGCAGCAGTGGGGACAGATATGTGGTTAGAGTTTGTAGTCCTGCCTGAACTAATTGTTGAGGGGCCTTGCCTGGATGTGGCTGGGGTGTGATCTAACAGCACACATTTAAAGAGATGGTGGGAATAGACAGGAGAGATCAGAAAGAAGGGACATCTGAGAGCCCAGAGTGAGTTTGACTGGACCGCAGGTGCCTGGATTCTCTTGTCCAATGTTTTACCTGCCTCACTCCATTGACTGGACTTCCATTCTAGAGCCAAATTCATTTCCACCCCTTCTGGTAGGGCTGTGACCATTACAACACCCATCCCAGTCTGAATTCAGCCGTGAGTCTCTCCAAATTGGGCCAGTTCCTAAAGATGCCTATCCAATTGCCAAATCAAACTCTCATTCCAACCACACCTACTGTTCAGCTCCTGGGAACCACCTGCCTCCCTCTGAGGCCTCACCTTCCTCATGACACTCCAGCAGAACTGAGCTCTTTGTAGTTCCCCAGACATTATTTACATCTCCTTAACTCTGACCATGTTGTGTCTTCTGCAGGGAATCCTTTGCTCTGAATTCCTATCAACATACGTGGCTATTTATACACACACACACACATAGACACACACACACACGCACTTGTCTCCAGCTTTTCACTCAATCAATATTGTGTCATTTTGATATGGCTCTAATTTGTTTCTTTCAATGGTTTCTAAATATTCTTTGATGTGACTGGGCCACAGTTTGTTCCACCATTACCCTACCAATGAGGATTTATGATTTGCACACCCCCCTGCAAGTCTTCCATGAACAACAGTGCAGTAAATATCCTAGTACAGATGTGTTACATACTAGCACATTTGGCAGGGTCATCTTCCCCTGGCACACTCCTCGAAAGTCGGATGGAGGATCACTGCCTCTGAAAAAATCATCACTGATTACCCAGAAAGAGTGAATTCCTCCTTCCTCTATGCTCCTCAATCACAGGTGCTAGAGCATTTTCAGGGATATCAAAACTTCTAGTAATCTCCTAGAGGATAGGAACAGTGTTATCCATCTCAGAAGCCCCTGAGTCTAGCATCATGTCTGCCACAACACATATGTCCAATATGTATTTGCTGCGTTAAATTGCAAAGAATTTGAGCTTTGAAACCATACTGACTAGACTTCAAATTGTCGTGGTTCTGGCACCAGCCTCTGAGCTGAGTTTTCTCACCTGTAAAGGGGAAGAATAATCCCTAAGTGTGCATGGTTCTCAAAAGGATGTGATGAGATCATATAGAGCTGGCTGCACAGAGCCTGTCATGTGGGCGCCATTTGAAAATGGAAGCTGTTATGATTGGTGTATGTCTGGAGAAGGAGGCTAAATTGAGACTTTGCGTTGGCACAGGGCCCCGTCCACACACCTCTGGGCTTCTGCAGATAGGGAAACTCCCTAGGACAAGCTGGCAGTTCTCTGACAAATGCCCAGATAAATCTTGCTGGTGCCAAGCTGTCTGGGACCTGTTGCCTCTGCCCAGCTCCTTCCAAATACCCAGATCCTTCCCTGATGGGAAGGCTGGACTGGCTTCCAGCCCCTGGGACACACCTTAATGAACCAGCATTGTGGACATCACCTGGAACTTCTCTCCAAGTGGACTCACTGTGCTGGGAAGGCAGGAAGCTTGATGAAAGACAGTATTGCTTTCAATATGGGTGCTCAAGAGCAGGTGCTGGGAGGACTTCTCGGGGGAGATCTTGGGCCAGTATCATCTGAGAAACCTTTCAGGTAGTGGTCTTCATCTTCAGAGTTCATTCTGGTGCTGAAAGAGTTCCCTGGACCACTGGACAGGGGATTGATCACACAATGACAGTCTGGATGAGAGCTGAACAATGTCTTCAAGAAGGACATTTCCTCCAGTTCACCTGTGGTCCTCAGGCAACAACAACCAGCAGGACACCTGGGCACTGATTAGGTTCTGGTCATCGTGGGGCTCCTAGGGCAAAGGGGAAACTCTCCAGGCTCACTGGGCCTGTCTATAACGTCACTTCCCCCTTACCACTTGCTAGCTCAGGGAGACTTTCATCAAGTTTGCAGTGAGAAGAAAAACAGCATAAGCAGGCAACTGAATCTGTCAGCCTTCAGGCAGCTTAGCTGGCTTTTAGCTTAATAATCAGAAAAGTGGCACCTTTGACTTCAGATTCCATAGTAAATTCCTTCCCCCAGAGCAGTAACTCATCTCTCTAGAGGGTGCTCTTGGGTGCAAGAGGAGAAATGGGTTACTCTGGGGCTGGGGTGGGGTCCAGAGTTGCACGAAGCACTTTTTAAAAATATCTCCAGCATGAGCCCAGCACCCCAAATGCCAGCCATTCTCCCAGTGGTTCTAGAATCACCCCAGCCTGAGAAGCCCCATATCCCAGGCAGCTGGACAATGGCCCCAGGTTGCTGCACTGTGATTCCAGGAGAGGATGTGGCAGGCACCCGCTCCTGGCTCTCCCATCCCAGAATCGAGGGTGGTTTTGGAAAGACATGAAGCTGGAGACAGGGTTGTGTTAGGTGAGGGTCTCTTGGTATTTTATCAGGTCTGGAAGTTATATGACAAGGCTTGCAGGTGGATGATAAATTAACAAACCCACAAGATGATGCTTCCTCCTGACTGTCCAGCCAGGTCAGGGGCCAAAGCAGGTTTGCCATTCCATTTGGACTCTTAACAAACCTAGAGGCCTCCTGGGACATTGTAGGGTTTTCTCTCTACCCATAGTTTCTGTTTCAACCACATTTGTTTCTTCTATGAAACAAGAGCTCAGACTAGAGGGAAAGTGGCCTTAGATGCAGACATAACTGTGTTCAGTCTCTGGCCCAACACATCTGAGGTGTGTGACAAGGGGCCCCTCTGTAACCTCTGAGTCAGTTTCTGCGTAAGTCTAACTATAATCCCAACAGGATCTCCTCCATAGGGTTTCTGTGATGATTAGGTGAGATAACGGATATAAAGCACCTGCAAGTTTAGTGTCTGGTACATGTTAATTCCTCAGTCTAAGCTAGTGATCATACCCATGCTGAGGATGACAATGAAACAGTTATTAAGCCATCATGGTATATTTCCTTGCTTATCAACTAGGATGTGTACTTCACATGCCTACGTGTGCATGCACATGCCATTATCCCTCTTCTCTCCATTCTGGTTATCTGCATCACCCTAGACACCTTTGATCAAAAGGAATGAAACCAGAGCAACATTTCTGTGACATATCTAAGGGATCCAATTATCCTGTTTCACTGATTGAAATGGTAAAGCCCCCTAATCCTGCACCTGTAACCACCATCATTTTCCCATCAACAAATATTTTCTGTGCATCTCCTGCATGCCGGGCATTATTCTAGCAACTGGTAGCACTGATAGGCATTATCTGTAGCAACAAAAGAAAGCAACAGAAGCAAAGCCCCTCCCCTCATGATGTGAACATTCTGGTGGCAGAGTCAGATAAGAAATATGCAGGCCAGAGTCCAGTCTTTCTATCAGAACCACTATCTTCACTGGAACATTCCTTTCCTAGGTCCCTCCCGACTCCTAATTCCAACTCCAGAACCATCCCTCAGGAACAGACTAGACTGGCTGCATAATTGGCTTCCCCAGAGCTGGAAGGGTGCAATTCACAGCTTGGAAAAAATTGCAACCTCTGCTAAACTAGAAACCTGGCATCACCTTTGACCTCTCCTTCTCCCTCTCCCACACTCCCTACATCTAGGATGCCCTCCATCTATGTCTCCTCCCACACAGCACTTATCCCCAGTGCCACCATCCACACTCTCACCTTTGCCATCTCTTGCCTGGGTTTCAGAAACAGCCTCCCTGCCTTTGGTCTTATCCTCCTGGAGTCCAACTCCCACAGAGTAGCCATACCTCCACAGAGTAGCTCACACACAATTGTGCCACTCTTGAGCTCCATGCCCATCAGGGCCCCCAGGAGATGATTTTGCCCCCAGGAGAAAGCCTACACTCCTCGACACTGTCCTGCATATCAGATCCAGGCTCATTTCTCTGGCATCACCTCATTTGGGGAACTTACATATGGTAAAACCTTCAGCCATATTGAACTCCTGGAACTCACCATCTTTCTCTAACCCGTAAGCCATTGCACATACAATTCCTTCTGTCTAGAATACGCCCTCTGTCCCTCCTTCATCCAACTAAGCCCAAGTCATCCTTGACCTCTCAGCTTAAATGTTTCTTTTTCCAGAAAGCCATCCCTGGCTCTCCATCTCCTGATGGGATCCCCTCCTGGGAACTGCCATAGCTGTCAGCCTTCCACTATCATGGTGCTGTGCCAGATTTGTCTGTTGGCTTGTCTGCCTTCCCTAGTACACAATGAGCTTCTTGAAATGTCTTGTTTATTTTCTTTATTGTGCCTGAAACATGGAAGACAGACCTGGTCATTTCATCCGTGTGTAATGAGCAAATGGCCCATGCTCTGCATTAAGACCCACAGTGGGGAGGGTCCCGCTCAGCTGTGTTGGGAGCAGACCTTGACTCCTGTTGCTGGGTCCCTGTCTGGGGGAGGAGATAGCGAGGAAGGATAAGCTGCCTCCCTTTCATTTCTGACACAACACCCTATATGTGGGAACTTCCCCTCTTCCCTCTCCCCCACAGCTCCATAGAGCACCCTCCTTTTCAAAGCATGACCTCCTTTGCCAAAGAACATCCTACCTAATCTTATTCCCAAGAAACCTCCTTCATCCTGCTGAACCTACTCTACTTCTTAGGAGGAGGAAGGGTTATTGTTTTACATTTTTCTCAACACCCAGAATGGAATCCACATCACATTCTGCCCTGAGATCCATTTTTTCCCACTTGAACCTCATCTGGGGTCCTCCAAAGGAGATTGGGCTTTGTCCTAACCAGGTGCCAGCCCTGAGAAAACAACAGCCACTTATTTCTGCCCACATCAGTGTCAGTGGCCAAACATCCCATGTCCTAATGGGAGGCAACTCTCCACAAAGCTCTCTTTCTCTTGCCACTTCTGCATTATATAGAATTCCCAGGGAGGGGCCTGGGTCTGGCTTCTTGATCAAGGCCAAAGGGCTCCCCAGGCCCCACCCAGTTTCCCAATGTGGGAACCACCCAGCTGGCCACCTCCCCAGCTCACAGGCTGTGGGGAGAAAGAAAGGGCTGTTGAGAGTGACTCTGGGTTCCCACACAGGAAGGTGCCAGCTCAAGACAGCGTGGCTTTGTGCTTGGGAGAGTCTGTCTTCTCACCAGGCAGAAGGGCATAGCAGCCTGTGGAGAGATCAGAGGGATAGCAAAGGATGGCTGGGCCATCCCTGCCTCAAGCAGCAGGAACACTGGAAGCACACACCTGCCCCAGGGGTGAAGATGCCTGATCCCAAACTTAGAGCTGAGACTTATCCAAGACAATCCATTTCTCTTCAACCGCACACATCAGTTTCTTTACTTTGGTGACTGTTCACTGAGAAGATAGTTCCAAACTAAAACATACCATAAGTCAGAATTTTATTCCTTATCTACATATGTTTATTTTATTTTACTTTTTGCCAGATAGTCTTACTGTGTTTGGATTTTATGTTTACATATGTTTAAAGATAGATCTGTACTGTATAGATGGACCCAAGGATGGGCAAGACCTTATATAATAATAGATGCAGATCTTTTTCATAAGTGCAGCTCCGCAGGAGACTACAGTTGTTCTTTATCTTTTATCACTAAAGGACATATCCTGCTTCTGGCCATGACAGATTGGGGAGGAAGAGCAAGTGAGCGTAGAAAGTCTCCCATAGTTGTTTGGACCCTCTTAATTACTCTCCTCTGTATCAACTGCTGTTCTCCAGAATTTAGGGCTCAAAGCCTTGGACACTTCCCAATTTGAATGAAACCACAGATGCTGAGAACTTGTGAGGGACACTTGAGATCATCCAATCCAGCAAGCTCTAGAGAACAAATGTGACTCTGTGTACGCTACGTGTGTGTGTGTGTGTCTGTGTAACTGTGAGAGTGTGTGGGTGTGTCCGTGTGTGTGAGTTAGGGTGTGTTTATAGGTGGGTGTGTGAGTGTGTATGTGAGATGAATGTGAGAGGATATGGATGAGTGTGTGTGCAGATGAATGTGAGGAAGTAAGAGTGGGTGTGAGTGTGAGTGGTTACGTGTATGTGATAGGAAATGTGTGAATGTGTGTCTGTGAGCATGGGTGGGAGTGTAAGTGTGTAAGAGTGCACGTGAATGCATGTGTGAGTGTGTGTGAAAGTGGGCGGGTTTTGTAGAGAATGGAAAGAAGATCTAGTGAGGATCCCTAGCACCCTAACCCATGCCCCCCAAAATCTCTGTAAACCAAATAAAGCTTTGAAAACATCTTAGCTAATTGAAGCTGATTTTACGTCATCACTTGACAAATGTGTAAACTGTAAGTAACCCACTGAAAAAAGAGATGTGCCAAATAGCTTTATGGTGCCAGGGCTAGAATCTGGGCCTCCTGACCACACTTTGTTCCATTGTCAATAGAATTGCTCTTGCTATTCCTGAACACCGTAGTGGTCACCTAGGGGTGTGCTGTTAGCATTGTCTTTTTAGGAAGCCCATCCCCCAATATCCTCCTACTCACCACATCCCACACTTACCTCATTACTGCAGACATTCATCTCATCGCTTACGATAAAAGTAACACATGCTCATTATATACAATCCACATAGCCACATTCTGCAAGAACAGTCCTTTTGCACAGCATACTTCCTGGCAAAGACTGATAGGTCTCTAGGGAGAGCAGCTGAACCAAGATTGGCCAGTTAGAGCTCTTCCCTGAGAGTCCTCACAACAGAGTGAAGAAAGGGAGTCATCCCTCTCCAACGGCTAATGCTGTAAGAAACAAAACTCACCTTGTGGAAGAAGCCACAAAGCCACTATGAAAAAGACTGAATCCAAACTATAGAGAAGTAGGATTAAGAGACACAGAGGATCCCTGTTTCCAGCTTTTCAGAGACCCAGCATCATTTCTGGACTTACTATAACTTGAATGTTTAATCCTCTCTCTCTTTTGTGCTTAAATTAATTAATTAAGCAGGATCTCTTCCCCCTTATAGCCTAAAGCCAAAATACACCAATGTAATCAGATCCCCTCAGACTTTTTTGTATCCAGTCCTCAAATCTCTATTCTCTTTTTTGTGAAATGTATTTTACTATAATATAAAACTCAGTGCATGTAAGGGAGATATATCTAGTTTTAATTTCTATATTGGGAACAAGAAAACTTAGAAGCATTTAAGTTAGGGGAAAAGATAGAAATAAAACGAATCTTATTACCAATTCTGATATCTTCCCAAGAAACCACGATTATGTATATAAATTGGTATAAGTAACAGAAGCCCAAAATAATATTCCTTAAACATGATAAAAGTTTAAATTTTTTGTGCAGTGAAGTCCAGAAGTAAGCAGTCTAGGGTTAGTATAATGGTACTGTTCCATGAAGACCTCAGGGAGCCAAGCTCCTTCTAGCTTGTTGCTTTCATTGCATTCTCAGTTTTCTTATCTGAAAAGTACACGTGTTGCTATACCTGCCTCACGGCCCAAGATGGCTGCCTTATCCTGCCATCCCATCTGCATGTCAGCCAACAGGAAGAAAAAAAGAATGAAAAAGAAGGGAGAGAATGCATCAGCTCCCCTCTAAGGAAGTCTCCCAGAAGTTGTCAGATGACACTTCCACTTAAATCTTACTCACAAGAACATAATCACAGGCTACAACTAATTTGAAAACAGTCTGGAAAATATAGCCTTGACTCTGGACAACCATGTATAAAACTACAAATTAAGAGTTTTTTAACCTTGGAAAAAGTGAGAATGGGCATTAGAGAACAATGTCCCCATGATTACTGTCACTGTTATGCTTTCTTCTTTGACAGGTTCTGCCATCTTTCTAGTGGTCACTCTAACTGTTGCAAATGACAGCCCTTCTCTTTTCTCTGATGCCTAATTTGCATACACTAGTGTTTATGACTTCAAACTAGAGAAGTAATGTTTAAAGCTAGAGAAGATATAATGAACCTTACTTGGAGGTTGGGACCAAATGGATCCCTTGGAGAATTCAGGAATAGACCATGGGGTTCCATTTTTCTCTTCCCAAAGATTTTTCTCCCTAATCCTCATCAACCTGCTGCCCCATAAGGAATGACAAGCTAGAAAGCTCCCCCAACACATGTCAGAGTGTGTCACTCCTCTATTAAAAACCTCTCAATGGTTTATCATCTTATTGTAAAAAACGGCCCAAACCAAACAAACAGCAAAGCAGCCACAGAGCCTGAGAGCAGTCAGCCCAGGGTTTTAGGACCTTACCCGTTTTGTCCCCTTTGTCCACTCTTTCACTCTGCTCTGGCAGAAAAGAAAGAGTTTCTTTTCTTTTCAGATAAGAAAACTGAGAATGCAATGAAAGCAACAAGCTAGAAGGAGCTTGACTCCCTGAGGTCTTCATGGAACAGTGCCATTATACTAACCCAAAAAATTTTATTATCCCACCCCTATTTTATTAGAGAAAAATATCCCCTGATAAGACCCTTATAAGAGCAAGTCTGATTCACTCCTCATTTTTTTTTTGAGAGTCTTGCTCTGTTACCTAGGCTGCCAGTCTGGAGTGCAGTGGCACAATCTCGGTTCACTGCAACATCTGCCTCCCAGGTTCAAGTGATCCTCCTGCCCAGCCTCTTGAGTAGCTGGTAGTACAGGCATGTGCCATTGCACCCAGCTAAATTATGTCCCTTTTTGTCTTATTCGCAGACTTAAGAGCCAAATCTCAGGCAGGGCAACATACAATCTCTCTTCCTTCCTCCCTTCCTTACTTTCTTCTTTCATTACGTCTTCCTCACTCACTCACTCCCTTCCTCCCTTACTTCCTTCTTCATTCCTTCTTCTTCCCTCCCTCCATTTTCCCCTTTCTTTCTTCTCTCCTTCCTTCCAGGATGTTTTCTGTAAGACTGAAGGGATTATACTATGCATATCATTTGACACTTAGTTTTTTCAAGATGACAAATATCTTGACATATTTTTTCCATCAGCCTGCAGTAGCCTATGGTACTAAAGTTTATTAAACGAGCCCCTGTTGATCATAGAAAAGTGTTGCAAAGTCGTGGCATGCGTGTCTTTGCACCCTTGCTCAGGTTCTGGGTAGGACAAGTTCCTTGAAATGGATTGCTGGGTCAAAGGGGATGCACATTTCAATTTGCCAAATTGCTGGGTTGCCTTCCAAATACATACCACTGTATACTTTGGTGTGTGTTCATTTTAATCTCTGTAATACATCATATAAGAGAGCTCTCCTTCTGCATTTTGCTTAGTTTTTTGGAAAAGTAAAAGTCAATTCAGGTCGGGAAAGGAGAAGATTGGGGAAGGCTTCCATGAGGAGGTCACTTTTCAACCAGACCTTGAAGGATGGCATGGTATTCAGAGAAACAGACAAAGGACATTCCAGGTAGAGGCTGGAATATGGAGTCAAAGACATTCTTGGAGCTTTGTCGAGGTGGGGAGGTAGTTCATTATTCTTTGGTAAATTCTTGGCCATAATGTTACTTAGACCACAGCCCACTACAAGGCAGATTTAGATACTTGAACAAAACAGACAAACAAGCGATCACATTTCAACAGGGGGAAACAGACAATAAACAGAAAATAAAGTCAACTAGATGGCATGTTAGATGGAGATAAGTGCTTTGGGAGTAAAAATCAGGGATAGGAGATGGGTAATGTTCATGGGGAGCAAAAGGGGCTGCTGTGTTAAACAAGGTAACTAGAAAAGGCCTCATGAGAGGGTGATAATGACCCATAGCAAGTGAAGGAAGGAGCCTTCCAGATTCCTGGGGAAGAGCATTCCAGGGAGAGGGGCAGCAGTGACAAAGGGCCTGAGGTGGGAGAGTCCTCAGTGAATTAGGAGAACAAGAAGGTCACATGGCCAGAGCAGAGTGAAAGAGTGGACAAAGGGGACAAAAAAGATAAGGTCCTAAAACCCTGGGGGCTGACTGCTATCAGGTTCTGTGGCTGCTTTGCTGTTTGTTTGGTTTGGGCCGTTTTTTAGAATAAGATGATAAACCATTGAGAGGTTTTTAATAGAGGACTGACACACTCTGACATGTGGTTCAAGGAGATCCTTCTGTGTAAGAGAGAGATAAGGACCAAAATGAGACCAATCCAAAGGTTACTGGCATAATGCAGGTAACTTGGACCAAGGTGAAGCAGTAATGGTAGTGGAAAATTACCATATTCTGAATGTATTTTGAAGGTAGAGTCTTTAGGATTTGCTCATGAATTGGGTGTGAGGTGTAAGAGATGAGGAAGCATCAAGATAGCTGTAGAGTTTTGACCTGATGCTGCCATTAACGGAAGTAGAACTCAGTTTGGAGCTGGGGAGAGTCAAAGGCTCAGTTACAGATATTAATGTGTGGTTTCTTTAGACATCAGAGTGCTGTCAAGTAAGCAGTTGGACATGTTAGAACAAATTCAGGGAGAGGTCAGGGCTAGAAATATAAACAGATGAGTCATCAGCATATAGATAGCATTAAGAGTCATTAGGCTACATGAGGTTACCAAAGGAATGAGCATGGACAGAAAAAGAGAAAAGGTCTGAGAGTTGACCCCTGAGACACTGTTACAAAGTCAGGAAGGTGGGAGCGGGGAGCCTGTGATGGGGACCAGCTAGCAAGGTAGGACATTGGGTCCTAAAGGCCAAAAGACATGAGCTAGCAAGGTAGGACATTGGATCCTAAAGGTCTAAAAGACATGAGTGTTTGATAGAAGAGCATGTGATTAAACACTGCTGCTGACTATTTGCAACTGCAGAAATACGAAACCAGCCCAAAGGCTCATTAATCAACGAGATTAATGGATAAAAATCTGTGGTATATACCATGGCATACTACTCAGCCATAAAAAGGAATAAAATAATGGCATTTGCAACAACCTGGAATTGGAAACCATTATTCTAAATGAAGTAACTTGGGAATGGAAAACCAAACATCATATGTTCTCACTCATGAGTGGGAGCTAAGCTATGAGGATGTAAAGGCGTAAGAATGATACAATGGGCCAGGTGCAGTGGCACATCCCTGTAATCCCAGCACTTTGGGAGGCCAAGGCAGGTGGATCACCTGAGACCAGGAGTTCAAGACCAGCCTGGCCAAAATGACAAAACCCTGTCTCTATTAAAAATACAAAAATTAGTTAGGTATGGTGGCACATGTCTGTAGTCCCAGGTATGTGGGAGGTTGAGGCATGAGAATGCCTTGAACCAGGAGGCAGAGGTGGTGGCGAGCCAAGATGGTGCCATTGCACTCTAACGTGGGTGACAGAGCAGGCTCTGTCAAAAAAAAAAAGAATTATACAAGGGACTTTGGGGATTTGGAAGGAAAGGGTGGGAGGGGTTGAGGGATAAAAGACTACGAATAGAGTACAGTGTATACTGCTTAGGTGATGGATGCACCAAAATCTCAGATATCACCACTGAAGAACTTATCTATGTAACCAAACACCTCCTGTTCCCCCCAAAACCTATGGAAATGCAAAATAATAAATAAATAAATACTGCTGTTAGGTCAGGAAAAACAAGGACTAAAATGCTGACCACTTGATTTTCCCCTGAAAATAATTTATTACTTTTAACCAACTGCTGGTCAAGTCTCCCTAGCCTTGGATGGAAGTCATATCACTTTGCACATCATCAGCCAAGGACTGATTGAATGGTTTCACTTGCAAAGGGGAAATCTTATCTCCTAGTCATGAGGTGGGATTTCTGACAGAAGGAAGAGCATATATTAGGTGAAGAAAGCTAGACTAGGAAGGAATGGAGACAGCATGGGCACCAGTCTTGGTTTATCTACTTGCTCCCTGTGTGACCTTAATATCCTCTGCAGCTCTCTGCATCTTCACATGAAATATGGTGGGTGGTGAGCAGAGCAGGGTTCCCTGAGACACTTTTCATAGTCTCTTCCCAAGCCTAAAATTCAAAGACATTTTACTTTCTCAGTCAGGACGGCTACATAATTTGCAGGATTCCTTTTTCAAAATGTGTTGTGTCAGGGGAAATGCTGTTAAAGATACTAAATATAAACCTTTTTCTTTTCTTCCACTGTCTCTCACTTGACTTGTCTTAGTGCTTTTTTAATTGCTATCTAATATCATTCTAGTTAAAATACATAAATGAAGTTTTACATTATTAGTATGGATTTTACCATTTACTTTTACATTATGCAATGCAAAATTTTAAATGCAAATATGAAAACATTGAATTCATAAGCAGAATCAATAAAATTATGCAATTCATATTTCATAGTTCACACATGCTGTATTAGTCATTTCTCACACTGCTAATAAAGACCTACTTGAGACTGGGCAACTTATAAAGAAAACGAGGTTTAATGGACTTACAGTTTTATGTGGCTGGGGAAGCCTCACAATCATGGCAGAAGGCAAAAGGCACGTCTTACATGGCGCAGGCAAGAGAAAAGACAGCCACAACCATCAGATTTTATGAGACTTATTTACGACCATGAATACAGTATGGGGGAAACCGCCCCCATGATTCAATTATCTCCCACCTGGTCCCTCTCACAACATGTGGGAATTATGGGAGCTACAATTAAAGATGAGATTTGGGTGACAACACATGCCAGGTCGGTATTTCCTTCTGACCTCAATAGTGCAAATGCTGCCCAAAACTAACTCAACCGCTTTTATTTCACTTCTTGATGCACACATTTTCTCCATCCCTCTCTACTTGAGGCTTACTGTTGAGTAAGGAAGGACTAAAAGAAAAACGAACTATGAATTGGCATATCTTTTTCTTTTTTTTCCCCGTGTCATCATATTCAGTATAAATTGTTGGCTAGTAAGAAGGAATACGAGGGAGTCTGTTGGTTGTTTGCTTTTCTTAGAATGTGATTGTCTTCTTCATCTGTAAAATGGGGATACTTTGTAAGGTTATTTTAAAACAGAAAATTTATTTATCCTTTCATGTAATTCTGTCCTAAGCACAGTGCCTAGAACACATATGTGTTCAGTAAATATTTTAAATGCTAAGAATTCAGTGTGGCTCAAGTAGGGTGGATGCTGAGGTACATAATAAAGATCACGGCTGAGCAGTAATTGAGTATTTACTATATGCCAGGCATTGTGCTAATGCTATTGTATTAACTCATTTCCTTTTAATGACAGCCTTGTGAAGTAGACATTTTTATTATCCCCATTTTACAGATGAGGAAATTGGAAAGGTAAGTAGCTGGGCCAAAGCCCCCATAGCCAGTTAAGTGGAATATCTGGGAGTCAAGCCCAGGTCAATAAGATGCCAAAGCACGTGCTTTGGAACACTAACTATACTGGTTCCATAGTTACTTGGTAATAAAATCAAAGTAGTCAAAGAGCTTTGGAGGAAAATGATGAGTTCGTTCTGGGGAATCCAAGAAAGGCATTGAGAAGGCGGCTGTATATACACGTCTGTAGCTCAGGAATGATGACCAGACTATAGATAAAATTTGGGAGTCCTCAGCTGAATGATAGCCAGTAAAACCATGAACATGGATATGAGTAAGGTAAGAGAGCCCTATAGAACTAAGGAGTCTGAGAGCCAAGGAAGAAAAGAATGCTGAAAAGCAGAAGCTAAGACGTAGGAGGGGATACATAGGGGGAATGCCTGGAAACCCATGGGCACTAATTGGCTACAGAAATGGCCAATCAGATGACAACTGCAAAAAGACCTTTAGATTTTGCACGTGACCCCACAGGTGACTTTGGGTAGAACAGACTCCCTAAACTGGTAGACAAGGGGAAAGGGACAATGGAGAGATTTATAACTAAACTTGGTATGACTTTTCATCTGTCACAGTCCATGGAAAAAAATTATTCTTTGTCAAACTACATTTCCTGACTTGGAGGCTAAGAAAATTCAGTCACTGCGGCAAGATGCAACATGCTACTTGGCTGTGGACATTTGGCAAACCACTCACATCCCCTCTTGAGGCCTCAGTTTCCTCATCTGTACATAGAGTTATTGGATGAGACATACTCTTTAAGTTTTCTCCCAGATCCAAAATTCTATTCCCTTATACTCCAGATGCTCTTTGAGGGTGTTGGTATTGACAAGAAAGGTGGAGTAAAAGAGAGGGACCCCGCTTGGCTGCAGCAGGTCCCCTTGTGTCCTGTTCCCTCTCTGCCTTATTTTCTCCATAGTGCTCTAAGGCAGCTGTGAAGCCAATGATGAGAACCACATGTTTTTGGGCAGCCCTGCTGTTGCACAATGCCGCCAAGGGGAGAGCAAAAAAGAAAGAGAGAAAAAAGAAGAAAGTAAGTAAGAAAGGAAAGAAAAGAGCTTTGGTATTCTCCGCTTCCACAGACAATTCCCCCATTGATGTGCTATGAGTCATGGCAGGCTGCCAAGCCATCGTGGTTTCTGAATCACTTCCTTCAAGAGGGGCTCTCCACTTGTTCCCGGGCTGACTTTGACCAGGGCTGGAATGCAAGGAGGTTGGACCCTTCAGAGTGGCTCTGACTGCCTTCCTCTTTGCTGGAACTCCAGAGGGGAAGGTGGAGGTGCTAGGCAGCAGGGCGGAGGGGTCTGAATGGAATTTAAGGTGGCCAAGAAGCAGGTTGGACCTGCTTGTCCCAACCGGTGGACCCAACTCATGCCTCTCTGTCTCTGTTAGAGATGAAAATGATGTAAAAACCCATATTAAAGGCCAAAGCTTTCTCTGGTAGATGAAAACGCTTCTCAGTCAGATCCAGAATTTCTGTCCTCTCCACCTTGACATCCTGGTTGACGTGGACAAGGTTGACATATTTGAGCAGAAATAGATTAAAGTTGATCCTAGCCATTTCTCCCATGGCACGCTCAGTCTCCCATCTTGCAATTTCCATCTTGAGGTCAAGGATGTTAACAGCCCAAGAAGCCATCACCTTGGTGGTGGGCCTTAGGTAAGAGTCTGTTTTAAGTTCTTGCTTAAAATAAGCTTCACTTTTTTGACAAAGAGCCTTAATCCTTACTCTGGGCCAGACTCTGTGTAGGCACCATGGATTCCAAGAGGAAATAGACATGGTGCCAACTGTATGAAAGATAATGATAAGTAAATAAGTAATGATGCAAATTTATCACCAAACACAGACTTAGGGACAAGGGGAGCTCCAGAAGGCAGCCAGAAAGGTTTGTTGGATGGAGCATTTAGTGCCGTTTTCCTTTGCCCAACCATCATTCCTTCCCCACAAACCCCTAACTCCAGGACTTTCCAGAAGATCAGTGTGAATGGGCCCTGGATTAGAGAGAAAGTGGTCTCTCCCCTCCACCAACATAGGGTGCTGTTTCTCCATGACCCCAGCTGTTAGGGAATATGCTAGAATGCCGCCACCTGGTGGACGCACGGAACCATGTCCATTTCGCAACTTAGCTGCACCTGGGGCTAGTATCAGAGATGCTATGAACCAGAAGCTATGCCCAAAAGAAACCAGGTTTGGCACTGCTACTTATTTGACTGGAGTTACAGGTGACAAGCAAAAGGAGCACCTTTTAAGATGTCCTCCTGTCCACATTCAGCTGACCATCTCCTCTTAAGGAGCTGGACTTGGAGGAGAAGCTAGTTTAGAGCAGGAACCATATCTTAATCTTCTATATGCCTCTCATAGCCTCTAGCAGAAGATCCAGTAGGTAATGGGTGTTCTGTGCATGGATGTTCAAAGGGATCAGTTACTGTATATGACCAGCCAGAATGATAGTGACAGTTCTCTCTGTCTTGCACCACCATATCCCTAGCACCATGCCTGACTCTACAAATATGCATTGAACTGTTGAATAAAATTGGACTCTCAGAAGTAAAGATTCTGGAAATAGCAAACATGGTTTGCTGGAGGACAGTTTAGATATTGTCTGTATTGTCCAGTATAGCCTCCTTCCTCTCAGATGCATCCCAGGAAGACACAGTGACTTGCCCAAAGTCACACAGCCAAGCTTTAGAACTGGGACTGGTGAGCAGGTCAACTCGCCACCTGGCTGCCTGGCAGAATCAGCCCATGCATATATAAGAGACGAGGCAAGCAGCAAAGAAAGTAGGGAGGAGACATTTGTCCAGGGTCGTACCCAGTGGAAGAGCTTCCCACTGAGACTCTAATGCTATCCTGTGCTCCCAGGGTAAAAAGGAACACCAGCTACTACATTAAATAAAGAGGTAAAGAATGTCTAGTAATCCAAGGAAAACACAGCCAAATGCAGTTACTGGGTGCACAGAATCTGATGTGGGAGGTACCAGTCATGTTACAGGTCCAGGTGGAGCTCTTGTCTCTCAGGGAGAGTTTGTGAGGTCGTATAATCCATGTCCTGAAGTTGAGCTCCAGAGTGGGTGATGGTTACCCAAATGGAAAAAGCAGTCTGGCTTACATGTAACAGTAAAGGTCTGGCTACCTCCCCAGCACACTCTTCATGGCTTTATTCTCTCTCAATTCATCTTCCCTGAGCCACATGGACCTTTCAACACTCTCCCACTTAGACCATCAATGGCTCCCCATTGCCTCTTGGATAAACTCTAAATACCTTCCCTTATCATCAGTCCACTCCAACTCTCTAGCCACATGCTTCATCCCTTCCTGTCTAGCCCTTACCACCTTGATTACACTGTACGACACCTGTCTCTCCAGTAGGTTCCAGTCCTGGCTCCACCACTTGCTCACATTGCAACACTAAGGAAATCACTTAATTCTCTGTGCCTTCATTTCCTCATCTATAAAATGAAGCTCATGCTAGCATCTACCAGATTGGGCTGTTGTCATAACTGATTTGAGTTCAGTATGTGAAGTCCTCTGAACAGCGCCTGGCACATGGTATGCTCGAAATGTATGTTAGCAATTCCTGTTACTATTGCGACACATAACATGCTTCCTCATGACCCCATCCTTTCACACATGTTGTTCTCTGTGCCTGAAATGCCCTTTCTCTGCCTTCTCCCTCAGATGGAGAACAGCTCATTCTTCAAGTTCCAGCTCAATGTCCCCTTTTTAGCAGTAGGGGAAGTTAAGTGCACCCTCATTTTTGTACACATACCGACCCCATGTTTATCCTAAATCCCACTGTCACCCCGAACATCCTCACTAATCAAATGGGGGTATAATAGCATCTGTTGATCATGGTACCTGCCTGAAATACCTATGGATGAGATGGGCGACTCCATAGTCATCCTGTAGCCTGTGTAAATTACAAAGCCTTCAATGAGCATGAGAGATGTATATTTTTGCCATCATGGAAGGGCTGTTGACTGTCCAGCTTCTAGCCTGCCAAGGCCCAGTCTCCAGGGGGACCCACCCCTGCCTCTTACAGACACCAACTCAGTCTGCAGCCTGCTGGACCACACCTGCTTCTCTCACCCATCCACCCGAAAGTGGGATTCGGGAAGTCAAATACCAGCTATGAGCACAGGGTGCTGCCAGCACAGCCTACCCAGGGATCTCCCACCTGTTTGTCACTGACCACTTTGTCACTGAAACTCTGGTTTCTCCTGGGCTCTGGGGGAGGGAGTCTGCAGCCCCCCTGACCTCACCCTGGGCTCTGCCTTTATTCTCCCTCTGCCTCGATTGGCCTGTTCACAGCAAGAATGGAAACGTCTCCTGACTCCTGGCCCACCCTCCTTTTCTCTCTCTCCTCCCTCTCAGCTTGCTTTTAATGTCCTTAAATCCATCCCAGGGGCTTTAACAAGCCTTCCCTCATCCACTCATCAAGCACTGTGTGAGGCACTTACTCTCTGCAGAGCACTGAGGGAGACTGAGGATGAACAAGATGCAAACGCTGCCCTAGGAAGAGGGGAGAGGAGAGAAAAGAATTTGTTGAAGGTGCCAGCACAATGCCAGAGACTGGGTGGCAAGGGGAGAGAGGGTGAAGGTCTTCTGACACGGTCCTTGCCAGTCTCCACTGGGAGACTATAGGTCTGCACTTTGGTTGTGACTGGCTGGCATGCATTGAGGAGGGGCTGGCCTGATCCTGTCCTAAGCATTCAGCTGATGAGTGGCATTGGAGCCCAGTTTGTGGCTGCTGTGTCCTCTGAGCATAGGCAAGGCCCTGGAGAGCACAGTCTGCAGCCCTTCCTACCAAGCCCCACCTCGTTCTCAGGGTGGTGCCACCCGCTACACTCTGCCTGAGCAGCCTGGATGCGAATGACCCCTGGTTGAAGGTCATTTGGCCCTGGGGCAACAACCTTCCTTGGCCAGCACCCCTGTGTGAGCCTCAGCCAACTTTTGTGTCTCTCTCAGTGGCTTATGGGAGCTTCTGGTTCCCTTCCATGTCAGACAAGAAGTGAGGGAGGCTCAGGAGGGCAAATGCAGTCTTAGGCTAAGACTGATGCTGAGTAGGTAGGGCAGGAGGTGGCTGGGAGGGGATCTCTTCCCAGAATTCCAAGCCAGAATGGGCAGAAGCTCCCCACCCACCTTGCCAGCTTTCTCCTCCACCCAACAAGGACCCCTTGACTAATGCTTCAGCTCAGAAGCCTCAGGGGCACAGGGGCTTCTCACTTCTCTTTCCTTCTCTCCATGTCTCCCTGCCACAGTGCCCTGCAATTAAAGGCTTTCTTCTTTGTCCTCTCTGGTATGGACGTTCCTACAACCCGTCTTCCTCCTACGGACCTTCAGCCTCCTGCTCAGCCTGAATAGAAGAGATAGCTGCCCTATCCAGAAACAGAAAAAAAAACCCTACGTCCTGCTCCCTCTAAGTCAATAGCAGCTAAAATAATTTAGAAATTCTGATTTTGCTTAAGATAAGGCTTTTTGTTTGTTTGTTTGTTTTTTGTTGTTGTTGTTGTTTTTGAGACAGAGTCTCTCTCTGTGGTCTAGGCTGGAGTGCAGTGGCACCATCTCGGCTCACTGCAGCCTCTGCCTCCTGGGTTCAAGTGATTCTTGTGCCTCAGTTTCCCAAGTTACTGGGATTACAGGCTCCCAACACCACACCCAGCTAATTTTTTGTATTTTTTAGTAGACACAGGCTTTTGCCAAGTTGGCCAGGCTAGTCTTGAACTCCTTGACCTCAGGTAATCCACCCGCCTCAGCCTCCCAAAGTGGTGGGATTACAGGTTTGCGCCACCACACCTGGCCAACAAGCCTTCTTTTACAGACTCAAAAACTCCTACTCTGAATGTTAAACATTGACTATCGATCTGCAACCTCTCTTTGCTTTGGTAACATCCCAATCCTCAACCTCCCCAAGACAAGCACGTGCTGAGTAAATAGCAGAAAGTTTCCAGCCAAGGAGATGCAAAGGAGAGCCCTTTCTGCATCGTTTCAAAAACCGCTATCCTGATACAGCAGCTAACATTTACTGGGAATTTACCATGAACCAAGCAGTTGTCATACATCATATAGATTCATCCTTTCAACAGTCTATAAGGTGGATTATGTTATTTTTCCCAATTTATGGATGAGCAAACCGAGGCTGCTTTAGCCTAGGGTCAAGCAGCAAGTATGTGAGAGAGTCAGAAATGGAGAAATGGAGCACAACGTGTTTGACTCATAACCACTGTGCTGAAAGGGAACGTGAGACCTGCCCTGCAGAAATTTGCAGGATGAAAAGATAGACTTGTGAAACAGTACACGGTAGTGTTATGAGCCGTTCAAAACTCCTTGCTAAGGAAGGACACTTACTGTTTGTGGTGCATCTACCACACGGCAGGCATTCCCAGAGACCACATCCTCTCATCTTCACAACAATCCTGCACCCCCAGTTTTACCAGTGAAGTGGGTGACTGCACTTAGGGAGGTTAGTTCTCCAATGGTCATGAAGTGGCACCAGGGATCAGTTTTATGGAAGACAATTTTTCCACTGACCAGGGAGGGGGAGGGATGGTTTCAGGACGATGCAAGCACAGTACATTCATTGTGCACCTTATTTCTATTATTATTACATTACAATATGTAATCGAATAATTACACAACTCACCCTAACACAGAATCAGCAGGAGCCCTGCTTGTTTTCCTGCAGGTAGACGGTCCCATCTGCAGGTAATGGGAGACAATGACAGATCGTCAGGCATTAGATTCTCATAAGAAGCGTGCAACCTAGATCCCTTGCATTTGCAATTCACAATAGGGTTCACACTTCTGTAAGAATCTAATGCTGCTGTTGATCTAACAGGAAGCAGAGTTCAGGTGGTAATACAAGCAATGGGGAGTGGGTATAAAAACAGATGAAGCTTCACTGGCTCACCTGCTGCTCACCTCCTGCTGTGCAGCCCAGTTCCTCATAGGACACAGGTTGGTACCAAGGCCATAGTCTGTGGCCAAGGGGTTAGAGAACCCTGTCTTAGTCCATTTCTGCTTCTGTGACAACATACCTCAGACTGAGTCATTTATAAAGAATAGCCATTTATTTCTCATAGTTCTAGAGGCTGGGAAGTCCAAGCTCAAGGTGCTAACAGCTTCAGTGTCTGATAAGGACGCTCTGCTTCAAAGAGGGCACTTCTTGCTGTGTCACCACATGGCAGAAGGGGCATAAAAGAAAAGAATGCTGCGTCCTCACATAGCTTGAGACATGGAAGAGCCAAGCAGCTCTCTGAAGCCTCCTAAAGGCCCCACCTCTTTATGCCATCACTTTGGGGTTTAAGTTACAATATATAAATTTGTAGGGACATATCCATTCAAACGATAACAGCTTTGAGCCCAGGTCATGTGATTTTAAGGCTTAATTTCTTCCACTATTCTAAACTTGCCCTGTAGCTTGGGGGAAAATGCATGAAGCTTCCTTTCCTGCCCTAGAAGAGGTGACAACACAGTAGAAGAAATGCAACATATACACAAGTAACTACAAAAGGACGTAGAACATGGTAAATGTCAGAAGAGAAAGGGACAAGCACCTGGAATATCAAGGGGTGGAGCCCAGCCCCAGCCCAAAGTAGCAGCAGCAAATGGCTACCGAACACATGTGAGGGGGCTAGGCAGGCATGCTGGGAAGCATGCTCTCAGCTGGATATGGACATGAATGGGATCTCAGTGTGGAGAGAGGCAGAAGTCCCTCCAAGAGTGACCCAGCCAGAGCATAGGCTCTGAGCCAGGTAGGCAGGGGACAAGCTGTCCTGTCTGGGTGGCATGTACGGGACACAAAAAGGACCAACAGAAGATAAGACTGGGACCAAATTACAGAAGGCTTTGAAGGCAGAGTTAAGGAATTTGATTTGGGGGTCACTTGAGGAGGTCGCCATTGACAGGTTTATGTTTTAAAATCAGGTATGATTGGAGCCAGACTTTGAGAAGATGGATGTGGCAGAGGGAGCAGGCTGGAGGTGAGAGTAGTAGTACAGTCCAGACAAGAAAAACAGTCAGGACCAAGGAACTGAGAAAGTGGAGGGAGGGGAGTGGGTGTCAGGCTGGGGTGGAGGATATGAAACAGACAAAAAGGGCTTTAGGCAACCTGGCAGGTCCAGGCTGCTTTGGGCTGACTTACCTGGTTGCTTAACTTATCTTAACTCTCAGGCATAGGCCTGACAGGAGACACCTTGGACACCACAGGCTCCCAGTGTAGGTACTAGGACCTGGCATTATAGCAGGAAGATCTGCACCTGGTCCAGGTAAGCAGAGAACTTTTCTCTGAAAGAAGTCGGGGTCAAGGCCAGGCAGATAGTAATGGTGCAGTGTCATGTGTTCACAGAACACACCTACCTCTTACGTTCTGTCAGCCAGAATTCAGACTTCAAAAGGTTGGAAAGGAAGCAGGGAGAGAGAGGAGATACCTTGATTGGGCATCCATTCTGAACGTCAATACCAGATGAGAAAACACACTGTGTGTGGAGTTAAGACATTGAGATTCAGAGAAGTTGAACAATTTTCTCAAGGTCACAAAGCTACTAAGTGGCTGTGAGAATGTGGACCCAAGTCTTTCTGATCCTGTTGACTCAATTCACTGTCTTCCCCAGAGCCACTTCCCACCTCCTGACCCCCAACCTTTCACCTCCTGCATCTCCTGTTGGGAAGCTGGCTGCCACGTGTAGCAAACTAAAATTCTCCTCCAAAGGAAGCCTCACCAGAAATACAGAAATACAGCATGAGCCTGGCCCTGCCCCGCAGCCTCTCTCATAAGGGACACTAACTCTAGGTTTGGTTGGAAGCAAAGTCCTAGCATTTTTTTCCTACCTTGTTTTCTAATCTTTTCACATGCTTTTTTTGTAAAGCTTTTTAGTTTGTTTCATTTATGATTGGCAGTACAGGCCTTCAAAAACAAAGGCCTGTACTGCCAATCATAAATGAAACAAACTAAAAAGACGTCAACTTCAGAAAATAACTTGATAGGGATTTTTTAGCTGTCACTTTGCCACCAATAAAAAATTCTAAAGCCTAAGGGCATCATCTTGGCCTATCATACTTTTTTTTTTTTTTTTTTAAGAAAAAGGAGAGAAAATGTGTCCAGTTTGGGAAAAACAGTGATGGGAAAGCAATTTGATAACTCATGATTTTCTGAGCACTTCAGCCTCAAGGAAACCAACAGCTGCAGCATATTGGTTACATGGAAATCATTAAGTCATTCTGGGAAGAAATGACAAATGTGTGTGCCTGTGTATAGATGGTAGACATGTGTTTACATATGGAGCAAGGCACCCACAGAGGGAATTGCTTCAATATTGCCTCTAGGCCAAGAGAAGAAAAAACACTTGCAATGAAAGCCCCATTGCAAGAGATAGCTCTGAACATTAAATTCTTGTTTACTATGAGGCTTGAATTGAAAATGTAGGGAGATGTCATCTTTTCCTTGACAGCTAAGCTCATAGGGACTCCCCTTAGGAAGAGGCAATTCTGTGTGGTGGAGCCAGCCTAGACAGGGTGTCAGGAGCTCTCGATTCTGATCTCCTCTCTGCCACTAACAAGGAAGTGACCCTGGGGAAGTTTCCCCTCCTTTTGGGCGTCAGTTTCTCAAAGAGGGTTTGACAAGATGGTCTCTGACATCACTTCCTGCTCTGATGTTCTGTGGATGTGCATTAAGTTTTTATACCATAAATTCCAAGGAACTGAGCTTCTGCTTCTTAGAACCAAGCGGCTGGTCCCCCAATCCCCACCAGAAAGTGTTTTCTTTAGTAAAGTTGGATTTTTATATTAATCTCATTTGCCTAGTTGCATATAACCATTTTCATGTACAATGTTGTTATGCCCCAACTCAACTCCCCAGTTGAGACGATTAAAGCAAAACAATTACCCATTTCCAACAAAGGCACTTACATCCCAGACTTAGGTGTGGGAAGGATGCCCTTAGCATGGAAGGGCTGAAGCATGTCAAGGCTCATGGAACAAATAACCTGCTTGGCCTTAGAACCCATATGAGTTCTGTTCCTGGACCAGAAATGGAGAAATAGAGAAATCTGGCTGGCTGTTCTACATTGAGCGTGTGTGATTTGGTGGTGACTAGCAGGGAAGAGATGGCAGAAGTTGGTTGTTGATAGACCCAATTTAATTATTTTGATGACCCTACAGGTAAATACAATTATCATCTCTGTCTCAAGGTAAGTGGCAGAGTCTGGAATCAAACCAGTTCTCTTAAATTCCAGTAAGTATGCTCAGAACCATGACACTGTAATGCCAGGCCTCCCAACTCTGGCACTATTAACATTTTGGGCAGGCTAGTTCTTGCAGGAGACTAGCCTGTGCATTATAGGATGTTTAGATGCAACCCTGGCTTCTACCCGCAAGATACCAGTAGCAATTCCAGACATTGACTCACAGTGGAACCGCTGCTCTAATGTCAGCCCAAGTGAGGAGGAGGAAAGGGCAGCCATGAGGCCCATATGTCACTATCCCCTAAGGTGAATCTCAGGGATCAACTCAGAGATGGAGTTGGCTGCAGCATCAGCAGCGGTTTGGGAATCAGGGTGCAGGTTAGGAACATGGCAAACTGAGATGTCTAAAGCACCTTCTTATGATGAGATATCATGCACAGCTAAGTTGATGTCTAGCTGAGCAAACATGGGCCATCCTCATTTTAAAGTCTTTTCATTCATTCATTCATTCATTCAAGCGTGTGTTGAAGGCTTGCTGAGTTCCCAGCACTGAGCTGGCCCTGGGGGAGTCAGAGGAATGATCCTGCCCCCACTGTGTGCTCCAGGAGCACACATACCATGGAAAGAAGCAGGAATGTTAACCACGACATTGAAAATAACAACCCTACCCAGAGGCCAGCTGGTGACCTCCTGACTTAAGAAAAATTATCTGGCCTTCCTCAGATTCTTGCTCATCACTGGTGGGCTTATCTTCTTCTGTACTTTCTTTGGGGCACTGACTTCCCCATGGCCATCACCCCATGAGCATCAATGCTGGAACCAAATTCAATGGGTTCTCCTGCTCCCACCACAACCAAAAATGTCTCCCACCAAGGGCAGTGTGTTTAGTAGACTCACTGACCGCCTTAGTGAGGTCCCAAGAAGAGAGTCATCTCACAATACAGAGCCCTTCTCTGTCTTGTTGGCCTCCTGTGCTCCTCTGTCTCTACTCCTCAGACCCCTCACAGTTGGCCAAGATCTCAAATTTCTTCTCCCCAGGCCCTGCCAGCCATGAGGCCTTGGCTCCAGCTGACCCCAGACCCTCAAAAGACTACCTTCTATTCCAATCGTTAAGTATGTTCTCCACAAAGACTCTCCTCTCTAAGGAGGACTGAGGAAGCAGCTATTATAAGGTAATAAAACAAAATTCATATCAGCATAAGAATACTTGGTATTATAATCCTTTTGGTCCTCTCTAATGCTGGACAGTAAGCTAAGTGCTTGGCATGCATTGTCTCATTTAATAAGAGACTCAGATTGTCACAGCGCTGTACAGTAAACACACGGCATAGTGACTCAGAGTATACTCTCTCAAATTGGAGTTCCAGCTCTGCCTCTGACCAGCTGTGTGAGGCTGAGCTTTTTAGTTTACATCTCTGGGCTCTGTTTTTCTCCTTCATTTGTATAATAGGAAAGAGTGGAGTATCTTCTGTTAGGATTATTGTGAAGATTGAGAGGTCCAATAAAAGTGTAAAGTCCAGCCGGGTACAGTGGCCTGCCATCCCAGCACTTCCAGCACTTTGGGAGACCAAGATGAGGGGATTGCTTGAGCCCAGGAGTTCGAGACCAGCCGGGCCAACATGGAGAAACCCCGTCTCTACAGAAATGCAAAAATTAGCCAGGCATGGTGGTGCACACCTGTGGTACCAGCTACTAGGGAGACTGAGGCAGGAGAATCGCTAGAAACCAGGTGGCAGAGGTGGCAGTGAGCCAAGACTGTGCCACTGCACTCCAGCCTGGGTGATAGAGCAAGACTCTGCCTCAAAAAAAAAGATAGAGAAAGAAAGAAAAGAGAGAGAGAGAAAGAAAGAAAAAGAAAGAAAGAAAGAAAGAGAAAGAAAGAAGAAAGAAAGAAAGAAAGAAAGAAAGAAAGAAAGAAAGAAAGAAAGAAAGAAAGAAAGAAAGAAAGAAGGAAAGAAAAGTGTAAAGAGCTTAGAATAGTAAGAACTTAGAATAGTGCCTGGCAATTTGTACATGCTCAATGAATGCTGGCTGTTGTCTAATTGTTGGAGAATGAATAGAGAAATTTGAGATCGCGTCTGTCTTAAGGTGGGAGAACTCACAGAGAGGGGGAATTTTGGGAAGAGTTCTAAAGCCTGAGTAAGAGTTTGCCTCCAGGAACATCTGATGCTCTGAATTTTATGAAATCAAAGCCTGCTCATCAGGAACCCCTTCTCAACTTCATCAGCTTTTTCTCTTGGCTTTTTCCCCACCGGTTTTCTCATTCCCACAAAGCCCAGTGAGACACTTGGGAAAATATTTTCCAAAATAAATTTCAAGTCATTATTTGTCCTAAACCACCCAATTCTGTGGCCCAGCCCTGTCTACTAATGTTACCGCCCTATCCCTATTTAGACTGAGGTTTTATAACCAACCAGCCCCTCACCAGGGTTTCCCTGTCCAGCCACCCCCTGCCTGAGTCATCCTGTGTTGTCACAATTCTAGATTTATGATGTTGGCTCTTGTGGTCTCAATGATCATTGACTCTAGATGGGACCAGCGTTGGCCCCAGCCGCAAAGCCAGTTTCATTGTGTTCCACCTCCCACCACCCCATTCTTCCATGGTGTAGTAAGGAGAGCATGTTCTGAAAGTCAGACCAGGGTTGCCTCCAAGCTCAGCTGTTTCCTTTCTGTGTGATCTTGGACCAGGAGGGTTTTCTCAAAGTCTCAATTTCCTCATTAGTAAATAGGAATGTTTGGAGATGAAATTAAATAGACTATATAAAAATGCCTGTACCCAGTACATACTAGAGGTCGTTAACATCTATTTTGAAACATAATAAACCATCCTGAAGCTCAGGGGCTTAAAAAATAATTATTCTTGCTCTCACCGATCAGATGGGAATTGGCTGATCTAAGCCTGACTCTGAGTGGACCAGCAAGCTAGCCAGGACATGTTCTCTGCGCGGCAATTGCAGCAGTACAAGAGGGTCATACCCAAACGCCCAAGCACATTTTCAGCCACTGTTTGTGTCATGTTTGCTACCACCCCATTGGCCAAAATAAATGACATGACCAAGCCCAAAATGAGGGGTAGGGGAAATATACTCCTCCTCTAATAGAAGAAACTATCAAATCACCTGGCAACAGGTATTGATACAGAGAGGGGTGAAGAATTAGGAACAATGATACAATCAACTATAATAGGTGTTCAGGAGATATTTGTTTCCTAATTTTGAATGCTCCTCCACATCCAGGGGCCTCTTTGTTTTACTTTGTGCTCATCCAAACTCACTGCAAGGAGAGAATGTAAAACACACATTCATTGGTATGAACAGCCAGTAACTGTGTGTGGCACATCAGAGTAAAAGGGTTGCTTCTTGAACAGTGACAAAAGTCATAACTGTCCACTAGCAAACCCTAAGTATAGGCTCTGAGCTCAGCCTGTACTCTGTGTGTATGATGTCATTTAATCTTTCAGCAATCTCAAGAGGTAGTACATTCCCATTTTAAAGCTAAGGAAACTGAGGCTTTGAGAGGTTAATCAGCCCACCCATGGTCATATAGCTAATATGTGCGAAACAGGGCTTTACAATGCCAAGTCTCAAATGCAGATATTTCTAACCAATGCTGTGTACTTTCCATTAAACTGCTAAGGGCAGGATTTTTACTGGGGCCAAAACTTTAAGTCAGGTTTCCCAAACTTCAATCGTTGGTCACAGCCTTTACAATTTTTTTTTTTTTTTCCTTTTTTAAAAATTTATTTACTTTTTTTTTTTTTTTTTTTTTTTTTTTTTAGGTACACACATGGCAGTGTGCTTTCTTTTCTTCTCCCCTTCACCCACATTTGGCTTTTCTCCCCAGGCTATCCCTCCCCACCTCCCCCTCCCACTGGCCCTCCCCTTTCCCCCCCAATAGACCCCAGTGTTTAGTACTCCCCTTTCTGTGTCCATGTGTTCTCATTTTTCATCACCCACCTATGAGTGAGAATATGCGGTGTTTCATTTTCTGTTCTTGTGTCAGTTTGCTGAGGATGATGTTTTCCAGATTCATCCACGTCCCTACAAACGACACAAACTCATCATTTCTGATTGCTGCATAATAAAATTTTTACCATATTTATGTGCCATATATTCTGTAATTCATCTAATTATTGATATTTTGAAATTTTCTCTTGAATAAACATATGCAGGTATTGGGGAGGTGTTGAAAGAGCACTGGCACCAAACTAAGACTCTCCTTGAGAGAATCTCAAAGGGTAAGCCAGGTGTGGTGGCTCATACCCGTAATCCCAGCAATTTGGGAGGCTGAAGTGTGGAGGATTGCTTGAGGCCAGGAGTTTCAGACCGCCTAGACAATGTAGTGAGAACCCTCTTCCATCCCTGCAAAAACTATTTTAAAAGTTAGCCAGGCTTGGTGGTATGTGTCTGTAGTCCCAGCTACTTGGGAGGCTGAAGTGAGAGGATTGCTTGAGCCTAGGAGTTCAAGATTGGCGTGGAGAAGATAGTGAGACTCCATCTCTACCAAAAAAAAAAAAAATGTAAAAAAATTTAAAAATAGAGAGTTGCTTGAAGTCAGGAGGTTGAGGCTGCAATGAACCATTATCATATCACTGCACTCCAACCTGGGTGACAGAATGAGATCCTGTCTCAAAAAAAAAAAAAACACCACACACACACACACACACACACACACAAGAAAAAAAAAAAAACCTCAAGGCTAAAAAATTAATTAAAAAGGAAATAACTTTCTCAGCATATGGTTCAGTCTGTTGATGACATTTTCAAGCATCACCAAAATTATCTCAGGTGCCACCAGGAGCTCTGCCCCTACCTTATATACCTGTAACCTTGGAAGAGGAGCCCACAGTAGGCTCTGAGAAAAGACCACCAAGAGGCCTTCTGAGATCCCTTAGTCCCTCCCCCTCTGACTCCCTTGGATTTGGAACTTATAGACCTGCAGAGGGCATTCTGGGTGGTATCTTCCAAGAAGAGCAAAGGTCAGTTCTCTCATGGCATAGAGCATAAGTAGAAGAGGTAAAACCCAGACATGTAAAACAGGTGACCAGACAAGCCCCCAAGCCTTTGGCAGTTACAGGGACACACAGACCTGGGCTGACTTAAGTTCAAGAGCGTTTCACTTGGTTCCCAGCAACCAACGAAGGCAGGGGGCTTCAGGCAAGCCAGCCCTTGTCTTTTAGCCTGATGGCTTTTTACTCTCCATACAGAACCAAAACCTCTCCCACAAGCAAAACAGGTCTCCACTCAGTTCAGCTGCTCCACCTGGAATGTCTCATCCAAAACAGAACCACAAAGGGAGGGGGGCCTTGTCATTTGCTGTTCTTGTCTTCCTGCAAAACCCGCCTCCATTCTTCCCACTGTTTCATTGTTTCTCATTCTCTGCTCACAAAGGCAGTCAAATTAGAAGTGCCTCAGTCCTTCACTCAAACCTGAGAAAAACCTTATTCATAGTTTATAGGGCCTAGAAAGACTTTCTCAACATCCTCCTGCTCCTATAACACTGTATTTGCAATCTTCTTGGAGCACCTATTATAACACATCTTCTTTATCCCTCTATTACTCCAAAATGATCTAGCACAAAGAAATGCTGGGCAGGTGTTAAAAACTCAGCTGTAAATATGAAAACTGCCAACACTAAATAAGCAAGCTTATGAGTCAGGTTCTCCATCCACCTGCCCAGAGGGACTCAGATGCAAGAAATGTAAGTGGATTTTCCTATTTTAAGCACAGCATGAATGAAAGTCAGTTTGGGGTTCCCTCCACTTCTCCTAGAGTTGTGCCAGACTTTTGGAGCTTGAGTTAGTTGAAAGACAGTGGGAAGAAATAGCAATGTTATTGGTCCAAATGGCATTCATGGAGATATCCATCACTGTGGTGCTCAGCTGATGGTCCACACGGGTTGCTGTTGAGCCAGGGATCCATTCCGTGCCTCTCCACTGCTCTGTGCACTTCCTGGATGCACAGGAATCTTCCTGCTGTTCTCATACCTTAGTAGGCACTGGAAATTCTGTCCACAGCTCTATCCACCTAGATGCTTCAAGCAGCCACTTCCTTCTCCAGTGACACAGTTCTACCCAAAAAATAGTGTGCGGGTCCCCTCCTTGCCTGGATCCCCCTTGGGACTTGTTCTTTATCCCAAGGCTCATGCACCAGAAGTGCAGTATGGCTCCCACCCCACCCCAACCCCCAAAATATCCCCTTATGTGGATTTACCTTCACATTTCCCCTTTCCCCCAGACAGGGAATTCTTGTCTCATCTCAGAGGTGAGAAGCCCAGCTCTCACTCAACATATTTCTCCCAAACCTGTGGTCTTCTATGCCAAGAGTTGTTTTGATTTTCCAAAAAACTTGGGCTTTGGAAACAAAAGCAGAGAGCGGGGAGCAGTTACATCCCTTTCCCAAAGCAGTAGCCACAGAACAGCCCACTGGCTCAAATGGAGAAGGGTCTCAAGAGAGAAAGGACATAGCAGGTGCAAAAAATTACCAACTCATGTTTCAGAAATATCTGGCCTCACGAATTTTAAACACATGTGTTTAAAGAAAGCATGTGTTACTTATAGAGTAAATTACTAAAGCAGCCAAGTTTAATATGCAGGGAGGTACTTTTCTGCCATTCCTGGGTCCTTAGCTCTCTTTTAATTACTGGCTTTAATTACTAGGGAGGATTCTGGGCCCCTTGTCTTGTCTTCTTAATCTACTTAGGAAAAATGTTTCAAAGGAAGAATGTCACTGTCAAAAGGCCCAGTTTTGCCCCTGAGCCCTCTCTGGACTCTCCCCCAGGGAGACCTGGGAACCTCTTCTCTCCTCCTGTGTCCGCCACCTCTCACTATCCTCTCCCCAACCACTTCCTGCTATGACATGTGAAGTTGTTCTAAGAACTGAGCGGAGGCCAGGGAGAGCTAGGCACAGGAGGGCCAAAGGCACCGTGATTCCAAAAAGAGGACTGACCCAAGTTCTCCCCCATCCCTCCTCTTTCCCGGAACAGTCAGAAAAAGAGGAGAAAAGTCACCAAGGCCACAGCACTGGGAGGCCCCAGGCAGCCTCCCCAGGAATGAGGGAGGGAGGAGGCTGCGGGATAGAGGCCGCTGCCGCTCTTCCAATGGGGATTTCTTTACTTCTCGGCAGGCTCTGGTACACAAACCTGTGTGTCTAGGAGGGAAAGGAATGTCACTGATTGCTCCAGGGGTGGTAGGAAAGGGAAAAACAAAAATAACCTGCCCACCAATTCAGTTTCCTGTGCATGCGCCTGCATGTGTGCGCGCCAGTCTATCCGCCTGCCCAGCACACTTCCTGCTTGTCTCGGCTGGATGATGTTTACTTGGGAGGGTTACATGGAGTCAGGGCCTGCGGAAAAGGCATCTCCAGGGTCCCTGACACTCATGTGGCAGAAAAGCTGCCACCTGGCACCTAGAAGGAGGACCTTTATCCTCAGTGTGGCTTCAGGGTCTGGTGGAGAGCACCACCCTCCTCCTCTTCCCCATCCCATGCCCTTCCCCTCCACTGTCAGCCTCCAATCCTGAATGTGGGGCCCTGCGCTGAGACTTTCTGCTTATACGTCTTGTCACCCCACTAAACTTCAGCTCCTCGAAGGGTAGCAATGAGCTCAAATTCCATTTTGTATGTCCCACCTAGCACAGTTTCTGGCACGCAGTAGGTACTCAGTATATGTTTGTGAAACTGGACTCTGTCTCCCATCTCCCTCCCTGAATAGTAGTTCCTTTCTCCCACCATCGGTCTTACCTCTCTCTCTCTTTTTTTTTTTTTTTTTTTTGGTGACGACATCTTACTCTGTTGCCCAGGCTGGAGTGCAGTGGCTCACCACCACCTCCACCTTCTGGGTTCAAGTGATTCTCCTGCCTCAGCCTCCCGAGCAGCTGGGATTACAGGTGCCCACCACCATGCCCGGCTAATTTTTTGTATTTTTAGTAGAGATGGCATTTTGTCATGTTGGCCAGGCTGGTCTCGAACTCCTGACCTTGTGATCTACCCGCCTCAGCCTCCCAAAGTGCTGGGATTGCAGGCGTGAGCCACCACACCCAGCTCCTTATCTCTTTCTTTAAGCACATCCTCTCATCTCAGTGAATGCTCTGAACTGCCCTGTAAGAGAAGTATTGTTATCTCCATTTTACAAATGAGAAGGCTAAACTCAAGGTCAAATTCACACCAATAATAAAATATTAGAGCTTTGAAATATTGAGATTTGAGCATGGGGCCTTCTGATTTCTTTCTACTATAACTCTCTTTTTCCTCCTCTGTTCTTCATTTATCTTTTCTTTATAAGCCTGTTCTGCCCCCCCCACAACACACACATTCCTAATCTGCCCTCTCATTATTCTTAGAGATCTCTTTTTTGTTTTCTTTTTTTGTTATTATTATACTTTAAGTTCTGGCATACATGTGCAGATCTTGCAGGATTGTTACATAGGTATACCCATGCCATGGTGGTTTGCTGCCTTCATTCCCTGTCACCTACATTAGGTATTTCTCTTAATGTTATCCTTCCCCAATCTCCCCACCCCCTGCTATCCCTCCCCTAGCCCCCCATCCCCCAACAGACCTCAATGTGTGATGTTCTCCTTCCTGTGTCCATGTGTAATCATTGTTCAACACCCACTTATGAGTGAGAACATGTAATGATTTCAAGGACCCTCTGGGCTTTCAGCAGGAGACTTAAGTAGGCCCCTTTGAGGCAAGATTAGGTAGTAACACAAAAGTGTGAAGATAAACTTCCTTCACATCTCTGCTCAAATCTCACCACCTTGGTCAGGCACATGGCTCAGGCCTGTAATCTCAGTACTTAGGGAGGCCAAGGTGGGTGGATCATGAGGTCAGGAGTTTGAGACCAGCCTGGCCAACATGATGAAGCCTCATGTCTACTAAAAATACAAAAATTAGCCGAGCATGGTGGCATGCACCTGTAATCCCAGCTACTTAAAAGGGCAGAGGCAGGAGATCCCAGAGTGCTAGGATTATAGGTGTGAGCCACCACGCCCAGCCCTTAACCAGAAACTTAATCGGTACAGAGTGAGGATTTCCATAGGAAATGTCGTGGAAATATGGGGGTTTCCATCTTTGGAGGCTGGAGAAGGGCAATCAGTATCACTGAAAAGTTTATCAAACAATGAGGTCCCCCACTTTCTCAGGGGACACACGTTCATTTTCTTAATAACAGTTGTATTTAGATATAAGTCACTTACCATACAATTTACCCATTTTAAGTGTACAATGAAGTGGCTTTTAGTATACTTGAGGATATGTGCAACCATTACCACCTTCAATTTTAGAGCATCTCCCCAATGAGAAACATCACATCCATTGAGCAGTCATTCCCTTCTCTCCTTCCCTCCTCCCACACCCCAACAGCCCTAGGCAATTATTAATCTACTTTGTGTCTCTATAGATATGCCTATTCTGATCATTTTGTAAAAATGAAATCATACATAGACTTTTGTGTCCAGCTTTTTTCACCAAGCACATCTTCAAGGTTCATCCATGTTGTAGCATGTATCAGAACTTCATTCTTTTTTATGGCTGAATATTATTTCCTTGCATGGACACATCACATTCTGTTCATTCATTCATCACTTGATGGACACATGGATAGTCTCTACTTTTCTGTTAATGGGAAAATGCCACTACAAACATTCATATGCAAGTTTCTATGTGGACATTATATTTTTCTTTCACTTTGGTAAATACCTAAACGTAGAACTTCAGGGTCTGGGGCACTTCTTCAAAATACACATTCCTGGGCCCCCAGACCCTTGAAATCAAACTTTTTAGGAAGAGACCCAGAATTCACATCTTAACCTTTAGCTCCCCAGGGATTCTGAAGTACATAGGAGTTGCAGAGCCCTGGATGCCAGTGAGCTGATGTTCATTTTGAACACATGAGCCCCATGGTTCAGATCACAAGTCAGAAAGAGGCCAGCCCTACCTGACAACAGTAATTTAATCACCACTGTTGACATTCATGCACAATGTATTGAGGTTTTTCTCATATATGATGATGCCACGGGACCACATCTAATCTTCATAATCAATCTGTGAGGCTGGTTTGGTCACCCCCATTTTGCTGCAGAGGCAGAGACATGAGCCAATGCCCAAGCACACCCAGCTTTAAGCTACAGAGCAAACCAGAGCCTCCTGACTTGAAGCCCAATGCTTATTTATAATACCCCTGGGACTCTGTTTCTAAATCAAGGATGAATTCAAGTGCTCTGACAAATATGAATAGATTTATGAAGACTGTGAGGAGCTGGGGGCAGGAATCCTGTCTGTTCAGCCCCTGTTCCCCCGCCAGTAGTACTCCTGCAGCCTCTTAGTGGAACCCCTATTTCTCTAAAGAACACAGTTTAAAAACCACTGGTCTAGGAACTCAAAATCATCCCTCAAGGAGACTTTGATCCAAATGAGATTAATAATGTCTTATTAATTCATCAACCCTTTCTAAATAGCCACCTTGTGCCAGCACTGTGGTCAATTCTGGGTACACGATAAACAAGGCAGTCCCTGTCTCCAAGGAGCTTACAATCTAGCAGGGAGGCATGGAATAAATGCTATAATAGAGGTTAATTCCTTGGAGTATGGGCAGAGGAAGCAGCCAATGTGGCTTAGGGGGTACCAAGGAAGGCTTCCTGGAGGAGGTGAGGCCTCAATGGAGACTTGAAGACAGTATAGTCCTTCACCAGGCAGAGGGAGGAGAGAAAAAGCACTTCAGATGGAGGATCAGCAGGTGCAAATGTAAATAGGCAAGAGTGGTTTGCATTTTTGTGGAGAGCACAGTTTTGCAGTTTGAGAATGTATGGATTGTAGAAAGGAGTGGCATTTAAGAGGATGAGACTGAAGAACTGGATTAGGATCCAATGGGAAAGGGATAGGTCTTTATAACATCTGATAACCAGACTAAGTGGCATCTAATTCAGTGCTAAACTACAGGTTCTGACAACAGCACTCATGCAAGAAAAAGGGATGTGGTCGCTTACCACCTGTAATCCAAGCACTTTGGAGGCCAGGAGTTTGAAAAAAGTCTGGGCAACATAGCAAGACCCTGCCTTTACAAAACAAATATTTAGAAGTTAGCCAGATGTGGTCGCATCTGTAGTCCAGCTACTCAGGAGACTGAGACGCTAGTATCACTTGAGCCCAGGAGATCAAGGCTGCAGTGAGCTATGATAGCACCATTATAGCCATGATCACACTAGTGCATTCCATCTTGGGCAGAGTAAGAACCTGTCTCAAAAAAAGAAAAAGAAAAACTTAGTCCACAGACATGAGAGAAGCAAAAGAGGCTACAGTAACCAAAACAGTATGGTACTTGTACCAAAAAAAACAGACACATAGACCAGTGTAATGGAATAGACAACTCAGGAGTAAAGCTGCACATCCTACAGCCATCTAATCTTCGACAAAGTTGCCAAAAATAAGCAATGGGAAAAGGGCTCCCTTATTCAATAAATGGTGTTGGGATAGCTGGCTAGTCATATGCAGAAGAATGAAACTGGACTCCTACCTTTCACCATATAAAAATTTAATCAAGATGGATCAAAGATTTAAATGTAAGACCTCAAACTATACCAATCCCAGAAGAAAACCTAGAAAACACCATTCTAGACACAGGCCTTAGGAAAGAATTTATGACTAAGTCCTAAAAAATAATTGCAACAAAAACAAAAATTGACAAGAGGGACCTAATTAAACTAAAGAGCTTCTGCACAACAAAAGAAACTGTCAGCAGAGTAAACAGACAACCTACAGAATGGGAGAAAATATTAACCAACTATGCATCTGACAAAGGTCTAATATGAGGAAACTATAAGGAATTTAAATGATTGAACACCCAAAAAACCGATAACCCCATTTAAAAAATTTGCAGAAGACATTTACAGACACTTCTCAAAAAAAGACATGCAAGTGGCCAACAAACATATTGAAAAACTGCTCATCATCACTAATTATCAGAGAAACGCAAATCAAAACCGCAATGGGATACCATCTCACACCAGTCAGAACGGCTATCGTCAAAAAGTCAAAAAACAACAGATGCTGGTGAGACTGCAGAGAAAAGGGAATGCTTGTACACTGTCCATGGGAATGTAAATTAGTTCAGCCACTGTGGAAAGCAGTTTGAAAATTTCTCAAAGAACTTAAAACAGAATTACCATTCAACACAGTGATTACTGGATATATATCCAAAAGGAAACAAATCATTCTACCAAAAAGACACATGCACTCACATGTTCATTGCAGCACTATTCACAATAACGAAGTTATGGAATCAACCTAGACACCCACCAATGGTGGCCTGGATAAAGAAAATGTGCTATGTCTATACCATGGAATACTATGGAGCCATTAAAAAGAACGAAATCATGTCCTATGCAGCAACATAGATGCAGCTGGAGGCTATTATCCCAAGCAAATTAATGCAGAACAGTAAAGCAAATAATGCATCTTCTCACTTACGGGTGGGAGCTAAACATCAAGTACTCATGGACATAAAGATAAGAATAGTCACTGGGAACTACTAAAGGGAAGAGGGAAGGAGGGAACCATAGGTTGACAAACTAACTGTTGCTGGGCATGGTGACTCACACCTGTAATCCCAGCACTTTGGAAGGCCAAGGTGTGCAGATCATTTGAGGTCAGGAGTTCAAGACCATCCTGGCCAACATGGTAAAACGCCGTCTATACTAAAAACACAAAAATTAGCTAGGCATGGTGACACACGCTTATAATCCCAGCTACTCGAGAGATGCCTTTAACCCCTCATTCCCATATGCACTATCTCTACATTGCCTCTGTGAACACAGGAACATATATTTGAATCCAGTGCCACAGCAAGTAGCAGAAGATGCTGAGAATCCTGAACTGATTTGGGTTATCATGCTTCTGTCGAGCCAGATGGCATAGCCTAGTGGTTAAGAGCATAGATTCTGGTGCCTGACTGCCTGCTCAGTTTGAATGGGGCTCTGCTGTTTATCAGTTTTGCAGCCACAGGCGAGTTACTTAAACCTCTCTGTGCCTCCAGTTTCCTCATCTATACAATGGGGATAATATTGGTTCCTATTTGGAAAAACAGTTATGAGACTTGAGTAAGTTTTACATATACATATAGAGTGCTCAGAACAGTACCTTGTAAGCATTCAGTAAATGTTAGCAAGTATTGCTTCCATTTTTATCTCCTACAACTTCCCTCCAAAAGCCCAGGTGGCAGTCCCTTGATGGTCCTTTGAATAGGCTGTCCATTTCTAAAACCAAGTCTTTGCCAGTGCCAGTTCCCTCCTAAGATGCCTTTTTTGTGCCAGGTGGGGTGGCTACACTTGTAATCCTAGTACTTTGGGAGGCCAAGGCAGGTGGATTGCCTGAGCCCAGGAGATCAAGACCAGCCTGGGCAACATGGTGAAAATACTTCTCTACAAAAAAAAATGGTGTTGAGAAAAACTCACCTGCAGTCCCAGCTACTTTGGGAGGCTGAGGTAGGAGGCTTACTTGGGCCTGGGAGGTCAAGCCTGCAGAGAGCTGTGATCACATCACTGCACTCCAGCCTAGGTGACAAAGCAAGGCTCTGTCTCGAAATTTTAAAAAAGATTACTTTTCCTTTCCCTGCTCCTTCTGCCTCAGAGATCAAAATCTGCTGTCCTCGGCATACCACCCGAGGCCCAAAGGCCTTCCCAACAACCAGGATTCCCCTCTTTTCTTAATGCCTAAGCACATAGGACCAACCTTGTTTGGGGGTTACTTCATCCAATATTGCCTTATTATTCCATGGAGAAATTTGGTCATGGGAGAAGGGCAGGGGAAGATAGTGGAGCATGGCCTACCCTAGGTTTCAGAAACCCCAGCTTAGGACCCCAGGAGCTCTACCACTTAACTGTGTGACCCAGGACAAGTCACTGCTCCACAGAGTCTGTTTGCTCCACTAAAAAATTGGGATAATAAAATCAAACCAGTCTGATGGAAGGGATGGGTGTGACAAGTCAGAAAATAAATATGAAGCATTTCATAAAAATAATAGCTGACAATTTAGTTATTACTATGGGCCTGGTGCTAAATGCTGTACATGACGTCAAATCCCTTAATCCTTACGACAGCCCTATGAGGCAAAGTGCAGTTATTCCTCCCATTTGATAAATGAGGAAACCAAGGTTCAGAGCAGAGAAGTAATTTGCCTAAAGTCATGAGCCTCTATGTGGAGGAAATGGGTTAGAACCAATGGGTTGTGGCTTCAGAATGAACACATTTGACCACTATATAAACTGTCAAGCAGCTGGCCAAATGACAGGCTTTCTGTTATTATCCATAACTACCCAATGAACTAATAGAAGTAGAAACCAAAGACATCCACAGCAGTCCAGAGTCTTGCAAACCCTGTATGCGTCACATAAATAGAAAATAACAGTAAGAAAACACAGTGAAGCAGCGATTTTCCTGGATTTTGGGGTTATTTTTCCGCCAGTAATACAATCAAAAGTTGAGCCAGGCTGAGAAGTAAATAAGTTAAGGAGGATGATTGCCAAACAGCTGTTGAATGCCTGCAAGGCCTTTGCTCTGCCCCTAGCTTCCTGCCCCAAACTATTAAGCACCAGGCTGCAGATTCTCAGGCATCAAACCTCAGGGCAGGAAGGAACTTCGGAGATTCTCTGGCCCATCTCCCGTTAGTTCACAGATGAAAGATCAAAGGCCCCAAAGGGAAGGTGTCTCGGCCAAGGTCACACTGCTATTTCCCATTAGTTTGGGATTTATCAAACACTGCACCACTCACAAACATGGTCTTGTTTGTGCATGAGCCACTGAGATCCTGAAAGAAATAATTTGCCCAAGGTCCCATGTTTGTAAATGTCAGAGCTGGGATTCCAAATGCCCAGGCAAGAGCTCTCACCACCATAACACACTGCCCAGTGGAGAGCAGAACCCCAGGTCCAGGTTGCCCGTTCAAGTTTCTTTTCCTAATACTAAGCTACTGCCTGCAATAACATCCTGGGAGATTCATCAACCCTTCCTGGCAGTGAATGCTGGAACACCCAGGGCTCCACACCGTGCCTAGTGATATGGGCGCAGGCCCACTCACATGCCTCCAATACCCTCGAATTGAGCAATGAGATCCCCAGTCCAGGAATTGCCACAAGGTCTTTATCTGTCTGGGACAGCCACTATCTGCCCCTTCAGCATCCCTCCGGCGCCTAGTAAACCCACAGATCCTGGCTCTTCACTCTCTGACTTGTTTTTGTAGGAAGTCAATCTAAGAGCCAAAGGCAAATTCCTCACCTCCTAGACTATTTGTTCCTGCCTTTGGTGACATAAAAAGCGCTCTGGCTTGGGCAATGCAGGCTTTAGAGTAGAGGTACTGGAGTTGGATTATGCTGGGTTCAAATAATACATCACCACTTGTTGCTGTGTTACTTTGGGCAAGTTACTTCCCTGCCTGGGCCTCAGTGTCTTCATCTGTAAAGCAGAAAATCTTAACAGTACCTGCCTCACAGGATGTTGGGAGGATTAAATAAGACACAGAACATAAAGTACTTCGATGCCTGGCACATAGTTGTTTCTCAATAAAAAGTGTAATAATTAGACTACTGCAACTTTAGGAAAGACACAGCACTTCTAAAGTTGCCCATTTTCAAAAGCCCAGAGTTGTATCAGATGGTTTCCTAAGGTCCTTCCTGCTTTAAACATCTGCAAAATTACTTGACTTCAGGTGAATTTATTTTTCTTTTCTTCTTGTCCCTGAAGGAACTTTAGGATTTGCAGACTTAGCCTTAAGCAGAGTTGTACAGAGGATGTGACGTGCTCAATGACTTACGAGCCTAAAGAGACAAACGTTTCAAAACACACACAAAAAGCCGACATAGCAAACATCATCTGGCCTCTGCAGATTTTTTTTTTTTTTTTTTTAACAGAGTTTCACTTTTGTCACCCAGGCTGGAGTGCAGTGGTGTGATCTTGTCTCACTGCAACCTCTGCCTCTCAGGTTCAAGCAATTCTTCTGCTTCAGCCTCCCAAGTAGCTGGGATTACAGGCACATACCACCCCACCCAACCTATTTTTGTATTTTTAGTAGAGACAGGGTTTTGCCATTTTGGCCAGGCTGGTCTCGAACTCCTGACCTCAGGTGGTCCACCTGCCTCGGCCTCACAAAGTGGTGGGATTACAGGCATGAGCCAGCGTGCTGGCCCTCTGCAGGTATTTTTAAATCTCCCTCTTGCTGGGGTTAGCATTAGGGTTGGAATCAGTGTTACTGTTAAATTCAGGGCCAAGGTCAGCTTTGAGAGGCTCAGCAGTGAGATGTGCTGGATACACTGGCATTTTCAGGTCAAGCACCTGTATTTGGCTTCTGATAGAAAAGTAGGGAACACACCCGCAGCCTGTGAAAGGGCCAGGACAAAAGGATTTGATGTTTATCTTGACAGCAGTGAACACCCATTGAAGCGTTTTAAGCAAGAGAGGAAGTCCTAAGGGGGAACTTTCTGCACAGATGGAAATGGCCTATGTCTTGACTAAGGGTTGGTCACGTAGCTGTGCACATATATAAACATTTATTGATCTGTACTCTTTAAAAGTATACAGTTTACTGTATGTAATGTGCACATCAATGATTTTTAAGTGTGCCACAGCTAATAAGAGGCAGAGCTGAGATACAAATTCAGAAAGGAACAGATCAAGGGAGGCAAGTGAGACAGGGTTGGATCCTATCTTCATTAAAATATTAGTATTTTGCTCATGATGGATTTATTTGCATTGATACTCATTTACTTAAATATCACAATAATAAGCCAGGAGTGGTGGGACATATGTGCAGCCTCAGCTATTTGGAAGGCTGAGGTAGAAGGATCACTTTAGCCCAACCTGGGTAATATAGCATCTCTAAAAAATACATGTATACATACATACATAAAATCCCATTAAAATATTTATTTTGATTTATGAATTTGGAGGCACCATCTCAGATTTTTATTTAATTTTCATCTCATTTCATTTTCATTTTTATTTAATTTTCAGTTAAGTGTCTCACCCTCCTCACCCTAGTCCTAGCCCTGATCATCCAGCTCTGTTCCCCTCCAGGGTACATCCTCTTAACCACCCCACTGTGTGGCCTCTCCCAGTCAAGGGCACCATCAGGATTCAAGGAACTTTGAAGGAGATGCCTTATATTGGGAACTGGATGAGAAGGAAGATTGCAAAGAGACTCCCAGGGAGTGACTCTGGCAAAATACAAAGAAAAATGTTTATGAAGCATTTAAATAAACCTGTGAATCACAAGAACGATAGTGAGAGAAAAAGGAAGTGTTTGGGTCCAGCAAGCAAACCTCTGCCCACCAACCTACCATCCACAATGCTCTGCCTGCCTGAGAAAGCCTGGGCTGGCTGTCCCAGGGCTGACCGGGCCAGCCTGTTCTTACAAGCCTCTTTCATCATTAGGTTCCACCGTTCAACGCACACATTTTGATGAAGATTTTTGTATATATTATAACCAGGATAGCAAATGATTCTTTGCATTACATAGTGCTTAAAGTTTGCAAACACTTTTCCATATGTTACCCAGATGGCATCTCGGCCCCTCTCCTTGCCTCACAGATCTAGATGTGCTTTTCTTGGACTTTCATTCATTTCACAATCTCCTAATATATTTACGCAAATTTCTAGAGAATCAGGAAACCTCTATTTCTACCTCCAGGGCTGCTCTTGTGCTATCAGTGACCCAGATCCCACACTCAAATCCTAAATGATTTCTGAGTGGGATGGATTTCACCACGGATTTGAGGAGCACACACGACAGGGTCAGAGCAGCAGAGGAGGATCTTCACCTTTCACCTCTCAGGCTCTGAGCTCATAGCTTCCCAGATTGCCTAGAGAGCTCCAGGTTCTCTTTCTGAGAGGCAGAGCAATTCTACCTACCCAGGTGTAGGAGCCCTGCTGGGTCTGAGTTCCCTCTCTAAAGAGCCCAACAGCGCACCTGGGAGACCAGAGCCTCTTCCTCCAGAGAAAAGACCCTAACTTTTCAGTTACAATTAGGGAAATTGAAAGCACACCACAGGAAGTATGACCAGCAACCAGCACAGCTTACAGGAGGAAGAACCCAGCGTCTTCCAGCTTATAACTAAAGATTTGAATGACTTTTAATCTTTCTGTCTCGTTTTATTGTCAGAGGAATTGTGGGAGTCCCCCGAGAGCTTTTCTTCCCAACTCTCTGGCCCAGCCTCTTTGGGGCTGCACTTTGTCAGCGCCAGCTGGGGAATGTAGGGAAATGCCCAAGCAGGGGCAGGTGATCCACCTGCTGCCCCCACCAGTCCCAGATGTCTTTCCAGGGCCTCTTCCTCCTCATCTCCCCTCACGTCCACTAATGGTCTTCAATTTACCTTGTGAAAGAAGAATTCAAACTTGTAAATTAAATGAGGACATGACGTGGAAGCATCTAGAAACACTAGCATCAAGGGCAAGGGGAAAAGCAAAAGGACTCATTGCCCCCTGTACCGTGGAGCCTTTGTGGAACTGTATCTTGCCTGACCACACTCTCCCGGAGCCAAGGGCAGGGCTGAGGGTGTGCAGGCTCCCTGAACCCTTGGGAAAAATGCTCCTCTGTGTCTGTACAGGTGAAGCTTCTTCAAGAGAAGATGGATGTGTACACGAGGCTGCACATATGTGTGTGTTCAGTCTGGATCTTTCTGTAAGTATGGGGGGTCTTCAAGTTTCTGAACATGTCTCTGTGTGTGTCTGTGTGTCTGTGCATGGAAGTACCGCACTCCTACATGTATGTATGATTGCACTTGCCCATCTGCGTGTGTGGATGGCCCTCTGTGGTTAGGTTTGGGAGGTGTCTCTGTGGACCAAAGTCTCAGCTTCTGGGTGTGTCCCTGCCCAGGTAGATGTGTGTCTGCATCCCGGGGTGCCAGAGAAAGGTGCAAGTACAGATGCGTGGTGTGTCCTGCCCGTATGAGTCTGGGTGTGTAGGTGTGCATAAGCGTAGAGGGACAGCAAAGCATTAGGGCTCACAGAAGCAGCAGCATATGTACACACTATCTGTTTTCCTGGTTTTGTTTCTTTCCTCCCCATGGACTCTGGACCCTCCTTGAAAACAAAGGGAGCTTTAAAAACGCAGCCCTTCCTGTGTTCCCAAATGTTCAGAATGCTGTATTGCACTTGAACTGTGCCAGCTCGGATGCCCAGCCCTGCTGCTGTTGCAGGAAGTTAACCCTCCCACCGCATGCCACCGCCCACCTACACAACGAGCCTGCAAGGGCGGGTGGGAAGGAAGGAGGAACTGCACAGCTTGCTGACCCCCGATGCCTCAGCAAGTGGCAGGCTCTCTGTGGGAACTGAGATGTTGTGAGGGGGCATAAGAGCATCATTTGGGGGCTTCCTCCAAAGCTGGGGTTGCAGGGAGACAAAACCTTTACATGGAAATTATTGCCAACCGACCAGGTGTCCAGGGACCTCACTTTCCATTTTACGAGGTCAGTTCTAGGTAGACATCAACGTTTCATCATTGCAACACACATTCACCAAATACCTACTATATATTAGACACTGTGGTGTCCTCCATAACATGAGGGGATTAAACTGGGTAGCACCAAAGCCTCTTCCACATCAGAAATTCTGTGCTTCTTTTGTGGCAAGTTCGTGAATCTATGCTCCCACATTTCTCCCTACTACACCATCCCCTGGTTGGAGCAGGTCAACACTTTCCCCATCTCTCTCAGCTCTGCCCAAGGGCCCATTCCTTTCCTGCCTTCCTGCCTTCCTGCCTTCCTGCCTTCCTGCCTTCCTGCCTTCCTGCCTTCCCTTTGAAAAACCTACTCCCAGTCCTTGTTTACTCAAAGGTGTAAATTCCTAAAGAACTCTTGTCTCTTTACCTAAACTTGAACAGGTTCCCTGCCTTTCTCCAACCCCACTTCCTACCAGGACGATCAGAGTCCTCCCAGAAATGACCGCAGCCCACCTTTGTGACCTTAGGTCCCACATCATCCCCAACATCTCAGCACATGGAGTTGTCAGGTTTGGGAGGTAGACAGAAGTCTCAGCTTCTGAGTATGTCCCTGCTCAGAGAGATGGATGTGTATCCCTGGGTACAGAGGAAGGTGCCAGTAAAGATGTATGGTGTGTCCTGCCTGTGAGTGCTGGCCAAGCTGTACTGTACGAGGGGCACCCTCAGCACAGTCTCCTCGCACACCCAGCCTCTTCTCAGGCCATTCCCTCTGCCTGTTGGGAACACCCTTTCCTCCCTCTACCCCCAACCATTTCCTTCCCTTGAGATCACAGTCATTTCAAGGTCCATCTCAAACACCTCCTCCTTCATTAAGCCTTTCCTCATTCCTCCTTCTCCACCCAGTAGACGTGAGCTCTGATTTGAAATCTTTCTTATGATATTTCCTAATATTTGGCCTTGACTATCAGTTGTCAGTGTCTTTATCTGTTCTGCATAAGACTTAGATCCTTGAAACTAGCATCCAAAAATGTGTCTTGCTTATGCTTGAATCCCCACGTGGCATTGACATTGCAGGTGCTCAGTAAGCATCTGCACAACTCATTACAAACCTCAGCCGTGGAATGTCAGGAGTCGGGTAGCCTGGTTGGAGAGCATGGCACTGTTAGGCAAGGAGGTGGGAAGAGCAGAAGGAAGGAGTCTTGGAAGTCACAGCCCAGTGGTCAACTGATGACTGTCCCTGTGATGAGCCTGAGACCCCAAACGTTTCCCTTATTCAAAAAGTCCTGAATGTGTAGAGAAAGAAAAAGGATGCTAATGTGGTCTATTTATTCCATCTGGACCCCAACTTTTCCAAGAAACAAAAAGCAAGGCTGTGTCATGTACTGAGATAACTCTAGGCCAGGGATGGCAAACTTGGGTGCCTTCAGGCCAGCAGATGACCAAATCCAGCTGGGAGAAAGGAGCGGTTGGTGACAAACTAGAGCATCTGTCCCATTTATAGGAAGCTGGCCTTCCCTATAGAAATGTGGCACATGGGTGGCTGGATCTAACCATTTTTCCAAAAAGCTCCATGTCCAGGTTTTTGTAAGTTGGGCAATCTATTCCATCCCTCACTTTGTAAGTTGGGCAATCTATTCCATTAGAAAGAAAATTCCACAACACTGGTGGTCCCAATGCAATCAGACTACATTCAGTCTGTGGGCTGCCAGACTGAGGTTCCTACCTAGGTGCATGCCAGGTTATGGAGTGGCATGACTGTGATCGGCTTCCTGCTGAAGCTAATTCTAAAATCCACCCAACCAGAGAAAATGCTGGGTACTCCAGTAAACCAACCCTGGGTACAGAAAGGCAGCAGACAAGGGATGGAGAAGGTTTAGAATGTCTTCATGGTCTCTGAAGCCAGGATCTTTGCATGCCCTGGGAATCATGACCCAGAGGTCAAACAGAAGGCTCAGGTCCGTCATCAGCTTACTTAATGACTTGAGAAAGTGACATCCTCTTTCTGAGCCATGGAGTCTCCTTGTGCAATGAGCAAGCAGGACTAGAATACCCCTGAGGTGCCTTCCAGCCTCTGGCGAGGAAATGCTAACACTTGACTGTGCAAGGAGTGGGTCCCATGGTGGTAGGAGGGAATTCCTGTTGGCAGGGTCCAGACCTGGGAGGTTAAGATGTGGACTTTGCCTCCTTCCACATGGCAGTGCCTTCCAGCAGGTGCCCAGCCACTAAAGGCCTAGCCCAAGTCCTCACAGCTCCACCCCGATCCTGGAGTCATCACCAAAACTTTTATCCACGGATGTGGTGCAGGCACCAACAATCAGAGGACTGTTGGACAGGTTCCTACAGGTGTTAGATGGTAGGAGTTATGGAGAGGTGGCCCAGGGGAGAAGCCAGTACAGCTGAGGTGGCTGTACTGGAAGTCTCCCAGTAAATGATTTCAATAGACTGACAATGTGTATGACTGGGCCGGTGTGTATCCACCGACCGTCAGTTCAGCCCTCCTCAGAATGCTTCCCTTCCTGAGACTGCAAGGCAGACCCAGATGCTGGCAACAGATTTGAAAGTGACCTGCCACCCAGCCTCTGAGGACTTCCCCAGCAAGCCCAATTCACTCCAGAGCCCCCACCCCAGGCCTCCCTGGGTATTGGCAGAGAACAGGCACTATTCCAAACCCTGACTTCATGCCTACCACCAAATCCCCAAGCCAGGGAGGGAGAAATGATGTCATTGTCCCCATGTTTTATAAAAGCAATAATCAGACTCGGAAGAAGATCAACTTTCAAGGCAGAAGTCCAAACAGTTGATCTTGGCAACAGCCTCCGAGGATTGCCTCATAGGAGAGGGCTGGCATGCTTGTGAGCATCATTTGTCTTTTGCTGGGAGGCGGCAGTGTCCTTGGACTCAGGAGAACCTTGGGGACCCTGTCAAAATGGAGAATATAGAATCTGAAACAAATGAGCATTGGTGTCCTTGATTCCCATCAGAGCCCTCTCTGACAGTGGGAGGAGACATCTCACACTCACAGAGAAGCCTCTTTCTGACAGAATTCTGCCACCCTACCCTGGACCCAAGTTCCCTCTTATTATTAGAAAAATGCCATCAGTTTCCTCAACTCAAATAAGTCCTATGAAGATAGGGGCCTTGTTCACCACTATATACCCAACATCTCTTACAGAGTTAAAGAAATCAATAATAAATACTGGCTGAATGAATGGCGAGGAGGAGAGGAATGGAGTAGGAAGGGGCATGTCTACATTCCAGGGATCCAGGAGCATATCCAGGTTTGCCAGCTGGGCCTGCTGGCTGGGCAGGGCAAGCAGGTTGGGTTATGGAAGGACTAATATTGATTGCTGGAAGTACACATTACATATTTACAAAAATTTGGTCAGGCGTGGTGGCTCATACCTGTAATCCCAGTGCTTTAGAAGGCTGAGATGGGAGGATCACTTGAGCCCAGGAGTTCAAGGCCAGCCTGAGCAACATAATGAGACCCCATCACTACAAAAAATAAAACATAAAATATTAGCCAGATGTGATGGCATGCACCTGTAGCCCCAGCTACTATGGAGGCCAAGGCAAGAGGATCACTTGAGCCCAGGAGTTTAAGACTGCAGTGAGTGATGATCATGCCGCAGCTGTCCAGCCTGAACAACAGAATGAGATCTTAACTAAAAAAAAAAAAAAAAAAAAAAAAATCTATCCTCTGACAATTTGTGACAACCTTCTCCCTGGGGTTCACGATCTCACTTTTATGCTCCTTCCATTAAAGTCTAATCCCTTTTCTCACAGCTATTTGGCTAACCTATTGTGGTAGACACCGTTGAAAAGGCCCCACTTTAGTAAATGTGTTCAGAAAGAAGTCTCCCTCACCCTCTCACCCCAAACTACACTTCTGCTGTGCTCTCAAATGACTTCAGTCACATCTATGTCCCTGAGCATGTCACGTCCCCTTGCTGGGCCTCAGTTTCCCATTCTACATAAAACTTGAGCTAAACTAGAAACATCCAGTGTCCTTAACCTTCAGGAAGAGTGTCTCAGGCCCCGCTTTTTTTTAAATTGTACTTTAGGTTCTGGGGTACATGTGCAGATCATGCAGGATTGTTGCATAGGTACATACATGGCAAGGTGGTCTTCTGCCTCCAACCCCCCATCACCTATATCTGGTATTTATCCCCACGTTATCCCTCCCCACCCCCCGCTGTCCCTCCCCTAGTCCCCTCCAACAGACCCCAGTGTGTGATGCTCCCCTCCCTGTGTCCATGTGTTCTCGTTGTTCAATACCCGCCTATGAGTGAGAATATGCAGTGTTTGATTTTCTGTTGAGCCCCCTTTAAGGAAAAGAAGAAACTTGGAGCCTCTCCCTGCAAAAATGCAATTCCCCACTAGTACAGAGGAACATTTTTTGCATCTGATTTCTGGAGCTCCACAGCTCCCTTGCAGCTCAACAAGGGAACCCAGGGTCAGAGCCTTTTGGACTTGCTAATCTGGAAGCCCCTCCCAGCTCTGACTTTCTGAAATGTTAACCAAAGTGTGGCTGTGAGAAAACACATTCCAGCTGCTCTCCTCCGAGGCCAGCCCTGGGCCCCCCTCTCAGCTGCCCCTCAGGAAGGAAGCAGCCCTGGCCTTCAATGGCCCAAAATCAGCCCCCAATTTCCTCAAGACTCAGGTCCCAAATCAATAAAGGTAGGCTTCATGGAAATGAGGCAGGATGCAAAAGGAAATCCAGGCAGCTCGACCTAAAAGGAATTTCCTCTTCTCTGCCTCTCCTTCCAGTTCTCTCTTTTAAGAGTTTAATAGAGGTGGGAACGGGGATTTGGGGTTTGGGGGGAATGCTGAGTTTTTTTTTCAGCTGAGGCCCAGAGTAGGAAGTGGAGATGGGCCACAAGATAGAGAGGTCAGGGTTGGGGAGACAGGGCAGGGGACAGTGATGAATGTGGGTGGGGCCCCTGTGCATTCTCCAGGACAAAGTGGACTTTTCCAGCCGGCTGGTTTTCGAAAGCTATTTACGAAGCTGGACTAATCCGGCCCAGCTGTGCGGGCTGTAAGCAAACAGGGCCTTTTGTGGGGTTCAGATTCCCCACCCCTAGCCTGTACTTACAGAGTGCACTCCACCCTTCCTGTAGGGGGGGAGGAAATGAGGGAAAATGCCTGCCCAGGTCAGACAGAAGAGTTATACCAGGAGTTATACCTGTCTGTCACCACCCTCAGCCTCACCTGTGGAGACCCGGGAAGTCTCACCTGGGGATCAGGATGGACACATGGATTTGAGTAAAGAGGCCTGCTTTTCCTCTTCTTAGCTGGGTGAACGTGAATGAGTCTCTTAATTTCTCTGAGCCTCAGTTTTCCCCTCTGTGAAATGGGCATATTTCCTAACTTCAAAATGCTGCAGCCAGTGCTTAACAGAGAAGGTACCTAATTCTGTGAACTCCTCTTAGCCTTTCCATAATGTCCTTCTCCCTCTATCTGGAGTAGAGATTAGCACATAGAGAGACCTTGGCAAGGTGGGTAAAAGGCACCCCCTGTAAGGGAAATTTAGTGAAGGCAGTACTTGCATCAGGCTGAGAAGCAGTTCCCAGCCCCAGGTGCATGGCTTGGCAAGATCTGCCTCTTCTTACCCCCAAGCCCAGGGCTCCTGTGCAGACCAGCACCCACACAGCACATGCAAACAGCAGCCACAAAGCCCAGGCTGTCCTGCCTACCCTTAATCTGAGATGGTTTTTCTGTTAGAACCCCAGTCTTTCAGTGAACCATCATCCCCTCTAAAATACCTAATAAGGGGTAAAACTGGAATATAAGTTCCTGGTTAATTCCTGAAGTCCCTGGGGTAATGAGATCGTGAAATCACAGGTCAGAGGGGCCCCTAAAATGAAAAAAAAAAAAAAAGTTACCAGGACCATCTTTACCTGGCCCTCAGAGTGGTTCTAGCCTGTCTGAGCCTCCTAAATCTGCAGTACCATCATTTCACACAAGTGGCGCAGCAGAGGGAGACTTCCCTGGCTAGAGATGCTCTCCTGGTAAGCCCCAGGGAGTATGGAGGGTCTGGTATAAATGTCTTATGTGGTCCTGCGCTCTTGCTCCAGAGTCCTTTTGCATTAGCACCTCACACCAGGAGTCTCCAGCTGTTGACCAATTTCAGCCATCAAAAATGTTTTGCGGCCGGGTGTGGTGGCTCACACCTGTAATCCCAGTACTTTGGGAGGCTGAGGTGGGTGGATCACAAGGTCAGAAGATTGAGACCATCCTGTTTAACACGGTGAAACCCCATCTCTACTAAAAATACAAAAAATTAGCCAGGTGTGGTGGTGTGCACCTATAGTCCCAGCTACTAGGAAGGCTGAGGCAGGAGAATCACTTGAACTGGGGAGGCAGAGGTTGCAGTGAGCAGAGATAGTACCATTGCACTCCAGCCTGGGTGACAGAGGGAGACTCCGTCTGAAAAAAAAAAAAAAAAAAAAAGGTGTTTTGTTTGGGTTGTGAAGCTTCTTAAAACAATTTGAACCCAAGTTTGAAAGTTAGGTAAGTTCATATCCAGAAATGCAGGCTTCCAGATTCTTTTGAAAACTGAGAAGATCTGGCAATTTGGGCCCTCTTTCTTTTAAGACAACCACTGACCCACTGAATCCAAGTATATGCTCCTTCTTTTCCCCCAGTCCCCACCACTCCAGGTTATTCCCCCACTCTGAGGCTGCGTGTTGGTTGGTCTTATCATTAGGAAAGAAGAAAATGTGTCTTATTTACCATATCTATACCAAAAGTGGAGAAACAAAAGGTAAACTGAGAGGATTTAAGGGAAATGGAAGCCACAAGATTTCTTTGTGGAAGTAGAAAAATATGCCTTTTGTGATTTCACATAAAAAAAGTTTTTGTAGTGTGCTGCTCTCTTCACTCACAAAGCCCCTGAAGGCATTCATTTTTGACCCCATATTCTAAACCTTTCTATTGAAAAGAACCATGGCGTTTTCAAGCTAGAGGCAATCTTAGAAGTTTGTAATGTTTTTGATTTAAGATCTTTAAGGTTTATGTATAAGTTAGCTATTGGTGCGTAACAAACCACTCAAAACTCAATGGCTTAAAATAATAAGAACTTGTTATTGCTCAGAAATCTATGAGTCAGCTAAGTGGCACTTCTAGTCTCAGCTGGACTTATTCATGCATCAGTGGCCTAATGTGGTCATGTTGGTAGCTCTGATCTTGGCTGGGTTCTCTTCTGTGTTTGGAGGTCAGCTGGCTGTCAGCCAGTCCTGGCTGTCTTCATGTGGGATGAGTAGGCTCTCTTCCACGTGTTCTCTCATCTTCTAGCCAGCTAACCCAGGCTAGTTAGTTCACATTAGTGATGACGGGGGCCCCAGAGAGAGCTGAAACCTGCAATGTCTCTGGGGACCTAGGCAGAACTGGGACACTTCTGCTGCACTGCCTTGGCCAAAGAAAGTCACAAGTCCAGCCCAGATTCAAGGGGTGGGGAAATAGATGCCATCTCTTGGTGGAAGGAACTGCAAAGTCATGCTGTAAAGGCCATGGACACAGGAAAGTCAGTAATTGATACTATTAGTGCAATCAGTCTAACATGAGTTGGGACTGTGTCCGATGCTCCGACGGGAGCCTCTATTTTCCAAACCAAAACTTGAGATTTAAGGGCTCATAGTGTGACACAGTATTTCCATTGGCTTTTTCCTGGACACTCCAGAATAAATGTTATTCCTCCACATCACTCTAGCACAGCCTGGCCCAGTGACTTCCACTGAACATGTCCTTGTTGATTATCTGACCCAATTCAAAACCTTGTATTTCAGAACAGGGGTGGAACTCCTGTGTACATGTTGGGATGCAAGGCTGATATTTATTAGCAGGCCATGAATTTTAAAGGATTTCAGGTCTATAAGCCATTTAAATTAATCTTTTATTTTACAAATGAATAAATTAAAACCCAATAATAAAATGACTTAGCCACAATCATATTGTTAGATAGGCCAGTGCTGTTGGACCTCAGCATGTTCATGAATCACCTAAGCATGTTGTGAAAATCCAGAATGTGAGCAGCAGGTCTGGGGTGGGGCCAGAGAGTCTGCATTTCTAACAAAGGCCCAGGTGATGCTGATGCTGCTGGCTCTGCAACCAGATGCTGACTATCAAGGGCTCTGGACCTCACAGATTCTATGGAGAGGAGGTCACAGGTAGAAACACCTGCATTTAGACTCTGTTAGTTTGCAGTCCTTCCAGTTAGACCCATTTTACCAATGGGTAAACTGAGGTTCACAAAGGAAGTATTGGCATTGGATCTACTCCCTGAGGTTTTACAGAAGGGGACCCAAGGTCCTCCATCACCAAGCAACTCCTAGAGAGCTGAGCTTAAGGAGCTGTGGCCTACTTTGAACTTTCAGCTCTTCAAGGTAGGGGCTTTCTTTCCTGCTGAGACCTTGGGCTGGGGGCCATCTTTTCACTTGCTGAGGACTCAGCTCATGATGTTTTCCCCGGGGGTCTCTAAGTCCCAGGGCCTGAGATTGTCTGGTTAGTGATTTAGGAGCTTGGCAGCCTCTCTCATTCTATTGTGCAGCCTCTGAACATTCCGTCCAAAGGCCTTTTGGCACACCACACATTTTCAGAATGAAAGGGGGGAAAATGAACATTGCCCTTGCTCATTTGCCTAATTTAAAAGCATCTAGAAGCTTTTTTTAGAAGTGGGAGAGAAACACTATCCATCTGAAATGGAGGAAGCACCTCATCAAGGAGCCAAGAGAGACCTGGAAACATAAGTTTCGAGGGCTGACACATTCATAGACAAACCTTGTGCCCGGTTTGTTTATTCCCATCCACTTTCAGCTTGGAAACCACTGCCTTTTTGGAAGCTCTTGTGCTGGGAGGAAATTGCTTTTTCCTAAGGGGAGACCTGAACCCTCCTTGCCCCACTCAGGCACCAGTTTCCCACAATTTCAAATGGGCTCCGTTCAACTCCCACTCATTTATTGAGGGGCTACCCTACAACTCTGTGTCAGGCACTGTGCTGGATTTGGTCATTCCATCCTCAAAGATTTAGTGATTAGGTAGAGCCCTGTGCTATACATTTCTGTATTCACTTAGCAGTGGTTTATTACCAGATGTCATGCCAGGCTCTGGGGGTAAGAAGAGATGGAGATAGGCAAGATCTAGCCAGGGGAGAGTCACTAAGTGATCCTTATTGATGTTTTGAATAAGGAATTGCTTATTGTGATAAGAAATCATGATGGGTGCATACTAGAAAGGCAGAGATAGAAGAGGTCTTGCTCAGAAGAGATCCTGCTCCAGTAACAGCATAGAGGAGAAGGCAGGTCCCCCACCTATACTCACAGCTGACAAGCTCTCCAGAAGTCTTGGGCAAGGTCCTCTCCCTGACCCCAACCCCTCCTCTCCCTAACCCTGCCTCCCACACACACACCCCTCCCATCTTCCAGGTGCCAGCCAGAGAAGAGTTCTTTCCTAAATGAGATTCTAATGGTGTCATTCCCCTGCTAAAAATTCTTTACTGGGCTTCCCACTGTTTGCAGGATTAAGTCCAAATTTCTCAGAATAGTTTATGAGGCTTTTTATAATTCGGCTCCAAGTATACCTTTCAGCCCTGGGTCCCACCCCACTCCCTCATCATTCATCCTTCTCTCTCCCTATACTGAGCATCCTGAGCTCCACAGGATGATTCAGAACAAGGGGGTCTCTCTCTGTTAAAAAAAAAAAAAAAAAGTGTTATGGAAATCTTCAAATGTAGGCAAAAGCAGAGTCAGCAATGTGAGGTGCCTCCGCATGGCCATCGCCCAGATCCGGGAGGTGCCCAATCTCATCACCTCCACATCCCCACCCATCCCTACCCCCACCCCACACTGGATTATTTTAAAGCAAATCCAAAACATGTCCTTTCATCTGAAAATACATCAGCATGTATTTATAACAGATGAGGAAAGTCCTTCTTTTTCTGTTGAGGCTCCAAGTTGGTTGGGGGCAGAAGAACTGAATTTGTGGTACAGTTTTAATGTGCACATTTAACAAGCCAATGCACAACCACTTCCATACGCACACACGGCGCAGGAACTATGTGTCTACCCTCATTTGGAGAGACCATTGAGGAATCTCTATTTGAGGCCCTTCTTAGATGTGAAAGCTGGGCCAGCCCTGCCCTCCCAGGGCACCTTCCACTGACCTCCCACCTCTGTTTCCTGAATCCTCCAACACAAGGCACTTTCACACCTTTGTGCCTTGTGTCCTTTGTGGCTACTTCTGCCTGGAATGTCCTTTCCTCTGCTTGGCAAACTCCTGCTTGACCAGCAAAGCTCAGTGCAAATGTCTCCTTGTCCACTATCCATGATGCCTCTTCCAACAACCTCCTCTCCTCCACAGGTGACCATTCACTCTTCTTTGCTTCTGTAGCATTTTTTTTTTCCTAATTCTCCTGAATATTTCTATTTCTGGGTTGAAATCATTTGCTATGGATCTGCTGCTCCCACCAGCTTGGGAACCCCTCGAGGGCAGGGGCAGGGTCCTTTCTGTGTCCCCCAGAGAGGCAATCTGGTCCCCAAGCATGGATTCTGGCTTCAGCCTTGCCTGGACAAGCTATTGAATTCAGTCCCGGTGGTCTTGTTTGTGAACTTGGGATACTATTATACTCAGCACTATGACAGGGCTCTTGTGTGGATTCAATGTCCTGTGTCTGTGCAGCTACTGCTGCCTGAGCCCCACAGGGAGACACTGAACAATTGCAGCCTCTATCACCATCACCAGGTGTCAGCAATGACTCCTCCCTTAAAGGGGCCCCTGAGCCAGAGACATGTCTCGCCCTTAGCAAAAGGCCCCAGTCTTGTTTGCGCTCTGGTCATTTACCCCTCTGTGAGAGATGCTGGAAGTTTCCCAGCTCATTCTGGGCCACTGAGCCTGCAATAAAGGACCATGGACCAGCTCACCACCGTGAGGCTCCTGCTACCCCTCACCTCCTGCCCCAATGCAGGAGAGCATGCCCTGCAAACCCTACACCCTTCCCTGGGGGCTCCTACACAGAAACTCAGTGGTGTCACCCCCCTCCAGCTCCTGGCTGGGTCCAAGGGAGTGCCCCTCTCTCCTCACAGCTTGCAGGAAACTCCTGGCATCCCGCATTCCTTGGGAGCCTCAGGTGCCTAGGAAGGCTCCATCTGCCAGGGCAGTCATGACCCAGGGAGGGTCTTGGAGCTTGGCTTTCAGCCAATCCATTCCCACGTGTTAACTCACAGAAGTTAGGGAGACTCCAGCCCCATTGTGTTTCCTCCACTTTGCAGCTGAGAAGCTGTCCCAGTCATACCTAGATACCCCTTCTTCCCGGAGGACCTCCTCTTGCCCAGCCCTGCCACAAACAAGCCCCAGAATGGCCCTCCTCTTCCCAAATCTCCACTCCCTGAAGATAGGTGAGAAAAAGAGGCTTGTGTCATATCTCCCTGAACACTGCAGTGATGTTTCAGACACTGCGGTGGGTTTGAAACTGCTTCACAGCCAGCCTCTTACAAGTTTGATTCCCTCATTAGAGCATGCATTCCCTCAAAGCCCACTCCCTAAACTGAGAGCAGTGGCATTCCCACCTGGTGACTGTTCCTACCTCCTCCAGAATGAGGCAGAGCTGGATAGAGCCAAGCCCTGTTGATTACTGTGACCCTGTACCTCTGTTGTTCCCTTCCTGAATCCATTTCCCCATCTGTAGTTTTTTTCTTTTTCCTTTTTCTTTTTTTTTTGAGATGGAGTCTTGGTCTGTCGCCCAGGCTGGAGTGAAGTGGCGTGATCTTGACTCACTGAAACCTCCACTTCCTGGGTTCAAGCGAGTCTTGTGCCTCAGGCTCCCAAGTAGCTGGGATTACAGGCATGTGCCACCACACCCATCTAATTTTTGTATTTTTAGTAGAGACGGGGTTTCACCATATTGGCCAGGCTGGTTTCGAACTCCTGACCTCATGATCTGCCCGCCTTGGCCTCCCAAAGTGCTGAGATTACTGGCATGAGCTACTCACACCCAGCCCCCCATCTGTAGCTTTCAAAGGATCGTTGCGAGGATCAAAGGAGGTAAAAGCATGTTGGCACGTAGCAGTATGTCCATCACTGTCGGCTCCCAACCGCAGTGGGGGTAACTTTTTAACTTCCAACCATTCTTCTTCATTGTCAGTATTTTTTTCAACATTTGTCTGGAATTTGCAGAATAAAAGGTCCCTTGGAGTCAGGGGCTGTTTCCAGAGGCCCAGCATGGTATGTGTTCCATAAATTTTATTTTGCCAGTACAGAGACCTGGGATGGAACAAAACTACTTCTGGATTCCAAGGAGGGGATCCTTCTCTTGAGTTTCAAGGGCTTAGGTTTCGCAGCTTTATTTTATAACCTTAAGCCTCTGTTTCCTTATTTATAAGGTTCAGGCGATGCCTTCTGCCCTTTGTATCTCATTAATAATAACTATAAACGTAGAATGAAGTGGAGATTGAAGGATGGTGACTAGAAATGGGACCCGCCCACAGCCTCTGCCTCCCAGACCTCCGTTTCCTCCTCCGTGTGATGAAGGAGCTCTGCTGCTCTGGTTGAATTTTGAGTCCCCACCTAACCACATCTGGTCCGACAGGGTTCACATCCTTGTCCAGTCAAGGGGAGATCCCAGTATAGCGTAATGAAGAAGACTGGGGGTATTGGCAGCTGAAATAACCCTCAAGGGGTCATCAAATCCCTCCTCTGTGTCCATGAAGAGCTGTCTGACCCCCGGCCCAGGAAAGAGCTGGAGTGACTCTTGTCTGTCTCTCACTTTGGGCTCAAAATCAGTATCTCAGGGCATCCTTCCCTGTTACCAACACACATCCATCTGGTGCAGATACACGGCACACAGGTAGCCCATTAAACTCCTGCCAGCCTCCACCACGGAGGCCCAGATTCCTCCTGCCAGGTGCCACTTTGGAAAGCTGAGAGCAATGGAGTGAGATGGAATAGCAGCTGCAGGAGTGGAGTTGGGTTAGCAATAATAATACCAAGAGCCAGCACTCCCTGTATGCCCAGCTAAGTGCTTTATGTAAGTTAACTCATTTTAACCCTGAGACAACCTCTGCGGAGTCTCCTACTTTTAGCCCTATTTATAAATGCAGAGCAGATGTGAAGCACAGAGAATTGAAGCAACTTGCCCAAGGACACACAGCTCAGCAGTAGTAGAGCGAGATTCAAGCCCAGGTGGTCTGGCTTCAAAGCCTATACTTTTAAGTGCTCACTATGTTCTGCAGCCTCTTCCATAAATGGAAAGAAGGGTGAAGGAGAGGCTAAAGATAGGGTTGTGTACCCTAAGCAGGGTTGAATAACAACAAAGACACCAAGACAGCATCAGTCACCTGGAATAGCAAAGGGTTTGACACAGGGCAGAGGGCACCTCTAAAGGCAGTTCAGTCAATACGTAATAATGATGATGGTAGCAGCAACAGCTCCTGATGTTTGTAGAGCTCTCGGCAATCTATGTACCTATATTCGTTCAATGAATCCCATCAGTGAATACTTACAGAGCACCTACTCCCTGCTGGGCAACCAATGAACAAAATGAATACCATCCTTGCCTTCACAAAGCTCAAATAAACATGGAAATAAATATATCAGGGCAAACCCAACCTTAACTTTCCTTATTGGTAGGATTAACTCCACGCCTCAGAACTTCCCCTTTGAATGGCTTCAAAGTTAGCCCTGGCCTAAGAGCCTTTGAAAAATGAATGTCATTTTCAGAAGGGAGAAGGCAATGGCATTATAAGCAGGAGGGAGGGCTAGAGATAATTCTCTCTCCCATCCTGCTCATGGTACCCCGTACCAATTTATTTATTTATTTATCTATTTGTTTATCATATTAGTTCGTTCTCACATCACTATAAACAACTACCTGAGACTGGGCAATTTATTTTAAAAAAAAAAAAGAGAGAGATGAGATGCCTAATTGACTCACAGTTCCATAGGCTATACAGGAGGTATGGCTGAGGAGGCCTCAGGAAACTTACAGTCATGGTGGAAGGGTGAAGGGGAAGCAGGTACGTTTGCACACGGTGGCAGGAGAGAGAGAAGACGGAAGTGCCACACACATTTAAATCATCAGATCTCATGAGAACTTCCTCACCATCACAAGAATAGCAAGGGAGAAATCTGCCACCATGATCCAGTCACCTGCCAACATCGGGAATTACAATTCAACATGAGATTTGGGCGAGGACACAGAGCCAAACCATATCATTTATATTTATTTATTTATTTATTTAATCTATTTAGGACACAGGGTCACTTTGTCACCCAGGCTAGAGTTCAGTGGTGCAACTGCTTACTGCAGCCTCCAATTCCTGGGTTCAAATGATCATCCCACCTCAGCCTCCCAAGTAGCTGGGATTGCAGACATGTGCCACCATGCCTGGCTGATTTTTTTTTCTTTTATAGAGACAGAATCTTACTGTCTCCATGCGGGTTGTTCTGTTGCCCAGGTGGGTCTTTAACTTTTGACCTCAAGCGATTCTTCTACCTAGCCTCCCAAAACGTTGGGATTTCAGGCATGAGCCACCATGCTTGGCTTCCAATATTTCTCTATACTTTCTTCTTTAGCCCCTAAAGCAAAACTGTTTTTCTACTCAAAATACTATGACACTAAATGTGTGGGTTTTCCATACCCAGCAATTATCCAGTTCTCTGTGGATACCAATGGGGTGTCTTGCAATTGAATTTAATTCTGACTCTAACTACCTGGAGTTAGCACAGATCCCACAGATTAAGGGCTCAGTCCCACAAGACTGTCCCCCACTTCAGATGCCAGCTACAAATTTGGGTGCCTAGGGTACACACACTGCTATCTGACTTGGCTACAAGTTGGAGTTCCCACAACTCCCTACTCATATTTAATAATTTGCTATAGCTGCTTACATAATTCAGGAGACACTTTGCTTATATTTATTGGTTTATTTTAAGAGATGTTAGAAAAGATTCAAAGAATAGTCAGATGAAGAGGAACATAGGGCAAAATCCAAAAGGGTTCCAAGGACAGGAGCTTCTGTCCCCATGGAGTTGGGGCACACTACCTTCCTATCACACGAAAGTATTCAGCAACCCGGAAGCTCTCCAACCTCATAGTTTAGGGATTTTTATGAGGAATCATCACATAGGCATGAACAATTATTAACTTAATCTCTATCTCTTCTTTCCTTCCCGGAGGATGAAGGGTGGGACTGAAAGACTCAAGCCTCCATCTGGTTACCAGCCCCATCCTGAAGCTATCCAGGAGCCCACCAAGAGTGGCCTCAGAACAAAAGATGCTCCTAACACCCCATCACTCAGGCTTTCAGGAGCTCTCTCAGGAACTGGAAGCATAGACTAAATACATGTTTCTTATCCCGTCACAGCACCTGAGCATTCTTCCTTCTTAGCCCTTCTCTTTATCAACTTGCTCACAGGATAACAAAGTGAGTAAGAATAAGCCAGAAGCAGAAATCTTGCTCACCCCAATAATTGTACAAAAGATCAGCTCCATCCCTCTGCTCTCAAAGGGCCAAAAATACCACTGGGGATGAGACCGAAAAGGTTTTGCAGGATACAAGACCCTGCAAACTAGTGTTGGTTCACCTGTAAAATCCTCCTTCCTCCCAAATGTTAAATAGTCTTGACATGCCCCATATAGTAATCATTTCTGATTGGGGCATTGCCAAAGTATTACCCATATTCTTGAGATTTGCTAGGACATTTGTTTGCTTTCATTGTCTGCAATCACTGGAAATACATATCCAGGCCATTCCAAAGTGTATTTAAATGTCAGACACCATCCATACAACATATTGTGTGGCAATAAAAAGGAATGAAGCACTGATAAATGTTATAACCTGAATGAACCTTGGAAACACATAGAAGATGAAGGAAAATAGTCATAAAAGTCACATATTGTGTGATTCTATGTGTGTGAAATGTCCAGAACAGGGAAATCTGTAGAGATAGAAAGTATAGCATTGGTCATCAGAGGCTGAAAGGAGCTCCAGAGAAATGGGGAAGGACTGGTATTATGTATCGGGTTTCTTTCTAAGTGATGAAAACATTCCAAAATTAGGTGGTGGTGATGGCTGCACAATTCTGTGAATATCTTACAAGCACTGAATTGTATATTTCTAAAAGGGTGAATTTTATGGTATATGAATTGTATCTTAAAGCTGTGAAATAACAGCTTTAAACAGTTTAAAAATTCAGGTACCATCTCTGCAGCTATGGTGGGTCAGATTTCACTGAATTACATAAAGAGGTTATGCAAGATTTACAGGATAAAAGCCAGGCAGAGGCCAAGTGCAGTGGCTCATACATGAAATCCCAAACCTTGGAGAGGCTGAGGTGGGAGGGTTACTTTAGCCTAGGAGTTTGAGATCAGCCTGGGCAACCAAGTGAGACCCTATATCCTCAAAAAAACATTTTTATTAATTAGCTGGGTGTGGTGGAACACACCTGTAATCCCAGCTACTGGGGAGGCTGAGGCTGAAGGATCACTTGAGTACAGGAGTTTCAGATTACAGTGAGCTGTGATCACATCACTGTACTCCAGTCTGGGCAACAGAGAAAGACCCTGTCTCTTAAAAAAACAAAGCACAAGGCAGGGTGCCATCACTAGAGTTTAAGTATGTTTCTGCACAGGTAAATAAATACATAGAATCATTATTCATATAAGGAATATCAAATAAGCATTATTCAATTTAATGACAACTTTAAAAATAATTTCAAAGCAAATATCTTTACAATAAATAGTACAAAAAGGAGAACTTTTTTAAAAGGAAAAAAAAGAGCAATGGCCATAGCTGTATCAAGTTTTGAAGAAGGGGGAGTTGTACTTATTTTAACTGCATGTTGGTTTAAATTAGCTCCAAAGAATTTCTGGCTAGAATCCAGATATCTATAACTTGTATTTTACATGAAAACTCAAACTCATCTTCACAACAACCTTTCAGTGTGCTTATTCCCATTTATAGATAAAGCAGCTGAGACTGGAAGACTAAGAAACTTGCCCAAGGCATGTGTATACCTGTGTAACAAAGCTGCACATTCTGCCCATGTATCCCAGAATGTATAATTAAAAAAAGAAGAAGAAAAGAAAGAAACTTGCCCAAGGGTATCCCCATAGGAACTGACACTACTGGCATTTAAACCCAAGTCAGCCTGGCTTCAAAGCCTACCTTCTGTCTTCCACCTAATTTCATGGCACTGCACAAATACTTTCCCTGAACCAGAAGAAATGCCTTTGCCTACCGTCCCAAGTAAACAGTATTTGTCCTATGCAATACCAAGACAACAGTACTTTTAAACAAAAGTTTACATTTATCTTTAATCTTAAGACATTATATGTGTGAACATCAACTAAAGCAAAGAAATATGGATAGTGAAGTAATTGCTATTTTACTATTTTCTGAAGTAATTAAGAAGAACAGTAATTCCCATACTTAGAATCATCCGACTTTGGCCAGGTGCAGTGGCTCACACCTGTAATCCCAACACTTTGGAAAGCCAAAGCGAGTGGATCATTTGAAGTCAGGAGTTCAAGACCACCCTGGCCAATATGGTGAAACCCTGCCTCTACTAAAAATATTTAAAAATTAGCTGGGCATGATGGCATGTACCTATAATCCCAGCTACTCAGAAGGCTGAGGTAGGAGAATCGCTTGGACCCAGGAGGTGGAGGTTGCAGTGAGCTGAGATCACACCACTGCACTCCAGCCTGGGTAACAGAGTGAGACTCCATGTCAAAAATAAATAATTTTTTTGAAAGGATCACCTGACTTTGAAAGGGGTGCTTTTCCCCCTCTACAGATGCAGCTGAAATAAGACTATCAAAAAAAGTAAATTATAGTGGCAAGCCCAGAGGGTTTTCGATCCTATGGCTGCATATAGGGACTGAGGGTGGTCTTCACCTCCCAGTCATTCAGGATAATTCGGACCCTCCCCAGAGCCAGTTTGCTGGGGATGTTGTCTGCAGGGTGAGTGTCACCCAGAAGGATCCTTGTAGGAGACTGAGCCTGTTCTATGCTATAAACATCACACAGGCAAGAACAAGAAAAGCAGACAAATATTTCCATCCTATCAGTTTGTTTATTTTTTACTATTCCGTTTCTCAGGGAAACAGGAAATGTAAGAGAAAGGAATATTTGTTTTTTGGTAGGGCAGGTTTCGTTTAATTTTTCTGAATATGCTACCGGTACTTTTCCAAGACACACTAAAAGTGGAAGGAGGTGATACAGAGAGTTCAGAGGTGGGATTAGAAGGGCAGAGAGCTCCAGGATGGGTAGGGAGACCACAGACCTCACTCTGCAAACATCTCCTGAGCCCTCCTGTGTGCCTGACCAGGGTCAGCACAAGAATAAGGATGGAGGCAGGCAGGATCTCTATCTTGGGCACCTGGGTGGGTGGTGGCAGCGTTGACTGAGGCTGGGGTACAGGAAGAGGAGAGAGCATTTTTTATGGAAATTCATGCAGTTGTTTGGAAAAGCTGAGTTGCAAGTTCTGCAGGAGCACCTGGTGGCCAGGGTCAGGAGACAGGTCTGTCATTCAGGAGAGGCTTGAGGGGTCAATGTCGAGCAGCCACAGACACTGACCCACCACTTCTGACAGAGTCAGACATTTCTCAGCAATCACAGGGATCCATTTAAAATGGCTAAGAAGGAGGAAGAGATGAGCAGGCTGTGACCTAGACAGGGAGATGCAAGCCAGCTGCTTGGGGAGGTGACATTGGAGCTGACATCTGAAGCATGCAGAAGAGTTGGCTGAATGAAGAGGAGCGGATTGGAACTTCGCTGCAGGCAACAAAAACAGTACATGCAAAGAACCTGTGACCAGAGGGGACAGCACTAGTTTCAGGGTTGGGGAGAAAGCCAGTGAGCCTGGGACAGTGAGGCTGATGAGGGAGTTTGGGTAAGATGGGTTCAGAGCAGAAGGAAGGCAGGGGTCGGATGACACAGAGCCCTGTAAGCCATGGAGTTTTGTCTTAACATAATTGCATTTCCATGTTTCGCTTCTCTTGGTGGCATTTTATAGATTTGTCACAACATGGCAGAATTGGAGAGGAGTTGCAAAGGTCAACTTGTCTGTGCTCTCCTGATGGGAGTGTCTCTATGTGCCATGCTTAAAATTCCAAGGAGAGTCTGTCAGATGCTACACACCAAGGTTATGCTTTATGAAGCAGCTGTCGGGATGCTCCCATGCTCTCTGTTGAATGAGTCTGCTTTAAATGTCTACCACAAACCCCATTTCCGGGATACCCCATTTCTGTCAAAGGCTTCATAATGTGCTCCCTGCTCACAACCTAGGCCTCAGGCTTCCTTCCCCTTCCCTTCCCTTCCTGCTTCCAGCGAGTGATGGATCAGCCTTTGACACCCCCCAGCCCACCCTTGTGGCCATGCCCCTGAGATCGTAGATGTGGAGGAGATGAGAACAAGGACAGACTGCCGTCCTACTCCAGGCCCAACCCTAGGCATCCTCTAAGTTCATTTGCGCCTCTCCACTAGCGACAGTCATTCAGTGATCAACTCCTCAGTTACCGAAATTTATTATAATGTCCATTCCTCCCATCAATCTGGTGGGATTCAAGTGATCTTCCTATTTGGGGCATGAGGAAACTGAGTCACAGAGTGGTTGGTGACTTGTCCAAGGGCTCACAGCTGTAAGTGTGGGAGCCAGAAGTCAACTGGCGTCTTTCTTACCTCTGTTCATGCTGCTTCCCCCTTGCCCTGCTCTATCCGGTGATGACAGCAGCCAGTCTTGTTCTAATAGGTCTGCTGGCCCCCACCCACGTGCTCCAGTTCTGGGCACAGGGGAAATGCTGGATGACCATAGTAGTCCAGAAGCAGACAGCTCTGGCTCTAGCTCCTCCACTTTCTTGCTGAGTGATCTTACGTTAGAAACTTCACCTCTCCTTGCTTTTATTTCTAGGTATGTAAAATGAATAAAGATAGCAGCTACCTCATAGAAGTGTCTGAGGCTTACATGGGGCGATCTATGTAAGGTCTTAGCCCCATGCCTGGCACACACTAAGAGCTCCAGAGATTTGAGCTTCTGTTTCCACAGCTTCCAGATAACTCTTCCTAAAGTCTGCTCTGCAGGTGTCCACCCCACTGCATCCAAACCCTCGAAACACCTGTGTTTCAGCTGGTGTCCACAAAACAGTTCAAACTCCTACCTTGTGCCGGACCCCTCACAAGGTTGCCAGGATCTGTTTACCCTAATTCTGGCTACACCCCCAAGAAACCTTCCACTCAAATCAACCTTACCAACTCCTTGCCCCTACATTCCTCCTGACTCTGCCTGTTTGCATATGACTTCTCCCACTTGTCGTGGGAGACTTTCTCTTACATCCACTCAACAAATGTACCTACTGTGTGCTGGGCCTTGTGGAAAGTCTAGAGATGCAGTGGTAAACAAGACAAGCAAAGGTTCCTGCCCTCAGATCACCTATGGGGAGTGGAGAGAGTTTTAAAAAAAAATGGGCTGGGTGTGGTAGCCCACGCCTGTAATCCCAGCACCTTGGGAGGCCAAGGTAGGGGGATCACTGGAGGTTGGGAATTCGAGACCAGCCTGACCAACGTGGAGAAACCCCGTGTCTACTAAAAATACAAAATTAGCTGGACGTGGTGGTGCATGCCTTTAATCCCAGCTACTCGGAGGCTGAGGCAGGAGAATCACTTGAACCTGGGAGGTGGAGGTTGTGGTGAGCCAAGACTGTGCCATTGCCCTCCAGCCTCGGCAACAAGAGCAAAACTCTGTCTCAGAAAAAAAAAAAGATTGTATAATTCCAAATGGTGGCTAGAACTAAGAAAGGAGAACTAAGGGTGAGATAGAGAAGATAACCAGAAGCACCTACTGACCTACTGGAGACAAGTGGCCGTGGAGGGCTCTCCAAGGACAGAGAATTTCAGTGGAGACATGAGTATGAGATGGGATTGGCCTAGAAAAGAATGTGAGGAAGGGTCTCTCAGGAAAAAAGGGAACAGCATATGAGAAGACCTGTGGCTGGAGGGATTATGGCATATTCAGTAAAGAACTGAAAGGCAGTGGGCTGGAACATAACTGAGAGATAGGGGTTGGGCTGAGGAGAAGGAGATGAAACAGAAGACTTGGGGGAGCGCTGGATCAGGCAGAGCCTTGGAGGCATGGAATGGAGGCTAGCTCCTCCTACAAGTCTTCCCAGACTTGGGACCTTGATTTCCTCCTCCAGATTCTTCTCCATCTTGCTTTTCCTATCATTTACGTAGGACCAGACACTACCTGTTTAAATCTCCAGAGTCGAGAACGTAGGAGGAGTTGCCTCCTTTGGTGGGAGGCTGCCTTGACCACTCTAAAGTCCTGGTTCTCTGACTCTGTGGCTTGAGGATGCGGCTTGATGAGCTTGACCTGGGCTTCCACATCTCTGACTCTAATCCTCCCAAGGGAACATCCAGCATGGCACTGGGCTACCCCCACTTATTTTTGTTTCTTCTTATTATTTTGAGTAAAGCCCTTATCTGGGTGGGGATCTCTGTTTTCCAAAATTATTTTGCCTCTTCTGACAGGATGTTAGGCCTCTCACACCACTGGGCAGTGCTACACTCTGGAGCACCCGGGGCATGTGAGCGGGACAGGGAGCCCATGAGAGGCTGATGTAGACCTCAGCATCCCCAGGGAACTAAATAAAGCTATTGTTGGGAAAGGAAGAGAGAAAATAGCCGACAAGATGTTTTTTTGTCCTCTGTGACCTGTCTGTGTTTGGGGAGGGGCTGGCATGTTGCAAAGGGGTAGAAGTGGGAATGGCTGTGAAACCCATTTAACAGCTTAGGAAGTGGGGGTGGCAGCAGGGCAGCACCACCATCTTCACTGTCTGGCCTTGAGCAAAAGGTTGTGTTTTCTTATCTATAACATGGGGGAGGGAAAGGATGCTACCATCCATAAAGTGTCTGGTCCCATTCCTGGCCCTTACATGACACTCAATAAATACAGTCATTTTTAGCCTGGAAGTAATAGGGTGGGTGACTCACCCGTATGCAATGCAGTGGCACCCACTTTTATTTCTTGAGCTCTAACAACTGACTTTAGAAACTTAAAGAAGTTCTCCAAATTCTGCTGGTTCTTCCTTTGAAAATCTCCTAGTCTGTACGAATTAAAACACTAGCTCATGAGGATGGGTGCATAAAGATGTTTAGTGAAGTCTTGTTTATAGTAGCAGAGAGTGAGGGAGGGAAACAATGAATAATACAAATGTCTATTATTAGGAAATCAGTGCATGTGTGCATGTGTAGATGGTGCAGCTATTAAAACTACCAGGATAAGACCATCTTTATTGACATGGGAGGAGGGGCATGTATGGTGTGATGTTCAGAGATAAGAGCTATTTTCAAAAATACAAACATCAGCCTCAGCCATATCCGTGCATATATGATTTGCAAAGATTGCACATGGTAAGGGATGGGGAGGAATACGCCCCAGACACACTGGTCAGGTGAGATTAGTTACCTGGGCTGGAGAACGGGTGTGGGGGAAGATAAAAGAAAATAAAATCATCTGTAGAAAAAATAAGAAACACATATGGTATAACATTAAGTGAGAAGATAGATGCAAAATTCTACCTCTAATATTGTTGTAAAGCATCCTGGGGGTTTTATTGAACATAGAAAAATTATAAAGTAACATGGACCAATACAAACACTGATTTAATTAGATAAGATTGTAGACAATTTTCTTCTTGAATTTCTATAGTCATTTTAATACTATTATTTCAATAAAGAAGTGTTACTAAAAAAAAAAGAAAAAAGAAAAGCTCCTGGAAGTGCACCCCCTCCTTCTACCATCTCTTCCCAGTCTAGACCCAACCTGTGGCATTTAGTGTCTTTAGAATCAATTCCAAACTAGGCTGGCAGGTCACCCTCTGGTTCCAGAACTTTCCTGCTTCCCCACTGTCCATCCAAGCAACCTTAACTCCCCTCTTTGGTTTCAAATGGCCCCAATAATTTGGCCCCAAATTACCTCTTCTTTGTCCCCAGCACCAGCCGGGAGTCTTGCCAGCCCATACAAGGTTCTAAAAAGAATGCTGTTTTCAACAAGTCTAAGTAAAAAATGGCAAAGGAAATGTGTCCCTAGTATCAGGAAAATTCATTGCTTTCGATGAATTCTGAAATGTTTTCTGTGAAATATCTTAAACATTCTCAGATTTTTCTAGATTGACTTTCTGTGTTCTCTAAATCCAGATACAGCACCTACTCCACAATTTCTAACAATTAATACTTTCCTCCAATTTCATTTAAGAAGCCTGGAGAAGGACATGCAGTTCAAATATAGAATTCTATTCAGCAGTTCCCTGCAAAATAGCTTTATTGCAGATAAAATCATATTAAGTGTCTGGTCACAGTGGCTCACACCTGTAACCCCACCATTTTGGGACGCCAAGGCCAGGAGATTGCCTGAGGTCAGGAGTTCAAGACCAGCGTGGCTAACATGGTAAAACCCCATCTCTACTAAAAATACAAAAATTAGCTGGGCGTGGTGGCACACACCGATAATCCCAGCTACTTGAGGGGCTTGAGCCTGGGAGATGGAGTTGCAGTGAGCCGAGATCATGCCACTGCACTCCAGTCTAGCCAACAGAGAGAGACTCTGCCTCAAAAAAAAAAGATATTATGTGGCTAAAATAAATCCTTCCTTCCTATGGGTCTTTGTTTATTAGAGCTCCTGAAGAATCTACACATGCCCATGGGAAGACTGTGGTGCTCTGCACCGTTCACCCTTGGAGGAACTCTGTGCCTTCTATCCAGCCACCACCTACTCATCCTTCAGAACCCTGGTCAGAGCCTCATTTCCCCTGGAGCAGGGGTTCCCCACCCAGGGTCACAGACCAGGACAGGCCTATGACCTGTTAGAAACAGGGCCGCATAGCAGAAGGTGAACTACAGGTAAAGGAGCAAAGCATCATCTGTATTTACAGCCACTCTCCATCGCTCACATGAGTACCTGAGCTCCGCCTTTTGTCAGATCAGAGGTGGCATTAGATTCGCACAGGAACAGGAACCCTGTTGTGAATTGCACATGCAAAGGATGTAGCGTGCACTCTCCTTATGCAAATCAAATGCCTGCTGATCTGTCACTGTCTCCCATCACCCCCAGATGGGAGCTGTCTAGTTGCAAGGAAACAAGCTCAGGGCTCCCACTAATTCTACATTATGGTGTGATGTGTAATTATTTCATATATTACAATGTAATGATAATAGAAATAAAGTGCACAATAAATGCAATGCTCTTAAATCATGCTAAAACCATTACCCCATCCCACTCAGAGCATGTAAAAATTGTCTTCCATGAAACCAGTCCTTGGTGCCAAAAATGTTGCTATCTTTGCTCTGGAGACTTGCACATGGCCCCAACCTACCCCATCCCTTCCTACCTTGCTGTCTCACTCTGCTCTTTCATTGTACAGCCCATGGGTCCAAACAGATGATAAACCCTCTGGGGGCAGAAATCTTGTCTCAACCTTCTGTGTACCCCAACAAGCACAAAACATAGAGCTCGCCACACAGTTCTCATTCAATCGTGCCCACGGAATTGATTTTTTTTTTTTTTTTTTTGGACGGAGTTTCACTCTTGGCGCGATCTCGGCTCACCGCAACCTCCGCCTCCTGGGTTCAGGCAATTCTCCTGCCTCAGCCTCCCGAGTAGCTGGGATTACAGGCATGCGCCACCATGCCCAGCTAATTTTTTGTATTTTTAGTAGAGACGGGGTTTCACCATGTTGACCAGGATGGTCTCGATCTCTTGACCTCGTGATCCACCCACCTCAGCCTCCCAAAGTCCTGGGATTATAGGCGTGAGCCACCGCGCCCGGCCCAGAATTGATTTTTTTTTATCACTATCATGAGGGGAAGCATTTATTACACCCCAGATATGCATATGATTCCCAGAAAAGTGTGCCTTTTGATGAGAGAGTGCTTGACTGAGACACATAAACTTGATTAAGAGTCAAGACACATAAATTTGATTTCCAGTTCTGCCATTGTGTGCCATGAAAGCAATCTCGTCTCTCTTTGGGCTTTGGTTCCTACGGAGACATGTGTATTTGTTTTCTGTTGCTGCCCTAATGAATCACTGCAAAGTTGGCAGACTAAAAGAACACCTCCTTATTATCTCACAGTTCTGTAGGTCAGAAGTCCAGGTGGCACGACAGGGTTCTCTGCTCAGGCTCCCACAAGGCTGAAATCAGGATGCATTCTCCTTTGGAGCTCGATTCTCTTCCAAGGTCATTCTTATTATTGGAAGGATTCAGTTTTTTGTGACAGTGGGTGTGAGGTCCTGTTTTCTTAATGGCTCTCACCCAGGGGCCACCTTCAGCTCCTGCAGGCTGTCCACATGCCTAAACACCTGGTCCCCATTCATCTCAAAGCAGCAAAGGTATATTGAGTCTTTTACGTGATTTGAATCACTCTGACTTCCTCTTCTGCCACCAGCCTGAGAAAGTTATTTGCTTTTAAGGGCTCATGTGATCAAATGAGGCCCATCCTTATTTTAAGGTCACCTGTGCCATATAACGTAACATTGTGTGACAGTCTCATCACACTCACAAGGTTCAGTGATCACAAGGTGATATCTTCAGGGCCATTCCTAGACTTCCACCTATCACAACACAGTAGCATGGGGGTTCCATAAGGTAATTGATCAGGTTCTTTCATATTGAAAGTGCCAACCTATTGTCACCCCCTAACTCTGCGCTCTGGTGTGGTCTCCTGATTTGTCTTTGTTGGACTTCATTTTATTCCTTCCTTTATTGACATATGCTGCCAGGCCAGAGCCTTGGCTCTCCTTCCTTGGTCATCCAGTCTTCTTTTACCTCTTCTGCGATCCCCACAAAGCCAGAGTCAGTCCTTCCTCCCCTTGCTTCTACTTTACACTTCAGGTTTCAGCACCATTTGGTGCTAAGCGATTTCACATCCCTTATTTCTTCTTGCCCAAATAATCCTGTGAGTTAGGCATGATCATCTCAATTTTGCAGATAAGAAAACTGAGGCTCAGAGAGGTTAAATATCTAGCCTGAGGTGAAACAGGGAGTAAACGGCAGATCTGCTGGCACTCTTGCAAGTGTGCCCTTTCCAGTTCTCACCAATGTAGCATATGATTAGACTTGAGGGAACAGGGGGAATAAGGGAAGAGAGAGAACACCATTTCCCCTCACCTCAAGCTCCACCTTAAAATGAGATAAAACAAGCTGAAGTAGTGATCCAGGCAGCCCCTGGACTGCCGATGGTTCCTAAGTTCTGCATGGGTGGCTGAGTGTGATGATTCAGCCAGGTAACTAAAGTCCTTTGGTGAAAAAAAAAAAGAATGTTTGTAGAATTATTATTTATAATTTGAAAAACAGAAACCACCTAAAGTTTCATCAACAAGAAATGGAAAATGATGATGTAATCATGAAATGGAATACTATGCAACAATGAAGATGAATCGGAGCTATACATATCAATTACATGAATCTCACATACATTGTATGCAAAAAAAGTTGCATAAGAGTATTTTTATACTACTTATATAAAGGTCTGTGGGGTTTTTGGTTGTGGATTTTTTGGGGTGTTTTTTGGTTTTTTTGAGACAGGATCTCATGCTATCACCCAGGCTGGAGTGCAGTGATACAACTCACTACAGCCTCCAACTTCTGGGCTCAAGTGATTCTCCTGCCTCAGCTTCCCTAGTAGCTAGGACTACAAGTGTGTACCATCATGCTTGGCTAATTGTTTTTAATTTTTTGTAGAGATGGGTTCTAACTGTGTTGCCCAGACTCGTCTTGAACTCTTTGGCTCAAGTAATTCTCCCACCTCAGCCTCCCAAAGTGCTGGGATTACAGGCATGCACCCAGCTTTATAGAAAGTTTAAAATTATGTTATATATACATATAGATGTAGATATATATGCTTGGGAATCATATATAATTGTAGAATTATAAATAAATGCAAGAAAATAATAAACATGTAATTTATATAATGGTTACCTCTGGGATGGGAGGAAAGAGAGTGTGATCACAAAGAACATCAGGGGCTTCCGCTGTCTAGGTAATGTCTTATTTCTTAAGCAAGCTGATGTCCATAGTATTGATCTTTAAAGCTTTTTCCATATGTGAAATATTTCATAATTATTATTAAGTTAATAAGTAATAAACACCAGGAGTATTCTCATCACATAATATTACGTGGAAAGAACAGGAAACAGGGTTGGATATGCACTATCCAACCTATACTTCCAATTTTGTAAAAGCAGAACAAATCAAGAGAAAACCTAAATATAAATTTTTTTAAGACCAACAGATAATAAACCAAAACTGTTAGTCATCTGAGAATGATTTTTACTGGCTTCTTTATACTTCACAATAGATTATCTGAAGTTTTTATAGTGGGTACTTATTGTTTTTGGAATCAAAATCAAATGTTGCTGTTTTTTAACATGGATGTATTCACTGTAGACACCAGGGTAAGCTGGTCTTAAAAGCTCAGAGCTTCCTTTGGAAGCCAAAAGCACTGACACTGAGGGTGTTTGAACCATAGCAGGGTGACCATCTGTCAAGGCATTCTTATGAGGATTCCTGATGATATCAGATGAATGGATCTTTCTATGGAATAAGCAGTGCCCAGAGACTTGGTGGCAATCCTCTAAGATGCTAAGAGTGACTTCCTCTTGTCTCTTTCAGGTCACAGCCCCACACTTCCCGGTGGTGGTCAAGCTGGGACATGCCCACGCTGGAATGGGAAAGGTATGAGAAACAGCCCTTCTACTCACAGTGGACACACCCACAGATTCCCCAGATCACCTAGTCCTCTCTCCTTCTGTCCCCCATCAACCCCTTAGCACAGGCACCCAGAACAGAGTGTCAAAAAGAATCCACAGTACATCTCCCTCCCCTCCCCAGCCCACTTCCTCAGAGCTCCTGGTACACAGAACATCTTTTCAGTTTAGTCCTTCCTTGCCAAACACTACCTGGAATTGCTACCTAATCATTGTCTATGATTGCAGCTGAAGAGAAAGGGATGTGGAGCATTTTATTAACCGTAATTCTTTTGTGAGGGATTGCTGTCACCACAGCCATGTTGTAAGCCCATGTCTTACTTATCTCTTTATCACTGTATTAGTCCATTCTCACACTGCTACAAAGAAATCCCTGAAACTGGGTAATTATAAAGAAAAAAGGTTTAATTGGCTTGTGGTTCCACAGGCTGTACAGGAAGCATGGCTGGGGAGACTTCAGGAAACTTACAATTGTGGCAGAAGGCGAAAGGGAAGCAGGCATGCTGGAGCAGGAGGAAGAGAAAGAAGGGGGAGGTGCTACACTTTTTTTTTGAGACAGAGCCTCACTCTATCACCTAGGCTGGAGTGCAGTGATGTGATTTCAGCTCACTGCAACTTCCACACCTCCCAAATTCAAGCAATTCTCATGCCTCAGCCTCCCAAGTAGCTGGGACTATAGGTGCATGCCAGCACACCTGGCTACTTTTTGTATTTTTGGTAGAGACTGGGTCTCAAACTCCTGTCCTCAAGTGATCTGCCTGCCACTACCTCCCAAAATGTTGGGATTACAGGTGTGAGCTACCACACCTGGCCAAGGTGCTACATGCTTTTAAACAACCAGATCTCATGAGAACTCACTCACTGTTACAAGAACGGCAAGAGGAAAATCCACCCCCATGATCCAATCACCTCCCACCAGGCCCCTCTTCCAACATTGGGGATCATAATTTGACATGAGAGTTGGGTGGGGACCTAAATCCAAACCATATCAGTCACTGTAGGGCTGACACCTAGAAAATGGCAAACACATCTGGCTCCATGGAAGAAGCCCCCAGAGTCAGTCAACTGCAAAAGTCAATAATACATTAATTTCACACAGTCACAAATAACATCCTGACAAACTATGTTGGTCAGACTCTTTCAGTTACAAGTGTCAAAATGTTCAAGACATTAGGATGTCTGAGATAGTTCTTGGTAGATTTTGAGCAGAGCGGGCTCCAAGGAGTTCAAATGAAATCGAGCTTGATCTCCCTCTTGATCTCTTGTCTCTGTTCATCTCTACTTGGCATTTTCTTCAGACTGTCAAAATTGCTGTGGGCCACCCAACCTGATACCTAAACTCACCATCCCCAAAGGATAAAGACCCTCTTTTTGTCCAGCACTTCTATGTCTAATCCTATGGAACCTTGCTTGGATCAATGTGTTCACCCTCAACAATGGGATGGGGAGATGGTTTAGCTCAAGTCAGACCATATGTATCAGAGTCCCACAGGAAAGAGGGCCCTGGGGGTTTCCCACAGTTTGCCTCTCAAGCCTCTGGCTCAGACAGAACCAAGTGGGAACATGTGAATCTCAGTACCTGCCACCCATATTGGAGGGAACCTGACCCCAAACACAATGCCCAACACAGTGGGTCCTAGATAAAGTACAGCTAGAGCTAAACAATGTGGGGCCAAGTAGACACCTTGTTTTGAATAAGCCCACCCAGTCAGGAATAATTCTTCACCTCACACCTATATTCTTCTCCACCCTGTTATGGTTCTGTATGCCTAAACTCTGTTCCCTTTAGGCAGCCTAAAAAGGAATGGGTCAGGCAGGTCAGGGCATGACCCACAGCTTGGACATCTGCATAAACTTGGGTGAGTTACCATCTAACTTTTCTTGGTTTCCTCATCAGTCAAATGATAATTCTAATAACTATCTTTAAAAAAGAGTCCTCCATCCAGACTATATCACTGTAGAAATTACACGTCGTGAGGGCAGGAAGTTCTGCCTGTTTTTCCACTGCGGTATCCCAGGGACCTGAGTGGCACCTGGTATGTGGGAGGCTGCCTGCCCCACTTCTTGCTTGGGTGGATGAATGAATGATCCCCTCTTTAGCCATCATCCTATATTTGCCCCTCATTCCCTCTCCTCCCCTACCCTCTTCCAGCCCAGCAGATGGCTCCAGCCCCTTCATTCCACTAAAGCTGTCCTCTCAGTGGTCTCCAATGATCCTCTGTTGCTAATTCAGTGGGCACTTTTCCATCCTTATTGGAATCCACCTCTATCTTTAAAGTGTCTGGCCATACTTCTATCCCAAATTCTCCATGCAGTGGCCTCTGGTGCATGCTCTTCTCCTGGCTTTCCTCATCTCTGTCTCTGGCAACTCCTTCTTGGTCTCCTTCAAGAACTTTTCTTCCTGCATCTCCCTAACCATGGCTATTCCATCTGCACACCATCCCTGAGTGCTCTTGTCAACTACCTCAGCTTCAGCTGCCTTCTGCATGACAACAGACTCCCAAGTTGTATATTTCCTTCCCAGAGCATCAGGCTCTTATATCCAGTTAGCCCCTCTATATCTCTGCCTTGTCTCCCATGGAAACCTCAGAGCCTAAACATTCCAGACCAGGCTCAACATCTTCTCAGAAACCCTCCCCTCCCTCCTCCTCCTCTGCTTCCTCCTGTGACCTCCATCTCTGCAGCAGGAACCACCGGTCATTCAGTTGCCTCAAAACAGAAATGTGGGAGTCATCTCCCCTTCCCCCATGTCCAAATGGTCTCCAAGTTTTGTCAATTGCCCCTTGTTAATGTTTCTGTAACCTACATCTTTCTTTCCCCCCACTTCCACCATCTTGGACAGCTCTGGTGAAGTCAAAGCATTCCCAAGAATTAAACTCTGTGCCTAAAGCTTAAAATAATCCCCAACAGGACATAAAAAGAAGGAAATACTTAAAGAGACTGATGCAATAGGGAGGGGGATTGTTTCTGAGACTCAGGTCCAGAGGAGCCTCCCAAAACATGGAAGGGGGAGGGTGCACTCCAAGGATTAAAAAAAAAGACACAGAACAGAATAAACTGAGGTTTGCAGAAATGTTGAGATCAAGGGAAAAGGACTTTTCTTCTTATTTTGGAATGAGGAAACTTGCAGGAACAGTCTGGACCAAGTTGACGAAGCAAGTGATGTCATATTCATAGTTGAGAGAGAGAAAAAAACAAAGCCGGTAGCTCCTGTGGTACTTTTACCTTCTCTTGGGAATGAAGATTGTCTTCCTGGAGATTAGCAAAGAGAGCATTCCTAGGAGAGAGCTGGTAAGGAGGCTGCCAATGAGCTCAGTGTTGCTTGAAATCTACCCAGGCCCCCGCAGCTGCGATTGCTGGCCCATCCCAAATTATACTTTACTCCTTTGTTCTCATACTTTAGTGCCTACTCTATGCTGAGAATCAGAAAATCGATAGGACCCAGTCCTTGTCCTCAAATAATTAGAGAGATAGTTGCATAAATATGCATAATGTGTTTTGGGGGGCCTGGTAGAAGGCTGTGCAGAGGGTATGAGGCTTAGAGTAAAGAACTTAATTCCACCTTGATGGAAAAGGCATCCTGGGAGAATTGAAGCTTGATTTAGAAAGACAAGTGCATGGCCTTCATTGGTGCTAGTGATTAAGAGCATGCCCAGAGAAAGGAGAAAACTCAACTAGTAAGAAGAAACCTGGCATCAGGGGAACTGCATGTGGTTGGGTGTGCCTGGAGATTTAAGAAACCCTAACAAACAAAACAGACTAGAAGATAAGAGATAGAACAATTACTCCCTTGTATTAAAACAAAAAATAGTGGACATCATGAGAAACAGAAATCAAAATATGATGAAACTCTATGCCATTTTGGGAGTGCTTAGACAGTGGACCACATTCATGGGGATACCGTAAGTACTGGACCACATTCATGGGGATACCGTAAGTACATGAAAAGTCAGTAAGGTTAGACAAGTGGTTGGGAGGAAAATGATCTTTGGACATGTCTGAAGGCAATTTTGTTTGTTACAACTTGAGGACGATGAGGGGCTAGTACTGATATCTACCAGGTAGAATCCAGGGATGCTGCTAAACATCCACAGCACGTAAGACAGCTTCCTACAACAAAGAATTGTACTGCCCAAAATGTTAATATAGTCAATCCCACTTATCTGCTGGGGATACATTCCAGGACCCCCAATGGATTTCTGAAACCACAGATAGTTCTGAATCATCCTGTTTCCTCCTGTACATACCTATGACCAAGTTTAATATATAAATCAGATACAGTTTTTTTGCACTTTGGGGCCTTTATGAAGTAAAATAACAGTTACTTGAACATTCTGTGTCAGTGGATTTGATAACTGAGATGGCTCCTAAGTGACTAATGGGTGGGTGGCGTATACAGCATGGATGTGCTGGACACAGGGGTGATTCACGTCCCAGGCAGAATGGAGGTGGTGGCGCAAGATTTCATCACACTACTCAGGATGGAGTGTACTTTAAAACCTAGGAATTGTTTATTTCTGGAAATTTTCATTTAATATATTGGGACCGCAGCTGACCATGGGTAACCAAAACCACAGATAAGAAGGGACTACTGGAGTATCAAGGTTGAGAAACATTGGACAAAACTAACTTCATTTCCTTTTCTGAACGTTTTACCAGACTAGAAACCAGAGGAAACCATGCTGATAATAGAGTTCAACATGTTTTAAAGTATGTTCTGGAGAATTATAATTACTCAGGATGCTAAAGTCTATTTTTGACATATAGGTTTGTCAAAAAGTGCATTAAAGTAAGCTCTTAGTGCAGAAATTCTTAGAGTCATAAATTTGGTTGTATACAGTGTAGCGGTACAAGACCATGGAAAAGTAAGCAGAAATTCCTGGAGTTATCTGACTCCAGAAACCTTTGGCCATTTTCTGTTGAAATGGTTCTCCTTTTACTAATTTGTAAGAACACTTCACGTTTGCAGATCATTAATCCTTTGTCATACTTTGGAACTGTTTTCTCCTTTTGACAATGGCATGTTTGTCTTATTCCATTTTTAGCAATTTTTAAAGTTTTTTTGTAATGCAGGCATACATCTCCATCTTTGGAAGCAGAATGTTAAAATGGCTAAGGGTGTTGATTTGAATCTAAGTCACACCACTTAATAATTAAGGGACCTTAGGTAAGTTGGCTCCCCAACTTTAGTTTCTTCTTACGTAAAATGACCATAGTAATAGTATGAGCTTCATAAGCTGGTTGTGAGCATTAAGAGACATTATGTATGTCAAGCACACAGCTCAGTGCTTGGGACAAATGGCCACTCAGGAAATATGACCTGTCATTATTAAGAATGTTCAGACCTGCTCTAGGGACACAAAATCCAACCTAAGTCAGTAGGGGAGATATGACTAAAAACCATCATATGTCAGCAACTTTATTTCACTTGGCTACAAGTTGAGTATGACTCAGATGAGGACTGGGTTGCCAAAGCTCTAATTAACAAATGCCAAACAAATAGATGAAAATAGGCTCAACTTTGTTAGTCATCAGAGAAATGCAAATTACAACCACAATGAGATGCCACTTGATACCACTAGAATGGCCAAAATTAAAAAGATTAATAATGCTAAGTGTTGATAAGGACATGTAGTAATTGGAACATACACACAGAAAGTATAAATGGTTTGTAAAAGCATAAGTTTGTACAACCACTTTGGAATACAGCTTGATATTGTCTACTAAGCTGATTACACAGGAGTTATTTTAGGTATACCCAACCTAAATACATGCATGTGTGACCAAAATGCATGATTATAGTAGCTTTGTTCATAATTGCCAAAAATTCTTATGTCCATTTAATAGAACAGATAAATCAAAAATCAATTGCAGAAATATTTTCAGCAATAAAAATTAGTTAACTACAACTACATATAGCAACTTGAATGAATCTCACAAACACACCATTTAGTGAAATAAGTCAGAAACAAAAGATTGCCTGTTTCTATAGTTCCATTTATATAAAATAGCATTAACTCAGATAAATATTTAAGTGATAAAACTTCTAAGAAAATCAAGAGATTATCACCATATAAGTCAGAATACAAGTTATCTTTGGAGAGGAGGGAGGGGATAATCAGGAGATGAGGCAAAAGTGGGCAAAGTTCAAGTTCTTGACTTGGGGGTAGTTATGTGGGTGTTTGCTTTGTGATAGTCCATTGAATTATTCTTTTTGTTTTTTGCCCTTCTCCATAGTTGTGCTATATTTCAAAATAAGATTTTAAAATGTAATTAACCCTTAGGATATATGAATGGAAAGATGATACCCAAAACAAAAATGAGAGCCCCATACCCAGCTGGCCAATCCACAGCCAGAAGATTGTGTTGTTCTGGGTTACACCGATTTTGAGTGTTTGAGAGGGATAGTGACAAATTACTGTATGGAAGAATGAACCAAGTAGTGAAGGGATGAGGCATATACCCCAGAAGGACTAGAGACAGTGTGACCAGCATCTTCAGAAACATGGAGGATTGTCATGGGAAGGTAGATTAGACTGATTTTGCCTGTCATTGAGTGGGCAGGGTTGGGACCCACTCAGTGATATCGGTCTTGTGGAAAGAGCAGCTTTCTAACAATCAGAGGCAAATCTTATTGGACTGCCCTTTAGGTAAGAGGTTTTCATCACTGGACAGTTGGAGCAAGGATGAGAGAGTTAGGAAACTTATTGAGAGTTTCAAGAGATTAGGTATTATGTGAGGTTCTTAGTCTGAGATGTTTGCACCCCCTGAAATGGAGACAAACTTGCATGTGTGTTTATGTGTGAATGTGACATGAACATTTTGGGGGAAAAGGGTTTATAACTTCCTTCAGCTTCTCATTAGTTGCCTATGACCAACCCAATTAAGACACCATGGAGGTGACCCTTACATTATCCTCCAACGATGAGATTCTGTGGTTTTAACCAGTGTTATGAGCAGTCAGACCACTGGAAGGAATTGCACAGTATCATGTTGATGCAGAGCAGGCAAGCCCCACAACTGGGGCCTAGCCTGGGAAGTTTCTTGGCTTTGTTCGGGAAAGAATTCAATTGAGCAGCAATTGAGTCAGAGCAAGTGAGTCAGCAGCATTATAGCTCCATGACTGCTTCTGCAGATCAGGGCTACCTCACAGGCCGTGTGTTGAGAGTAGGAGCTCAGGGGCGGTTCTTCAGTCATATTTATACCCACTTTTATTTACATGCAAATTAAGAGACGGGCTATTCAGAAATTTATAGAAAAGGGATGGACCTGTCATTGACATGTAAAGGGGCAGTAACTTCCAAGTTACCGGCAAGGGTAAACAGGCATGGCACTGGTGGGCATGTCTTATGGAGACGTGTTTTTGCCTCTTCCCTGCTTCAGTAGTCTTCAGTCTGGTCTGGAGTAAAGACCTGCCTCCTACCTCAGTGTTTCCATCATAGGATTAGAAATTAAGTTCAAGGCCAACTGCTGATATAGTGTCAGAGTTAAGCTTCTAGAATCTGGAGTCGAGGTTCCTGCTTTGAATCTGGATTTACTATTTATCGGTTGTGTGTCCTTAGGCAAGTTGCTTAATTTTTCTCTATGCCTCGATTTCATCATCTTTAACACAGGGACAATAATCTCCCTCCCAGGGTTGTAATAATGATATAATAAATTAATCCAGGCTTAGGAAGGTGGCTAGTTCAGTAAATGGGAGCTTTAAAAACCCACTACAAATATACACTGTTATATTGATTACTAAACCATTTATCTCAGCTAAGATGAAATAAGCAATTACTCATAATAGACAAAAAGGGGAGAGGAATTGAATTGAATTATGAGTAAATTTTTAAAATAAGGAAACCCAGCATCCCCAGAAGGGGCTGTAGTAACAAATGAACCCCACTCTAGGAGTCATATTATCCTTATTTCATAGATTCAGGCTCTCAGGGCTTGACTCCCAGCACCTCACTTAGAAGGAAAGAACTAGCGGCCCAGAGAGGACAAGGCCTTGCCCAAGGCCGCACAGCAAGTGAGCATCCCCAGTAACAGAACAGGAAAGGAAAGAAAGGCCTTTGAGATCATTCAGCCCCATTTCATTCTTCAGAGATGAGAAGAGACATAATAATAAGAGCAATAATAATAATCACAATAATAAAAACCAGGGTACTATAGAGCTTCCTCTGTGCAGGCACTGTTCTAAGTGCTATATGTATATATGTAGGGCAGTCCTCATAACAACCCTATGAGGAGGGTACTGTTAGAACTTACATTTACAGATCAGGAAACTGAGGCACAAGCAGTAAATGTTGGAGTGGGGCACAACCCTCAAGCAGTCTGGCTGAGCTCAGGGAAGTGACATGGTACCAGGTATCCTAGCACTCCCTCATGCAGGCACAGGTTTTGTTGTCCTTCTAAGAAAACCCTAAAGTGATGAGTGACAGGTTGGGAAACCTCTGCAGACACCCCTCTCTGTTCTGGGTGATGAGGGGCCACTCCTCCACGCAGTGTTTTCAGCAGCAACAGCAGCATCTTGCACACCCTGGTTTGGCCAGGTTCACTGCTGTCATCAGCTCCAAGTGACCTAGACTCAGATCCCTTCTCTTAGGCTGACTCAATTAATGAGCTTTCTGGGCATGGTCTGCCTTTGGAGTGGGAGTCAGTGGCTCAATAACACAGTGATGAAGAGGGACTACTAGAAAATGAGCAAATAGAGAAATGGATCCCAGGGGAACAGTTAAGAAATCAAAAGGTTCCCCACAACTGGGAGACCACCAGAGAGGGGAGTCTCTGTGTTTCACAGATCACCAGAAGCCCATCCAAAAAAAGGGCAGAGGAGAGACACTCACCCACGAGGTGTTCAGAGGGAGGGGAGTTCTGGGACTCTGCCAAATCATGAGGGACCCACCCCATCCCCACTATCCTCCCTCTCAATCCCACCTCCTTCCATATGTCCTCTCTCACCTACCTGCCACTCCCTTTAATGGCCACTGGCCTCCTTTATTTTCTGCTTCTCTTGAACACAGTGGGCCCTCGAGAGGAAATGCATCAGTGCCTTACGCCTTAATGAAGATTTTAGGCACTGTGCTCCCTTTACACAGCCTCTGCCATGAAGTTGTGGAAAACAAGTGCAATATACACAGTCCATCTCATCACAGACTCCATGCTTGCCAGTTCATCTACTTGCAAAAATTCCTTTGTAGCCCCAAAACGAACTCTCAAAGCATTTTTGTGACCATTCACGGACCTGTTCAGAGTGGTGAAAAATTTGAGTCAAATAAGATAACGCTCTGCCTCCTGGTTTCAGCTCTCAAACCGTAAACAAGTGTTCTTCTTACAGTCTATTTGGTGCCACATTTATGTATTCTTGTGGTTTTTGTTGATGATATCATGATTTAAAATGCCCCTGAAGTGTAGTGTTGAAGTGCTGTCTAGTCTTAAGTGATATGCTTTTTGAAAAAAAATACATGTTTTGGATAAGTTTCACTCAGGCATAAATTATAGTACCATTGATGTTAAGTTTAATGTCAATGAATCAACAATATATATTAAGATGTCTTTCAACAGAAACACACATACCACAAGTTTATATGTTAATCACTGGATGAAAATATTGTGACCAGAGGCTTAAAGGAACCTAACTCTGTATTTCTCCTAGGAGCAATGGGTCAGTATTAGCTTATTCAGTATTCACTGCAACTTTATAATGCATAACTACCATTCACAATGAGAATCACCTGCATGTGTATGTTTGACTGTGTGTATGTATATATATATGATACACACATCTTGTAGAGAGTCCTTAAATTTGCTTCCTGCCTTTGAAAGCTAAAATGCTGTGATTCTAAGCACACACAGAGCTAACTGAAACAGTCATCCTACGCCTTCATGTAACCTGATTTTCACCTGTTGAAGACAGGACCATCTGGATCATGAAGTCATTTTTCATATGAGGTTTTAAAGCTCTCTTCCTGAGATCTTCCTGTGCCACCTCCTGCATCCTCACACTATCCCTGGTTCATGGGAAAGAGTGCTGGCCTGGTTTGGGGAATCTGGGTCATCCTGCCAGCCCCACACTCCCTATAAATGTGATTTCCCTTTTTTCATTATTTTCCTCACCCAGTCACTTGGGAGAGCTAGTGAGTAATTGTGCATTAGAAAGTCTAAAGCTTCATGGAAATAAGAGACAGGGAGATAAGCAAAAGAGAGTATGGCCAGGTGTGGTGGCTCACGCCTGTAACCCTAGCACTTTGGGAGGCCAAGGTGGGCAGAATGCCTGAGCTCAGGAGTTTGAAACCAGCCTGGGCAACATGGTAAAACCCCGTCTCTACTAAAATACAAAAAATTAGCTGGCATGGTGGTGTGAGCTTGTAGTCCCAGCTACTCAGGAGGCTGAGGCAGGAGAATTTCTTGAACCAGGAGGTGGAGTTTGCAGTGAGCTGAGATCATGACACTGTACTGCAGCCTGGGCAACAGAGCTCGCTCCATCTCCAAAAAAAGAGAGAGAGAGAGAGAGTGTGGGCTTTGGGCTTAGACTGATGATGGGGAAAAGCAACTGATTCTGAGGTTATGAGCTTGGCTCTACCATTCGCCAGCATTGTGACCTTGAGCAAATTTCTTAGCTTCCCTGGGCCTTAGCTTCTCTGGGATAACTCAGATCAGATTAAACAGATGAATAAGCAAAGACAAGGAGGATATTAACAATTCCCAAGTGCCTATGCACCACAGTGAGTGCCTTGTGCATCTTCTCTAACTTTCAGAGGTATTCACAGGTATTTCTGATCCCTGTTTTGTAAAGGTTCGGAGAGTCATTCTGCCCAAGGTCACAGGTAAGTGGTGGAAGCAGAATTTGGACTGAGGTCAGCTGCCAGGGACCCTCAAAAATGCCCTGGTAGAATCATCTCTTCCCAGTACAAGGCAAGGAGCCAACATAATTGGAGAGTTTATTTATAAAGAATTTCACAAGTCCCCACCCGAGAAACATGTCAGTACCTTTGAGACTAGCACTGACCTTTGCATATGAACTGCTCTTGTGTTTTAGTCAACTGATCTCACACCAGGCCTGAGGCCAAGACCGAGAACATTTAGTTCAAAAGAATGATAAGAAAAAGAAGAATACCACAGCCTGGCCCTGTGTTTTAAAAACAGTGTGCACCATCTATAAGTCCCATTTTGTCAAGAGGGACAGAGGCCCCAGAACAGACTCATTTGGAAGAAGTAAATTGCCTCCTCTTATGAGCACTGATGCACAGAACCCCTCCATAAAAAGCAAAGAATATCATTTTTTTAAATTGACAGACATTGAAAAGCAATAAGATTTCTTTTTTCTGTCTTCCTAATGATATCTGTTGAGCCATCTTGGCATGGCAGCTAACAAAGGCCAGAGAATTCTTCCTCTTAGGAGACCCTCAGACAGAAGAGGGGCACACATCACCCGGTGCAGTGGGGGACATTATAATTTACCGAATTCCAGTCACCAAAAGCTCCTTGCTTTTCCCCAGCAACAGACAGTCACATACAATTTACAAAATATATCCATGTTAGGAACCTTTTGAGGTTCCTAGCAGTCCTCTGAGGTGGATATTGCATCATGATGTAATCGTAATGGGTTTGTTTGCCCGATGCACAGCAAGTCAATAAACCAAGGCAACAGGGAATGCAGCAGAGAGAGAGTTTAATAATCGTAGGGCAGCCAAACAGGGAGACAGGAGGAAGGCTCAAATCCACCTCTCCGGGGAGTTTGAAGCTAGAGATTTCAGGGGGTTTTAAGTGGGCCAAGGTGTCGGGATTATTGATTGGGCAAAGAGTGCAGAGTAAAGTCATGGGACAGGGAGAGGAAGAAACTGCATTGTCATGCTGATTCGATTCCTCTGTGGGTGTTTTCAAACTGGTTGGCATTAGCTGTTCTTCTGGAATTCAGGATCGGAAGAACATCTTAAGCAATTCTTAAACAAAAAGTTTATGAGTCCATGGTCGCTGATCGTATCTATAGGAACAATGGGGGTATAAATCAATTTTAAACAAAAACCTATGATTCTAAGGTTAGAAATTCTATCTATGGGAACAATGCAGATGCAGATGGTCAGTATCTAGTGCTACGTGACTTTGAGTTGCAAGGAAGTGGGCCAAAGTGCAGCCTGATTAGTGCTTAATACAACTGTATTTCTGCACAGGACCCAGCATGTAATTCTTGTTAACCCTGTGAGGGCAGTTTCAATGGTACTCATTTTACAGATGGGATAAGCAGAGATCAAAGAGGAGAAATGATTTGCACAGGGCTTCATATCACATACACATGTTCTTTCCACTGGTTCTGGCATCCATGCCAGAGGAGGTAAGACTCCAGAGAGTTCTGCCAGGCCTTTTGGAACACAGCCTGTGTGTCTATTGAGGGCTTTTTTAGCCAAAATGCTCAGGCACAGCCCATTCTTAGCATCAGCATGCAGGAGAAGTAAGGCCCTTCAGCTGCTTCAGGAAAGGAGGCTGCTAACAGCTGAAGAGAAGGACCTAGAGGCTCCCAGCCACTCCAACAGATAACAGATCAGAAGCCAAGGGCACCGATCTGGATGATCTGGGAAATGGGCCCTGAAGTCAGACAGTCCTTGACAGCCTTGATACTCAGTGTGCCCTATGGAAGTACTGGCCGCATCCGTATCACCTGGGAGTCCCTTAAAAATGCAGAACGTGGCCAGGCACGGTGGCTCAAGCCTATAATCCCAGCCCTTTGGGAGGCCAAGGCGGGTAGATCACGAGGTCAAGAGATTGAGACCATCCTGGTCAACATGGTGAAACCCCGTCTCTACTAAAAATATAAAAAATTAGCTGGGCATGGTGTGTGCCTGTAATCCCAGCTACTCAGGAGGCTGAGGCAGGAGAATTGCCTGAACCCAGGAGGCAGAGGTTGCAGTGAGCCGAGATCGCACTATTGCACTCCAGCCTGGGTAACAAGAGCGAAACTCTGTCTCAAAAAAAAAAAAAAAATGCAGAATGTAGGCTGGGCACAGTGGCTCACACCTGTCATCCCAGCAGTTTTTAGGAGGCTGAGGTGGAGAATCCCTTGAGTCCAGGAGTTCAAGACCATCCTGAGCAACATGATGAGAGAGCCCCCACTGCCAAAACCCGTCTCTACAAAAATAACATAAATAAATAAATAAATAAAAATTAGCTGGTTGTGGTAGCATGTGCCTGTGGTCCCAACAACCTGGGAGGCTGAAGCAGGGGAATCACTAGAGCCTGGGAAGTAGAGGCTGCAGTGAGCTGTGATCACACCACTGCACTCCAGCCTGGGCAACAGAGTGAGACCCGGTCTCAAAAAAAAAAAAAAATGGAGAATGCAGACCTGCTTCCAGACCTGCCAAATCTGAATCTGCATTTTAACAAAATTCCCAGGTGATTTGCAGGCTGTTCTGCTTAACCACTGGTTTTGACCAAGGGATACAAAGTCAGACCAGGCATTACCATGAGTCAGGGACCCAGACTGGGACTTTGAGGCCATCCTGCAAGGGAAGTCACAACTTAGTCCCAGCCAGGGAAGCCTCATCTCCAGATTCTCTCTAAGAATCAGTTCTCTGGGTCCCCAATATCCAGACTCCTGACTTTATAATATTGACAACTAATTTAAAAATCTTTTGAAACACTGTATACGTCAAATAAAACAGGCTGCCAGTTTAGTGCCTCCAGCTTCAGACAAAAGACACTGAGTTTGACCTTACTCTCTCTGTACAGGGAACTATTGGGCTTAAAGGTTAAGGCCACAGGATGTACAAAGGACCTAAGAGTTTAAATCTTACTCAGCCAATTCCTAATTATATAACCTTGGGTGAGCACTTGACTTGCAATCTCTGTTTTTCTCATCTGTAAAATAGCCCCAGTTGGCCGAGAGCAATGGCTCATGCCTATAATCCCAGCACTTTGGGAGGCCAAGGTGGACCAATCACCTGAGGTTGGGAGTTCAAGACCAGCCCGGCCAACATGGTAAAACCTGTCTCTGCTAAAAATACAAAAATTAGCTGGACATGGTGGTGGGCACCTGTAGTCCCAGCTACTCAGGAGGCTGAGGTCGAGAATTGCTTGAACCTGGGAGGCAAAAGTTGCAGTGAGCCGAGAATGCACCACTACACTCCAGTCTGGGTGGCAGAGTGAGACTCCATCTCAAAAAAATAAAAATAAAATGAGCCCAATAAATGCCCTAATGGAAAAGAGATTAACCTAAAGACTAATTGAGATAACACACTCTTAAAAAGTTGTGGATACTTAAGAGATGTTGATTCGCTTCCTCTAACACCTGACTGTGCACACAGATCCCAGGGGATCTTGTTAAAATGCAGGCTCTCATTCACTAGGTCTGGAGTCCCGCCAGCCTGGGCTTCTGAATTTCTAACAAGCTCCCAGGTGATATCAATGCTACTAGACCGTGATCTAGGCAAAGGTCATCAGACTTTTCTGCACAGAGCCAGACGGTACCTATTTGAGGCTTTGCAGGCCACATAGTTTCTGTTGAAGCTACTCCGTCTACCCTTGTAGTGGGAAAGCAGCCGTAGACAACACGTAATGAATGAGCAGTGCTATCTTCCACTGGAACTCTGCTCGTGGACACTGAAATTTGAATTTCATATCATTTTCACACTTCATGTAATATTGTTCTTTGTTTGTTTTTTTTTCCCCAACTACACTAGTCCCCACTTATTGGCAAGGGGATACATTCCAAGACTCCTGGTGGAGGCCTAAAACCATGAAGAATACCAAACCCTACATTTACTGGGTTTTCCGATACATACACATCTATGATAAAGTTTAATTTATAAATTAGGCGCAGTAAGAGAGAAGAAACAATAAATAATAACAAAATCGGACAATTACAGCAATCTACTGTAACAGAAGTCATATGAATGTGGTCTGTCCCTCTCAGTATGTCCTGCTGTATGGTACTCACCTATCTTTGGACCATGGTTGACTGTATGTAACTGAAAGCACAGAAAGTGAAACCATGAATAAGGGTTTAAAATTTAAATTCCTGGACTCAAGCTATCCACCTGCCTCTGCCTCCCAAAGTGTTGGGATTACAGGCATGAGCCACTGCCCCTAGTTAAGCCAATATTTTTCAAACTGTGAGTTTGAAAATGGTCATCAAATCAACTTCATGGATCCCAACCAACATTTAAAAAATAAAATACACTAGAACTGAAGATATCAGAATGCCTTGAACATAGTAAGTTTTAAAAATTTTAAAAACTCTTCTTAACCCATGGGCTGTACAAAAACGGGTGGTGGGCTGGCTTTGGCCCTCAGGCCATAGTTTGTTGACGCATGATCTAAGTTATCTTCAACTCTGGGCCTGGCCATCTCCTTCCCCCACCAGGCTGTAAGGTCTGTGGATGCACAAGCTGCACCCACTGACCTCAGCTCCCCTCCCTGCCTAGGCCAGGGCCCCTGGACAGAGGAAAACCCTGTCCTTTGCCCTACACAATGAGCAGGAGCCTGGGAAGAGGAGGTGTTGCCTTTCAGGGCTGACACTTCTCTGGTGCCTCCCTTCCCCTCCATTCAATTCCACGGTCACACTGTAACTCTATAAACATGTGGTTTATATGATTCAAGAGAACCAATGACCCGGGAGCTCAATAACAACAGAAGGAGTTTTCATTTATTGAGGGAAAGAGCTAAGGAAGGGAACCAGCACTGATAAGCAGGTTAATTAGACAGTTCCCCAAACAGCCCATCAAACCCTGTTGTATCCATCACCTTCCCACCACCCCTTCCCGTCCCTGGCAGCAAGTGACCCAAGCGGCTAGGGCAAGAACATCTTTTGGGCTCTAAGTCCTGATCTTCAGAAGAGTTGGAGGAGAGGCAAAGGCTTTTAATAATTTGAGACTAATGGCTTGCCATGGTCTGAATGTTGTTGTCTTCCTAAACATTAGGTTCATATGTTGGAACCTAATACCCAGTGAGATAATATTAAGAGGTGGGAAATGATGAAGTCATGAGGACTCCGCTCACGTGAATGGGATTAGTGCCTTTATGAAGGAGGTGTGAGGGAGCTCCCTTGCCCCTTCTGCTGTGTAAGAATGCAGCAAAGGCACCATCTATAAAGCCCTTATCAGACACTGATCTGCTGGTGCCTAGATCTTGGACTTCCCAGCCTGCAGAACTGAGTAATTAATTTCTGTTGTTTATGAATTATCCAGTTTAAGATACTTTGCTACAGCAGCCCAAACAGACTAAGACATGGCTGTTACATTCATTCAACAAATAATGATGGATTTGGCACCCAGCTGTTTTGAGTTAGGGAGCCAATAAATGTTCACTGAATATATTGGCAAATATTTCACGAACATTTGTTATGTTTAATCAATGGGCTAGATGCTGGGATGACACACTCAATGGTTAAGATTCAGAGATGAAAAAGACATAACTCCTGTGTAAAGGGAATTTATACATATAAAACATAGACACAGGTTAGATGAAAGTCTGGTGCAGGGCTTGGCAAACTACCACCCAAAGGCCAACCTGATTTTGTTAATAAAGTTTTATTATAACATGGCCCTGCTTATTTGTGTACATAATGTCTATGGATACTTCCACACTACAAAATCAGAGTTGAATAGTTTTATGTCCTGCAAAGCCTAAAATATTTACAACTGGACTCTTTACAGAAAAAGTTTGCCAATCCCTGACTTAACACAATGCTTTTCCAAAACTGTGTACAACAAACCCCAGTGAGGAATACATTTTGCCTTGCCACCTGATTCCTAGATACTGTATATTGACCAAGATAAGTTTTACAGAATAATACTTGCCCTTACTATGTTCAAGGATTTTGATATCTGCAGTTCTAGTGTATTTTATTTTCTAAAATGTTGGTTGTGATCCATTAAGTTAATCTGATACCAATTTCAAACTCACAGTTTGAAAAATATTGGCTTGACTAGGGGTAGTGGCTCGTGCCTGTAATCCCAACACTTTGGGAGGCAGATGCAGGTGGATATCTTGAGTCTAGTAGTTCAAGACCAACCTGCACTACATGGCAAAACCCCATCTTTACTAAAAATACAAAAAAAAAAAGCCAGGTATGGTGGTGCACACCTGTAGTCCCAGCTTCCTAGGAGGCTGAGGTGGGAGGATCACCTGAACCTGGGAAATCGAGGCTGCAGTGAGCCATGATCAGGCCACTGCACTTCAGCTTAGGCCTCAGAGTCAGACCCTGTCAAAAAGAAACAGAGTGAGAGAAAAGGAAGGAAGGAAGGAAGGAAGGAAGGAAGGAGGGAGGGAAGGAGGGAGGGAGGGAGGGAGGGAGGGAGGGAAGGAAGGAGGGAAGGAGGGAAGGAGGGAGGGAGAGAGGGAGGGAGGGAGGGAGGGAGGGAAGGAACAAAGGAAAGGAATGAATATATAATGCCTTACTAGAAAGCAAATCATCTTCATCTTCATTCATTCATTTATTCAAGAAGTATTTATAGCATGCCAGGCACTTTCTTCATGCCAGGCACTATTCTAGGCACTAGAGATGCAATATCAAACACAGTCAAGTCTCTGTCCCCATGCAGCTTACATTCTATGGAGGGAAGCAAATGAATAGAAGAATAAACAAATAAATCTGCAGTATGTCAGGAGATGAGAAGGACTCTGAAAAAGAAAGACACCAAGTAAGAGTCAGAGTGCGACTAACGTGATCAGAGAAGCCTTTCTGTGAGGTGCCATGTAAAGGAAGGAGAGAGTGAACCACGTGGACATGTGGAGGAAGAGCATGATAGCAGCAGCACAGATGAAGGCCCTGGGGCAGGAGCCACACTATGTGGTCAGGAACAGGGAGGAAGCCAATGGGGCAGGAGTGAGTGCTTGCGGTGAGAAGTGGTAGGAAATAAGCTCCCAGAGTGGGAACAGGTGGTGGAGGAAGATCATGTAGACAATGTGCTGTGATCAAAGTAGAATGAATAAATCCTAAAGCAGAAACACAAGCCAAGAGCTGAGAATCCAGAGTCACGATGGAGGACAAATCTCCAATGATATTTTCATTTATCAAAAAAGCATGTAAGTGTTTGTAGACACTCCTTAGACACGTCAACACTGTGCTGATCCAAAGATGAATGCATATTGGGCCTCCCAAGAATCTAGCCATGCAAATGAATGATTACATTGTCATAGCAGGAAATGTCATGGGCAACAGGAGCACCTTCACGGGGTCCCAGGGAAGACTTCTATAAAGGGGGGAAACTTCAGCTGTGTCTCCAAAGATAAGGAGACATCACAGGTAGAAAAAGCAGAGAAAACCATCCAAGACAGCAAGATCTACAGACAAAAGCATAAAAGCCCAAGCAAGCTGCTTGGAATGGGGGAAACAGTGATTCTTAACCCTGGCAGTGCATTTGAAGCACCCAGGAAGCTTGTAAATTACACTTCTGCCCAGGGCCTCATCCCAGGCACTCTGATGTGATTGACTGGAGTAAGGCCCAGAACTGGCATTGTTTTATCCCCTGGTGATGCTAATGTGAAGCCAGTGTGGACAAGCCCTGGGCTGGAGTGAGACCAGAAAGAAAAGATGAGACTGGGGCCAGATCATGAGAGTGTTTCATGCTGCACTCTAGAATATGGGTTTTATCTTCTTTGTGAGAGAGCCCCACCGGTGGGTTTCAAGCAAAGAATAGGCACGGTCAGATTCATAAGTGAAAAAACACCCTGGCAGTGGTGTGAAGAGTGGAGCGGAGTGGAGGCTGGGTGGGGGTGGGGATTAGGGCCTCCTGGGCCCTAATCTTTCTTCAGGTTGGGAAGAAACTATGGCAGTTCAAGGAAGAGATGATAAGGGTTTGTCCCCAGGCAGGAAGGAAGGCAGAGAAGAATGAGATAAGGATGCAGTCAAGTGATATGAAAACTGGCAGACTTGAATGAATTTGGGAACTGACTGAGCCAGGTGGGAGAAGAACTCAAGGCTATTAAGATTCCATTACTGAAATGCACAATCAAGGAAAATTGGCTTGAAGGGGAAAGAGAATGAGTTCAGGTTTTAACGTTTTGAATTTGAAGTGCCTTATGGACAATAATAACCATTATAAACCATGAATTTATTGACTACACACTAGGCTTTGATTTCACGTGTGTTTTCTTATTCAGTTGTCACAGCAGCTCTATGGGGTAGGTAATCTCATTAAACTCATTTACAGAAGGGAAAACTGAAGCTCAGAGAAGCGAAGCCAATGGGAATAATGGTGAATTATGTCCATTAAGGTGTGCACGGGACACTCTGCACAGAGCTTGGCACATGGTGAATGCTCCGAGAATGGCAGTACTATTAATTGGTACTATCTCCTCCCCATGGTGGGAAGACCTCAAGCCAGGTCTGCAGGAGAGGGAACCAGGCATACTTGGGGACCCTGTGTATATATGGATGCCTCAGTGTGTGCCTATGAGTTGATAGACCCATACTCAGGTCATTGCTGCACTTTATTTCCGGCTTCCTAATGAGAGCATCTCAAATATTCTTGATATTACGCAGTCACCAGCCCTATCCCACAAACATTCATTATTTTATTTTTAAACATTTCTTCCCACAAAGTTAATCTCAATCTACTCACATTTGTTCTGTTCTGTGAGGGAACTTGTGTTGTTGGCCATGCAGCTAAAATCGGTTCTTTTTTTTTTTCTTGTGGAAAGAAGGGGAACTTTATTTATTTTTTTTATATAGCTCCTCTTGTCTGGTCCCATGCCAAATAAACAAAGCTGCTATTCATTTCCGTATCTCCCCATCTCTACTGTGCCCAGAGTCATTTTAGCAGCAGCGTCTCTTGGGCTGCCTCTCCAAGAGCCTGGGACAGCAAATAAGAATGTTCTAAAAGTGAGGGCTGTGAAAATAGAATCCTATTTAATGAGACCGCAGAGAGCAAGACTGTTGCTCTCTTGGTGAGTGCAGGAGCAAACATTATGTTTAAAGATGTGGTCGGCAAATGCTGGATCCTCAAATGTGGCCTCAGCTAAAAGCATCAGCCAGTGCATCACAGGTCATGATTCAGGGGCAGGTAACTGAGGCAGCTACAGGGAAAACTTAGAACTAGGCTACCACCCTCCTGAAGACCCCCAGCACCATGCCTGGGGAAACCCCACCCACTCCCTCACCAGAACACGTCTGTTATGATCCTTCTCTTCTTGCCACCACATCTCAATATCAAAGCTGACTGGACTTGTGTCTCATTCGTGGACTCACAAGTATTGGGGTCAAAGAGGACTTCCAAAGACATGGAGTCCAGCCTTCTACCCAATGCTTCCTCAACAGTGACCTGGCCTTGCTCTTTTGTCTTTGAGCCCTTTGTCCAGTGAACAATGAAAACACTCAGTGTATTAAACAGATCCTAGTGGAGCTGTTCTGGATGGAAAAAAAAAAGGAGATCTAGAGACCCACCCAGCCAGTCTCCCGGCATGGCACCATTCCCTCCATAGAATCCAGTTTGAACCACCCCCTTAGGTCAAACGAGCGCCCAGGTACCAGGGTCAACATCCCTTTATTCCTTCAGTAAATAGTTCCTGAACACCTGCTAATGTACAAGGAGCAAGGAATACAGTTGTGAATTTAAATGACCAAGTCCCTACTCTCATGGAGCCTATATTTTGCTATTTTGCTTATTCTTTTGAAGGGTATAGAATACTATTAATACAACATAAGTTGAGACAGTGCTAAGTGTGAGGAAGAACACAAAACTGGGTAATGCAATAGTATGTGACCGGGAGTAACAGAAGGGCTGCTTTAGATGGGATGATCCATCAGCTACTCAGATCCTGAGAAGGAGCTGTCTGGCTATGGGACTGGCTGCAGCAAGAGTTTTGCAAGCAGAGGGAGTACCAAGGGCAAAGGCCCTGAGACAACATTGAGCTTGGCAAGTTCTAGGACCTAAAAGGGGTGGGGGGGGGAGTGGTAGATGAGGTCAGAGAAATCAGCAAGGCCAAACCACATTAGCCCCTCTAGGTGCACGTTATGAAACACTAGCAGGCATGGGTTATGTTCATGTGCTGTTGGCATCAAGCGTGATGGTGATTTTTTTTTTTAAGAGATGGAGTCTGTCTCTGGTGCCAGGCTGGAATACAGTGGCATGACAATACCTCACTGCAGCCTCAAACTCCTGGCCTCTAGTGATCCTCCCACTCAGCCTCCCAAGTGGCTGGGATTGTGGGTGAGAGCCACTGTACCCGGCTCATGGTGGTGCTTTTGTTTCCTGCAGAAATAATGAAATTTGGACACTTTCACTTCTATTCTCATCAAGGAAAGGACCCTGAGAGAGAGATGAAGAGTCCTAACTTGAAAAAATAAATCCCTTCCTTCCCCTGTGAGTTGTTCTTTCCTTTTCCTTTTCCTCTCCAGTTGTACCACCAAAGCAGAGTGACTTCCCTTCTGGGGGCTTCTGTGTCCTCTTTTGAAACATGAGTGAACTGGGCCACTCAAAGCTCTCCTTTCACATGAAATCCTGCAGGGAACTTGAAATTATGGATAAAAGTAGCATTAGTTGATCTATAATTTTATTCAATAACTTTTCATTTACAACATGTGTGATAGAGTCCATCAAGAGAGCAGTAAGACCCTTTGGATGAACTCAATCCTGTATTCGCCTCAGCACCCAAATTCACTTTATATTTTGTATCTTTCAATACCATAGTGTAGACAAAATCACCAGTATTTTACCAGTTTTCTCTGCAATCTCTCTAAATAAAACAAGATGGACTGAGAGGCCTAATTCTGAGGACTACACCAAAAAGTGTCACCCAGCCAGCTGATACATGTCAAACATTTGAGTGTTCTTTTTTGATGCCTTAAAGTCAAGCTTTTAAATATTTTATTTTAAACAAACTGACAATCAAACCGTTTGTGCAGCACATCACATCCTTACCTGGAATACCGAAAACAGTCACTAGCAACTGTTGTCCAGAAAGCAGTGTGCTCGCAAACTGGCTCTCTGGGAAAGAAGTGGGGAAAAACCCTAATATGCAGTGTTTGCCAGTTTCTGGGGTATAACTACTTCCACCACAAATGATTTCAAACTAACAATGATCTAATAACTGGCTCACAAAATGTCTAAATATTTAGCCATCACCTCTTATAAGCAAGTCTGAGCCAGCTCCAGGACACCATTGCTTCCAGCCCTTCTCCATGGTTGGTGTTCTTGAGTGGAGCAGGGGCAACACAAGGCCCTGAGACCTTGGCTCCAGCCAAGGGTTGGTGAGAATGGGATGGGGAACAGAGGAGTGGAAGACATGAGCTGAAGTTGCTGAAGTCCTGGGGCTGCTTTGTTGTCAGAAATGGCCAGAGGGCCAGACACAGTGGCTCATATCTGTGATCCCAACACTTTTGGAGACTGGAGCTGGGCAGGAGGATTGCTTGAGCCCAGGAGGTCAAGGATGCAGTAACCTATCATTGCACCACTGCGCTCCAGTCTGGGTGCTTGCTCATGCACAGCTTCTGAGGTCAATTAAACATGGTATTTAACCAATCTCCCTCCACACTGCCTTTTAGGGAGGACTAGAAAGCTTGCTGACTGTCCTGCAGAACTTGGGAGGTGTTTGTCCAGATCCAAAAGACAGACAATGGAGGAGGATGCTGAGCATGGGGTCCCACCAGGGGATGGATAGATTCCTTATCTGTCTGGCTCTCGTGAAATATTGAGATATTAAAGGCCATTGTAAACATTTCCCAAAAGCAGTAAAGATATTTTTTATGCATATTGGGATGTGACTCACTTTACCAAAGTTAAAAGGTGTAGAGCATTGTGCTGAGGCTAGGAAGAATTGGAGGTTTTTGTTTTCTGATTAAAATATTCAATTTTAGTTTTGGAGTTGAAGCTGTGTGGCACCTATCACACCCTCAGCATTGCCCATATTAAAAACACTTTTCAGAGGACTGGGAGGGAGGTGTCCTTGCCCAGATAACATAAGCCCCAGGGCTAGGAAAATGAGGACAATAACTTTAATGCCATTAATGTATCCTGGACTTTACAAAATCTCTAGATGCCTTTTTGATAAAGGTGCATACAGTTAATGACAAACAGCTAACGTTTGTTGCTTTGCACCTGGCAATGTTCAAATCATTGGGCCAGTTTACTTCTAAATTTTCACAGTTAACTCTGTGAAGCATGTACTATTACAAAGCCCATTTTATAGATGAGAAAACTAAGGTTTAGAGAAGTTAAGAAATTTCCTAAGATCACATAGTTAGGAGGTAGCAAAGCCTGACTCCCAAGTCATGCTCAAAGCCATACCTTCCATTTGTGGAGTAGTTTGTATTTTTAAAACTCTTATGCATGCAATAATAACAACCATCCCTTAGAAGAAGTAGATAGATGATAGATAGATAGATAGATAGATAGATAGATAGATAGATAGATAGATAGATAGATACAGATAGATGATGGATGGATGGATGGATGGATGGATAGATAGATAGAATTTCTAATCCTCCCAACTATACTAGTGAGGATTAGTATAAATATTATCATCTCCATTTTACACATGAGGAAATTGGACCCCAGAAAGATTTAAGAACTCATTTCAAGTCATGGCATTTGTAAGTGCCTAAGCTGGGCTGTGAACCTCCACCATCCTGACCCCTGATCTATACTTTCGTTGTGCTGCCTGCAAAATTTTTTCTGATTTCTCTAACATCTTTGTGACTTCCATGGGAAGAATGTGTGGCTAGTGCAGCCTAAACACCCATCAGATGGAATTCTACAAACCCAGCCTGATTGATCAGCTTCAGGAGGTCCCTAAATATTCAGGTAATACAAAGTAGTACATTCCCTACCACACACTCCTGTTGTGTCTTTCACAGTCTTTGCAAACTAGCTATTTTCTACCAGTTTGTTACCAACCTAGCTAGCTACCTAGCTATCCACCTATCTGTCTGCTAGAGCTATGTTAAAATATGTTGTATGCTAAAATCCTACTATCCCCAAGGTGATGGAATTAGGAAGCGGAGCTTCTGGGAGGTGATTAGGTCTTGAGGGCAGATCCCTGAGGAATTGAATTCGTGTCTTTCTAAAATAGGCCCTGGGAGCTTGTTTCTCCCTTCCATCCTGTGAGGTTACAGGAATAAATCAGGCCCTCACCAGACAATGAATCCACCTTGACCTTGGACTTCCTGGCCTCCAGAACAGTGAGATAAATTTCTGTCACGTATATGCCACACAGTTTATGGTATTTGGTTATAGCAACCCTAGTGGACTAAGATGCTATCTGCTAATTTGTTTTCCATCTTCCTGACTAGAATATACATGTCTTATTTGTGACTATTCCCAGTGCTTAGCACAGTACCCTCAATATGGACTAAATGCAAAGCCCTGTGGGAGTCCAGGGGAGGAAAGTGAAATTCCTAGGAGCTGGAAGAGGAACTGAGTTTTAGGGTTTTGAGAAATGAGTAGGAATTAGGTAGAGGAGCAAGGAGAGCATTCCAGGAAGGAAACAAGAGCAAAGGCATAGGGAGCCCAGTCTGGTGTCATTCAGAACCCCCAGAGGCAGAGCTCCCCACAGCAGCTAGGAGCAAAGGTCTGGCTGTGCTTTTGCCTGCCGACCCCAGGAAGATTCTAACAGCCTTGCCTCTCCCATGAGGAGCTTTAATCATCCAGAGATTTTATGCAGCCACAACTGTCCAGTCCCTTCTGGAACTGGGGATCATCCTCATTAGCAAGCTTCCCCCTGCAAACAACATCAGTGCATAAATAGCCTGGCTGTGGCCCAAACCAAGGTTGGCAAGAGAAGAAGAAGGGAGGCAGAGAACCTATTTCCACAAGGAGTTCAATAAACCTCCTCTTCCTGGGGTTTTATCAGCTTGGGAGTCTTAGAAAAGTAAAAACAGCAGACTCTGGACCCAGACAATCTTTCCACTTTCTGGCTCTGTGACCTCGGGCTGGTCACGTGCTGCCTCTGAGGCTTATCAGCCCCATCTGGGGAAATGTGGATGATAATCCCTACTTCCGTAACTTCAAGATTAGTATTCACTGTCCAAAGTAGCCACCCTTTCCCATGACCACCCAGAAGACCATGCCAACTCCATAAAATGTTAAATATCAGTTCATCCCAATTTTTTATCTAATTTTCTGAGGCACAGTAGGTAACCCTTCTCTTCCCCTTCCATATTAAGGACCAATTGAGAATGTGCAGAAAACTATTGCCATAAGCTCCATGGAGGCAGGAATCTTATCTCATTTGGCTCTGCGTTCTGTTTCCACCACCTAGCACAATACCTGGCATGGAGCAGTCACTTAATACATTTTCGGTGAATTAAGGAAGGAAAGAAGGAAGGAATAATCTCTCTCATCTTTCTATTGCACCTGCCTTAGAACTCTCAACCTTGAATCAATCCACCCATGGGCCTTCTCCTTTCCTAAACTGACACTGCTGAGCACAGCTGGAGAAAACCTCATCACCGATCTCATGCTGCTGCTACAAATGCCTCATCTCCAACCTCAGCAGGGCCCTAGTGGGTCCTGATGAAGCTTTTACATCTCCCTAGTCAGTTACCTTTCCCAATCTCACTATGGCATTTCCAGCACTTTGCTGCTCTCTTCAAGCCCCACATCCTCCCCACCAAAGAAGAGAATCCACTCCCCTGAATCAAAGCTCATCTTCCTGCACCTCTGCCTGCCCCCACACCTTCTTTCTCATCTCAATGGAGTCTTTTCTTCTTTCTAGACTTCATTTTACCTCTGAGCTCTGGCTCACATTTCCATCATAGCCTCTGGGACTTGGCTACCTGTCCGTTCCTCCTCACCCCTGGCCCTCAATGCTGCTTCCTGGCCAGCATCTTTTCAACACTGAAGCATGTTCAAGTCTCACTCAGATTTGGAAAGAATAAATAAGTCTTTGCTGAGCCCTTGTGCCCTCTACCCTACCTTGTCAGCCAAGTTTCTTGAAAAGGAGCCTGTAGTTGCTGTCTCCCTCTCTCCAGCTCCCTAAATCAGCTCCCACCATTTCCAAAGTTTGGTCTGGCAAAGATCATTCATGACCTTCAAATAGAAAAACCTGATAGAGTCTTCAGCCCCTTGTTTTGCTTGCTCTCCTCGGGCTTGCGTCGCTGCTGTACCTGTCTCTTGACACACAATCTTTACCTTGCCTTCAGGGACACCATGCTGGCCACCTTTCCTCCTTTGTCTCCAGCCAGGCTTTCCTAGGTTCCTTTGCAAGCTTCTCTTCCACCCTTCCCTTGAGTGTCCATGTGCCCTATGGCTCTGACCTTGCCCCCTCTCTCCTTCTCACCAATCAATTCTGTAAGCCACCAGCTGCATGCACCTACTGAGTGCTTGACGTGTGGCTCAATTGAAATAGGCTGAATATAAAATACACACCCATATTCAAGAATAGAGTTACAAAAAAGAGAACATAGAATATCTCAATTATAATTTTTATATAGATTACACATTGAAATTAGAACTTATTTTCTATAGGGTTAAACAAAATATCCTGGCCAGGTGCAATGGCTTACACCTGTAATCCCAGTGCTTTAGGAGACCCAAACAGGAGGATTACTTGAGGTCAGGAGATTGAGACTGGCCTGGGCAACATGGCAAGACCTCATCTCTAAAAAATTAAAAATTAAAAAAATTAACCAGGTGTGGTTGTGCATGCCTATAGTCTTAGCTACTTGGGAGGCTGCTACTTGGGAGGATTGCTTGAGCTCAGGAGTTCTAGGCTGCAGTGAGCTAGGATGGCACACTGAATTTCAGCCTGGGCATGGAGTATGACTCTGTCTCGAGGATGGATAGATGGATGGATGGATGGATAGATAGATAGATGCATGCTAGCTATTTTCTACATATATGTGTGTAGAATATATATATATATATATATATATATATATATATATCCTATTAAAATTATGTTCACCTATTTCTTTTTACTTTTTTTAATGTGGCTAATAGAAAACTTATACATGTGGCTCTCACTAGAGTTCCAGAGGCAACAATGCTTTAGACAATCCCATCCACTCCCACGGTTTCACCTGCATCATTGTGACACCCAAAGCAACTCAGCATAGTGATAAGCAGTGTAATCCAAGAGCACTGTTTGGGTGCAGTTCCAGAGCACTGTTTGGGTGCAGTCCAGGAGCACTGTTTGGGTGCAGTCCAGGAGCACTACTTGGGTGGAGCACTGTTTGGGTGCAGTCCAGGGGCACTGTTGGGTGCTGTCCAAAAGCACTGTTTGGGTGCAGTCTGGGAGCATCATTTGGGTGCAGTCCGGGAGCACCGTTTGGATGCGGTCCGGGAGCACCGTTTGGGTGCAGTCCGGGAGCACCATTTGGGTGCAGTCCGGGAGCACTGTTTGGATGCGGTCCGGGAGCACCGTTTGGGTGCAGTCTGGGAGCACTGTTTGGATGCCATCTGGGAGCACTGTTTGGGTACAGTCTGGGAGCACTGTTTGGGTGCAGTCTGGGAGCATTGTTTTGGGGTAGTCTGGGAGTACTGCCTGGGTTTGAATCACAGCTCTGTCATTTACCAGCTGTGTGATCTTGGGAAAGTTACTTAGAACAATGCCTGGCATATGGAAAGCAATCAATAAAGGTTGGTCATGGTTACAGAGAAGCAGCCTTGCATTACAGCTCGGAGCTACAAAGCCAGATATTCTGGGTAGGCATCCTTCTCCTTTGCTCACCAGCTATGTGACCTGGAAGAAGTGACTCAACCCTCCCAGGGCCTCCTCATCTGTAGCAGGGCAGGATTCCCAGTATGAAGGACGTGCAGTCACGGCCAGCATGTGGCTCTATCATTTGGCTCCCCTTTGGGCCCTCACATCTACTTCATAATTGAGTCCTGTGCTCCCAGCTCAAGCATGTCTTGCATTTTCCTGCCTGCTTGCTCTAGGTGTCTCAGGTCAGCTCTGCATCACTTCTGGTCTAAACTGCAGCAGTCACTGCTTAAGGATTGTGTGGCCCCCTGGCTGGCCCCTCCCATCCATTTGCCATAGTGGCTGCTGAAGCAAGGGTCCTAAAACCCAGAACTGACTACATCACTTTCTCTGCTTAAAACCCAACATGGTTCCAGATTGTCCAAGGGTAAAGCCTACAGGATACACCCTGACCCATCAACTCTTCCGGGGTCCTCTCAGCACATGCCTCCTCACACCCAGTGCTCCAGCCACACCCAACCACTCTCCAATCCCAGATCATGCCAGGCTGTTCCAGGCTTCTCTGCCTTTCCCCTCCATTTTATCTTCCACAAGTGCCCAACACCTGTGTCAGCCTCATCAAGACCAAACTCAGCTCAAGTTCAAGAGTTTCCTGAACTTCTCCCCAACACCTTCAGTTGACATGACCTTCCCTGCTTTGCATCCACACTGTGCTTATACAGAATTCTGGGGCTCCGTCTGTAACTTACTGGTATATTTAACGTTAACATGTCTCACTGCCCTTACAGACTGTGATCTTCATAGTATTATTCATAATAATCATGATGAATTTATCGAGTGCATGCTACATGCTAGGCCCTGCCTGGGGAACTGCCCATGGCTTAATTTACTTAAACCTCTTACCTATAGTGCCACTAAGGGGTACTAATAACCAGTCAACAGTTGAGAGAGTGGGAACGCAATGAGTTTATGGCATTCAGTGAGTCCAAACTCAAAGCCACATGCTTTGACTTCAGAGGCCACTCTCAACCTTGATTTACTTTTCTACCCTAAGCTTGCATGGTCAAAATTTGAATCTGAGAGTTGAGAGAGGGAAAGTTACTTGCCAAGGTCACCCAGTGAGGTCTCTTTCCCGCTGGAATTGGAGTTCAGCCTGGTTGGTCGTGTGTTATTCCCATGAAAGCCCAGGCTGGTGCCCCTTAACAATAGAAAGGAAGGACCCTGGGCCAATCACCTGCAGACATGGCCTGAAGCAATGAAATGTCCATGTGAGGTTGAAATAATAAGCAAGGCTTAGGCCAAGCATCTGCTTTGTTTGCTTGGCTTGGTCTGTTTTCATTACAAACAATCTGGAATCCCGCCCGGGGGCACTGATGCTTCCTTTATTCTCCTGTTGGGCAGAAAAGGGAGTAGGGTGGAGCAGCTTAGTGAAGTGCTGACAGGGGGCAGAGCCAGTCAAGTCCACTGTGGGCACTCCCAGTGAAAGACCAGATTGTGGGGAGTGTTAGGCAGAGACCAGGCAGAGAGGCACTCTCTGACAGGGCTGGTCACTGGGTGGGGTGGGGGGGCAATCATTTCACGGGTGAGCAATGCCCCTCCAACCTAACCCAGATCGTTCCTTAACTGAAGGTCAAGTTCTCAGACCATGAAGGGGAGATTTATCAAGGATCACTTTGAGCAAGGGAAAAGTAAACCTTCATAAGTCCTGGAGGAGCCGCTGCCCTGTTGTCAGCCAGACAAAGCCAAGGGGTCATGCAATGAATGCGGGAAAGGGCAGGAGGAAGTTTCCAGTGGGCTAGAGAAGTTTCAGCAACTTTTATAAAACCACGGGTAACGGTGCTATTTGTTATCCATTGTGCAAAGTCTCACGAGGAACCATTGTATACATGCCTTTCAGTATTAAGTATTGGCAGGGGAGATATTATCTCTTCGATAGACCCGGGCTGCTTCTTTTTGTCAGATAATAGATTCACTGGATCTTGGATTGGAAGAAGCATTCCACCCACATGGTACTTGGCTTCCCTCCTTCAATATGCTCTTCCAACCAGTCAGCCATGTTGCAGGCTCTATGCTGGGGGGTCATAAGAGGAAGGAATTTACAAAATCAAATATATCACCCGAGTACAAATAAAGGTGTGGAGGAATGTGGCTTTGATGTGCAGGCAAATGGGCTCCTCAGGACTGAACCCCAGAATGAGACAGATTTGCCACCCAAGCGTTGGAGGCAGCATTGGGCCTCTGTAGACTCCCCCACATAGGAGACTGGCCTGAAAATTCTCCAGACAGAAGCAAAGTAGATTCCATGCTCTTTGTGGCAAAGAGAAAGGAGAGAAGAATGGACTGGTCTATACTTGCCATGTTTCTCCTTCAAACCCTCTGATCAGAATGTCACCTCCAGGGAGGACTGAGTGGCAGGCAGCCGACAGGCCAGGGATGTTGTTCCCTCTTTATAGAAGGAAACTGCCAGAGTTTGGAAGTAAGAGATATCCCTAATATCATCCCCCCAACTGAAAGGTCTTCTGCTGCTGAAGAAAACCAGCTAGGACCCCCCCAAGTCCCTCCAGAGTGATAAATTCTGGAGAGTAGAGCCTCAGTAAAAATACCTTCCCTACAGACACACCCATAGGCAAGCAAGGCCGGTTTGGGCAGCCAGTAGCCAGTGAAGGCACCAACCCTCTATCAAGATTATTTGGCTGCACATAATGGAAAATTCCAGCTCAAACTGGCCTACACACCATGAAGACCTGGTGAGGAGTCTCAGTGAAGTCACCGATGCCCTAGGCTTGTCTGTCTCTGCCTGCTGCCCTCAGGGGCAGCTTCCTTCTCCAGCAAGTTCCCCTGACATACGCTGGCTGCTGGTGGCATTCTGGGCTGCAAGGATCTCTGTTCACATCCACTAGGAACAGGAAAAGCCTGGAAGGAGACTTTCTCTGTCATTTGATTGGCGCAGTCCACAAGGACTCTGATCGTGAGCACAATTGCTCCTCTATAGCCTTTCCCATTTGTAGCGGGGGATGGCAGGGAGGGGAGGAAATCCGAGATCCCAAGATCCTCTTTCAAAGTGCTCCAGCCACAGCTCTTGGAATCATCCTTCTCTCCTGCATTTCTCATGCACATCCACCCCACATCCTACCCATCAGCAAATCCTTTCAGCTCTACTTTCAAAATATTTCTAGAATCTACCACCCTCGTTCAAGTCACTGCCCCTTCTCAATGGGGATTCTATGATGAAAGTGAGCTTCCAACGGGTCCTTTGCTTTTCAGCCCTTGTTTTAGTCTCCAAACAGCAAGGAAATCCTTTCAAGCCGTAAGTCCGATCATGTGATTCCCCTGCTTAAAACCCTCCGTGGCTCCTCATGCCATTGGAAGTAAAAATGAATGTCATTGCAGTGGCTCTGAGACCCTACATGACTTGCTCCCTTCCCCATCTTTCTTTTTTTTCTTTTGAGATGGAGTCTCACTCTGTTGCCAGGCTGGAGTGCTGTGGCACGATCTCTGCTCACTGCAACCTCTGCCTCCCAGATTCAAATGATTCTTCATCAGGCCCATGAGTAGCTGGGATTACAGGCACTCACCACCATGCCCTACTAATTTTTGTATTTTTAGTAGAGACAGGGTTTCACCACGTTGGCCAGAGTGGCCTTGATCTCTTGGCCTCGTGATCTACCCACCTTGGCCTCCCAAAGTGCTGGGATTATAGGAGTGAGCCATTGTGCCCGGCCACTTCCCCATCTTTCTAACCTGCAGCCCATCTCTCCACCCTCCGTCCACTCCCCTGCATCCACAATGGCCTTTTCGCCAAGCACACACAGCAGTGTCACACCTCAGGCCTTGACTCTTGCTGTTGTCTGTCTGGAATCCACAGGATAGGCCTGTGACTTGTTTCTGCACTTCCTTTAGGTCTCTCTACTCGACGACATCTTATTAGGGAGAACTCCAGCTGCTCTATGAGCAATAGTGTCCCAAGTCTGACCCCCAATCATCCCTACCCCACTTCACGTAACTTATTTTCCCCGTAGTGTCAGCAGTGGAACGTATCCAAGTCACACAGCGCCAAAGTATATTAGTGGCAGTGAATGGATCTTCAGCAGCCTCCATCCTTGCCTTGAATTTGATCAAGAGGCTTAAGGCAGAGGGAGGCAGGCTTTAGAGCAGGAGTGAACGTTTATTTAAAAGCTTTAGAGCAGGAATGAAAGGAAGTAAAGTACACTTGGAAGAGGGCCAAGCGGGCAACCTGAGAGATCAAGTGCACAGTTTGACCTTTGACTTGGGGTTGTTCCAGGGTCTTGCATTCCTTCTCCCCTGATTCTTCCCTTGAGGTGGACTGTCCGCATGCGCAGTGACCTGCCAGAACTTGGGAGGGGCCGCAGGCAGTGTGTTTACTGAAGTTGTGCGCATGCTCACTGAGGCCTTTTTCCCTTACCAGTCCAGCGTTCCTAGAGGAAGGTCACATAGACCAGTTACACTGTGCCATTTTGCCTCTTACTGCACATGCTTGAGATCACTTGCCCAACTCCTGAGATCTTATCGGGAAGCTGCTGATCACCAGTTTCAGGTTTTTCCTATGTATTGGGAGACCATCATTCCCTGGTGCCAGCTGCAACCGATTATTATTTTAGCGAGATGTTATAAACTGCCTGACCATCATCTGAAGGTCGCCTGACGTTTCTGGTGGGTGGTGAAGGGCCCTGCCGGCCCTGCTCATGTCTGCCTGACTAGCTACTCTAACAGTAGCACTCATCTCCACCTAATATGTCATATATCTATTTGTTTACCTTCTCACCCAAGCCCACCATTGTCTCCTTGGTGCCTACAACAGTGCCTGGCTTGTAGTAGGGGCTCAATAAGTATTAATTGAATGAATGTCTGGGCTTTAGAGTCAGACAGATGTCAGTTGACTTCTCAGCTTTTTTTGTTCCAGCTGTGAATCCTGCAGCCAGTAACATAACCTTGCTGGGCCACAGTTGTTCATGTATGAAATGGGAATAGTAGTACTGACCTCATACGATTGTTATGAAGGCTAAATGAATACTGTATATAGTGCATAGAATAGCACCCAGCACATAGAAAGCACTCGTTAGAAGTAGCTGTCACTGTCCCTTATTGTTATTACAATCACTATCATCATTATGTATTCACAGGCTGAGTCACAGGGTCCCAGACCAGTTCCCCGCCCCAGCCTCCCCAGCCTCTTCTCTCCAGCCAGAGGTGGAGCGGGTGATTCAGGTGGTGGCAGCCTGCCCTGTGAGTCAGCCCTGAGCCCCAGCCATGTTAGGGTCCCCTGGCACAGGCTACCTTGGCCAAGAGGCCCTTGAGTTGAATCATCAGGGCCAGGATTCCAGTGTGGGATACCTTGGCAATAGAGTTTGGCTGGTACAGCTTGCCCTCCTGGGTCCTTCCAGGAAGAGACTGGGCACCTGCCCCATGGCACTCTTGGGACCTGCACTTTGCCGGCTCAAGCCCATCTGTTGCTGGAGCTTGCAAAAGACCCACATGAGGGTAAGTAGGGAAGGGAAGAGATAGGAGAGAGAAAAGATAGAAAAAGAGAAAAGTTGCCTCGTTCCTCTGCATTCAAACCAGAGCAAGATCATGGACAGATTATGGGTTTCTGAATTCTCCAGGCCCAGATTCACATCCTCATTCCTCCACTTACTAGCTGGGTGCCCTCAGGCAAGTTCTTCACATCTCTGAGCCTCATCCATGAAATGGGAAGGACAACATCTCCCTCCCAAGATTGCCAAGAGGCTCTACTGAGTGGACATACACTGTCTTCAAGTCCCTAATCCCTCACAAAGCCTTCTCAGATGCACCCTACAGGGTTTCTGAGCTTCAGTAACATTTGTAAAGCGGAAGGAGGAATTGCCTCTCTCCAATTTTCCTCCTAATTCCTTATTCCCTCACTTGCTCCAGGAAGGAGAGGGGCCAATCTAATCCTTCTTCCTTTCATTCATTCCGCAGCTATTTATTGAGCACCTACCATGTGCTAGGTGCTGTGCTAAGCCCTGGGTAGAGAAGTAGTAGTCTAGTGGAATAGGCAGACAATGCAAAGCAAAAGCAAATATATACACAGTTACAAACTCAACTTGGTACTAGGTGGAGAAGACATTGTTAAAATAGAGACAAACACAGTAGAACTAGCAGAGAAAAATCTTCTGACCTGGTGACACTTACACAAAAAATATAAAAAGTCACAACAAGCCAGCCAAGCACAGAACAATGAAGAACTTTCCAGGTAGAGGGAATAGCAGTTGCAAAAGCCCAAAGGCAGGAAAGAGTTTGGGTTGTTTAGGAAGTGCCAGACTAGTAAGCTGGAGTGTCACAGGCCAGGGCAGAGTGGTGTGTGACAAAGCTGGGAAAGGCGCTGTGTGAACATGGGACTCCCCTCCCAATTCCCCTCTTTAGGATCACAGCCTTGCATTGCCTATTTCTGCTGCCTGGAAACAGTTGCCTCATAAATTATTTCCAGTTTTATAGTTGTTTACAGAGAGACAGGGCTTGTCTGGGTATATCATGGCCAGAGGCTCATCCACTTGTTTTGAAGATTCAGTGAGATAATACATGTAAACTGTGCAGTACAGTTGCAGGCACATAATTGATGCCCAATAAAAAGTAGGTAAGACATCTTGAAAGAATGAGTACGAAAATAAGATAAAGCCCCAATGCCAACACCCACTGTGAATTGTCATCTTGCAGTTGAATCTCTATAATCACTACAAAGAAAATTCAGGTGGACTCCATCCCCTCACCAGGGAAGGCTTCTGCACCCATCCCCCCTCCCCTCGTGAATCAGGGTCCCTTGGCCACATGCCCATTGAGGTGTTGGTCACCCTCTATAGAATTATCTGTTCATGTTTCCCATGGACTGTGAGCTCCTCTGTGATAAGAATGGTACCATAATCCTCTTTTTATTACAGCATTTGAGCAACATTTTCTTTTCAGATATGTTTACCGACTATTCTAAATAGTGAGCTGACTCTCACCAACTAACCCGCCTTTGTATGCACTAAGAATATGGTCCTGATGCAGCTATCTTGAACAGAGTTTGTATCATCTTAAAAAGTGTGATATCCTTTTAATATTCCTAAAATGTGGACTTTTTAAAAGTATAGATTGGCTAGGCCAGGCGCAGTGACTCACACCTGTAATCTCAATACTTTAGAAGGTCAGGGCAGGAGTACCGTTCAAGGTCGTTCGAGACCAGCTGGGCAATACAGCAAGATCCCATCTCTACAGAAAGAAAACCAAGAAAACTATAGATTGGATCATTGGGTATACCTCCTCCCCCCACCCCGCCCCACAGGCTTCTCAGACCTGTGTTTTACATGAGGAGCAGGCAGGCTTTTTCCCCTGGGACTCTCCACTAGAGACTTCTCTTTTTTACTTTTAGGGGAGAACTCCAAAGGCATCACATTAGGGCTCCAGCTCCCAAACTCTACACCGAGAAGTCGTGGAGCACCACAGACTCATGGGGGTAGCACAGTATATTCTTAATTTTCAAGGGAAACATAGCAATTCTCAGCGTCTGTCAGATGCCACGCAAATTAATGGCCAAAGTAGCTCCGTCTGTAGATTAGATCATATGTTCCCTTCGGTGATGTTGCATCTTTGTGAAGCTGAGTTTTTGGTGGTGGTTGTGCCAAAAACTAAGTGCCATGTGAAAATCACATGGAACAGGAAATGAGGGTGATAGTGTCCAATGTGATTCTAAGGTTCGGGAATTTGTGCGCTGCCCAAGAGGCACACACATCCCATTAGTAATTAATTGTAGTTATTTAGGAATGAAATAAAAATATTCTGTACTTTTTTTTCAAATGGTTACTAAATTATTAGAATGTAAACACTTATTAAGCTATTTCGTTTTAACTACTTAATAAATCAATCTGTTTAGTACTTCTTTGACCCTAGGAATGTCATGAAAAAATTCCCGAGATGGGCACCGTAAGCCAAGAAGGCTTGGGAACCTCTGCTTTACGGTTACTTCTTCTAAGCCTTTGACAATGAGCTTGGAAATCAATTCTCAGCTAAACCCTGTGAGCATGGCCTGGTATTAATATTAGTCACACAGAACTTATACTTAATCCTATCTTGAGAGTCAGGGACATGCAGGCTAGTTAAGAATTTCCTGGGAGGTAAAACAGAGATTTAGTCCATCCCGCTTGACCCCATTCGACTAGTTTCTTAATGAGCTGATACCACTTTGGAATGAGCTGGATGCATGCCTTCCTGTTATAAAAACAGGAAAACAAGCATCCATTTGTGTGCCCGGGTTATGGTTTTATTATCTCCAACTAGGAGTGGCCTGAACATCCAGTTGGCCTTGCCAGCTAACTTTTGCCAGAAAGCAAGGCCACAGAGTGACTGTTCCGAACCTACGATGATGATTTTTGGTAGGCGTCCTCCCGACTTTTCACTGATTTGTAAATAACCTGGTTCAGTAGATTGCCTCATGCAGTTATCTTTATTTTTGAAAAACCAGTATGTCCCAGCTATCACACCAGCGGGGAGCATGCTCCAAGCCGGGCCTTCTGTGGAGTCTTGCTGGAGAGAGACTCAGCAGGGTGAGCAACTGGTCACAGTTGCCTTAAATGTTTTCTGGTGATTGAAATAGGGCAACGAGCTTCAGTTGCTCATGTGTCTCTGTATCACGGTTGATTTCAAGTCACTTTCTGGGAAGCATCTTATCCTCACTCCTTGTGTTCATCTCCCAGGGGAGATGGGATGCCCCCTCCTTCAAATTATTCCGTTAGCCCTCAGCTTTCATAAGAAGATATTAAGGCCCAGTTTTCTATTAAAGCTTATGAATTTCAGCATCAACCTCAGGGCTATTGCACCTCCTTTTTTCCTCAGCCTAGACTCTCTTCCCCCCGACAGTTCTCGTGACTGGCCCCTTTATTCATTCTTTCAGCAATTATTTATGGAGGACCTACTAAGTGTCAAGCCCTATGCTGGGTGCTGGGGGTATAAGAGGAATAATAATGCTAGTTATAACATTTATTGAGCATTTGTGATGAGCCAGGTGCTCTTTTAATGCATTTACATGTAGTATCTCATTGAATGCTCAACAGCAATCTGGTGTTCAAGTTATCCACATTTTGTTGATGAGGAAAGCGAGGCACAGAGAGGTTAAGTAACTTACCCAAGGTCATGCAGCGAATAAGTGATGGAGTTGCGATTCGAGCTTGCATTCTTAAACATGCTGGTAAATGGCTTCCGTAGTAAGAGGATGTGGAGAAATAAGAACACTTCTACACTGTTGTTGGGAGCGTAAATTAGTTCAGCCATTGTGGAAGACAGTGCGGCGATTCCTCAAGAACTGCGGGAAATAAATATCTATGGTTTAAGCTGCCTAGTCTCTGGTATTTTGTTACAGCAGCTCCCGCAGAGTAAGACAGGAGCCTAACTAAGGGACATTATAGGAAACAGCCAATCATCAGAGGGCATTGTTGAGGCTTACTTCTGTTACATATTAGTATCCTCTATAGGAGGAGCTCAGGAGAAAAATCATATAATTTTATTGCAAGAATGGGTTGTAATTCTCTCAGGCATATAGTGCTTTTTTCTCATAGGGAGACTGAATCATATTACTGATCAAAGTTTCTTTGCTTCAACAGACACACAAAAAAAGGGGTCACTTCTGTATCCAGAGATAACCACTGTTAACCCCAGTCCAAGTGAAGCTTTATGTTCTCACCTTTTTCTCCTTTAATCCTGCTTGTTTTTAACTTTTGTTATGAAAATTTTCAAATATACACAAAAGAAGAGAAAATGGTAAACTGTAACCCCATGTACCTTTTGCCTCGTACTCAAAAAAAAAACTTTTGACTCAACTTCAACCACCATCTGCTGATGGTCAATTTTGTTTTGTATACATCTCCAGTCTTCCTCCCAAACACCTCTGGATACTTTTTCAGATTTAATTCTCATGCTGTAAAATTCACCCTTCCAAAGTGTACAATTCAGTGTTTTTTTTTTAGAATAATCTACAAGTGGAACCATCACCACCATATAATTCTAGCACATTTTCATCACCCCATACCAATTAGCCCGTCACTACTCATTCCCCTCCCTCTTAAGCCCTCAGCAATTGCTCCTTGGCTTCCTGTCTCTGTAGATTACTGGAATATTTTAAAGCAAATCTCAGATATCACGTCATTTCACCCATAAATATTTCAGCGTGTATTTCTAACACATAAAAGCTTCTTTTTTGTCTCTAGCATAGCCAAAGACCATTATTACACCTAAAAACATAATAATAATTCTTTAACATCATTTAGTATATCATCGGTGTTTAATAGCCTCCTGTTAATTGACGTGTTCCATTGTATGCAGACAAGGCCTTCATATTCACGTGGTTAGTATGACATAAGCCTCTTATGATCTACAACAGTTCCCTTTCCTCTGTTTTTTTTTTTTTTCCTTGTCATTTATTTATTGGTGGGAGAAGGCCATTTTTCCTATAGAATTTTCTACATGCTAATTTGGCCAGTGGCAGCTCCATATTGTTCCTCTATCACCTGTATTTCCTGTAAACTGGTAGTTAAATGCAGAGATTTTTATCTGAATCAGGTTCTGGATTTTGGCAAGAATACTTCCTAGGTGCAGGGTGACAGTAGAGGCTGTTCTCTTGCATCACATCTGACTGACAAGTCTCTCTTCTGAGATGTTAAGAATGGTCCCTGAGCTCAGGTATTGTCTGCTGATCCACACATAATCAAGTTTCCCATCAGCCTTTCGCCAATGGCCTTGGCATTAAACAGCATTCCCTCAATCTGTTATTGCATTAGGGGCTGCAGAAAGATGATGTTCTAATTCTCTTGCCCTTGCATTTAGTAGGTAGAAATCATCAAAGAGAACATTTCTTCATCACTTTATTTACTCATTTTTTTCAGAATAATGAGATAGTGTCTTAGTATCCTCCAAAGGTGACCAATGACCTTTTTTGTCATTGGTTATTAACAATTTCACACATGCACACACACATAAACACATGTGTGCATACAAGCACACAAGGCGGGTAAAGCAATTTAGAAAGCAGGAGAGAAGAGTGAAAACCTGATTGGGGAAGTGTGAGGGGAAGGAGGCAGGAAAGGCAGAGAGGAAGGAATGAAGAAGAATGGGAAGCAGGAGAAGAATGGCAACATTGAAAAGAGGTCAGGAAAACTGAAGGAGAGAAGGAGGTAGAAGGGAGAGACTGGAGAAAGATAAGAGAAGGAGTAAGCAACAAGGAAAAATCAAGGAGGAAAGAGGAGCAAGAGGGAGACAGATGCCATTAAAAGTAAGAGGAAGAGTGGCCGGGCACGGTGGCTCATGCCAGTCACCACTTTGGGAGGCCAAGGTGGGAAGATTGTCTGAAACTAGGAGTTCGAGACCAGATTGGGCAACATAAGGAAACTCTAGTTCTACAAAAAATATGACAAAGAAAAAATAGCCAGGCATGGTGTCATCTGCCTGTAGTCCCAGCTACTCAGGAGGCTGAGGTGGGAGGATTGCTTGAGCCTGGGAGGCAGAGGTTGCAGTGAGCCCTGATGGCGCCACTGTGCTTCAGGTTGGGCAACAGAGCGAGACTCTGTCTCAAAAACAAAACAAAACAAAACAGAGTAAGAGAGAAGGCAAGGAGTGTGGGAGAGAGGAAAGGGGAGAAATGGGAGGGAGGAGAGAGTGAGGAGGCAAGGAAGGAAGAGAAGGAGAAAGAGGAGAGAGAAGATAAGAGAAGGGAGAAGGGCAAGGGAGGCAAGGGTGTGAGTCTGTTTTCAGAGTTAGAGAGTTCACAGTGGCCCAATCATAGCCCCTGGGGAAGCAAATGGGTAATCTTGAATCACAGCTCATTGAGGGCTTCCTGTTTTCAGCTTGTCTTTGTGAACCCTTGGAGGGATTTCCAGCCAGTAAATAAAACAGAGTGCCAAGATTCCCTGCCCAGGCCAGCAGCCATTTCACCATCCTCAGGGCTGTGTCCCCAGTGCCCTCTCGCCTCACCTACCCTCTGGCCTGAGGACCATACCAGAGTCCCCTCCAGCACCCACCCACCCAGGTTCCAGACCACCTGCCCCCTTGACCAGAATCCTGGAATTCTTCCGGTTCGCAAGAACTCATGAAGGAGGCAGTCACCCTTGGAGATCTTAGCACCCACCCAAGAATGCATGGAAATATCCCCTTTGTAAAAGATAAATTTCCTTGAAACACAGTTTCTTTGCCTTTTTTTCTTAACTCCTTTGTTTTTCCTTACAGTTTCTTGCCTCCCCTCCCCAAATTATAAGCAGATCTTGATCCAGCCTTCTTAAATTCAATCCAGCAAACTTGTATAGAGTGTGTGCAATGTACCTGGCACCAGTGCAACAGCTGGGAACAACACTCGTCTGTCCTCAAGAAGCTCACAGTCTAACGGGTGACAGAAATGGTGGTTCCAGTAGAACCAGTTTTATATTGCCCAGGCATCATACAGTGTAGGAGGCCCTCTGTAAGGAAAAAGAACCTAAAATTGGCTGGATGTGGTGATGCCTGTAGTCCCAGCTACTCAAGTGGCTGAGGTGGGAGCATCACTGGAGCCCAGTAGTTCCAGGCTGCAGTGAGTCATGACTGTACCACTGCACTCCAGCCTGGGTGACAGAGTGAGACCCTGTCTCTTTAAATAAATAAATCAATAAATAAATAATAAGATAAAAAGGGACATTTGGGGCCAGGGCCTCTTCTGAAGCTTTGAAAGACCTGTGTAAAAGAGACCTGGGCTCATGCCTATAATCCCAGCACTTTGGGAGGCAGAGGCGGGCAGATTACTTGAGGTCAGGAGTTCAAGACCAGCCTGGGCAACATGGTGAAACCCCATCTCTACTAAAAATCCAAAAATTAGTCAGGTATAGTGGCACACACCTGTAGTCCCAGCTACTCAGGAGGCTGAAGCAGGAGAATCACTTGAACCCAGAAGGCAGAGGTTGCAATGAGCCGAGATCATGCCATTGCACTCCAGCCTGCACAACAGAGTAAGTGACACTGTCTCAAAAAAGAAAAATAGAGGGAGAGAGAGACCTGGGTTCTATGTTCACTGTTGGAGAGGAAAGAATGGGAACCCCCATGCAAAACCACTCAAACTAAGACAGAAGAGCAGGTTCCCAGAGGGTGGCGGCCCACTCCTGAGTGAATTAAACCACTGTGTCTGTGCCTTCTCCCTTTGCTCTCTTTGTCTACCCTGTGAAAGAATGCATGATGTAGTCAACAAAAATTTACTTACGGCTTGTATAATCATTGGGATAAATTTCAGCTGCCATAACAAAGACTTAGAATCGTGTAAACAAACTAGGACTTCCTTTCTCTGGTCTGCACAAAAGCAGCCCAGGGCTGGTGTGGAACCACCATGGTTTCAAGAACATGGGCTTCTTCCATCTTATTGATCAACCATCCCTAGTGTGTTTTCCTCTGCTACACTGCCAAAGGTGGTCCACACTCCAGCCAGCAAGGGGAGAGAGGAGGGGAGTAGAAAGCCCGAACAACACATCCTGGAAGTTCATACACCTCTTCTGCTCACATCTTCTTGGCTAAAATGTGGCCACACAGCCGTACAAAGATGCTAGGGAGAGGAGAGAGTGTAAAGTGCACCCTGGGTGGACACATGCCCCTGTATCAGGGTGTATCATGACTGGTAGGCAGGAAAATGATGCTGTGGACAGTTGGATATCTCCAAGGTAGCCCACTCTGTGCTACCTAGGAAACCAAGGTGCCGAAGAAGTTCTGGTTCTTCCCAAAGCCACCAAGGACAGAAATGTGAATTAGACAAGCTGTCCCTGTAAAAACTCACCTCATTCTTTCATTTTGGCAATTCCGATTCTCTCCACCTGACCCTGAATATTGGCTGAGATGAAACCCTAGGACCATCAAAGGGGCATTGGTGGAAGAGGTGGCAACATAGACTGTGAAGAAGTTGCCAGAAAGGAAGGGTGAGAACTGGAAAAACAATGCTATGGAAATCGTACTTCCCAAAGTTCACCAATTTCAGGTGCTACAGAGGGCCAGCGCAGGACAAGGACCAAACGCCCTCTGTGGGATTTGCCAAAGAGGGGACCAAACAGGACCTTCGCCAAATCAGTCTCAGGGGAATGGTAGTGAGTGAAACCTAAAGAAAGTGGGTTGAGGGGCAAGTGGGGAATGAAGGTGTAGAAATAGTGGCAAGTAACTGAGGTTCTAAAAAGCTGGAACATGTTGAGGAGAATGGTGAATTCTTGATCATGTTAATCCAAAGCATAAAGAATCAATGAAAAGCAAGAGACTTTAAAAAATGAGCAGAAATGTCGTTTGGCTGCTTTAACAAAGACCCACATAATAGGGGCCAGGCGCAGTGGTTCAAGTCTGTAATCCCAGCACTTTGGAAGACCAAGGCGGAAAGACCACTTGAACCTAGGAGTTTCAGACTAGCATGGTCAACATAGTGAGGCCCTGTCTCTACAAATAATCAAAAATTAGCAGGGAGTGGTAGCACACGCCTGTAGTCCCAACTACTTGGCAGGCTGAGGCAGGAGAATTGCTTGAGCTCAGGAAGTCAAGGCTGCAGTGAGCCATGATCATGCCACAGCACTCAGTTTGAGTAATATATTGAGACCCTATCTCAAGAAAGAAAAGAAAAAGACCCAGAGAATAGTGGCTTAAACAAGATTAAAGTTTTTTTCTCTCTCATGTAAGACTCCAAGTCAAGGGCTGATAAGGAGCTTCACAGTACTGGTGACTCAAGTCCTTCCATCTTTCTACTCAGCCATCCTCAACATGGAGCTTCCATCTCATGGCCCAAGATGGCTGTGGCTGCTCATACCATCATGTTCATATCATGCTCCTAGCCAGAGCAAAGAAGGAAAAAGGACAGGAAGATTATCTTCATCTTCAGGCCACCACCCAGAGGTTGCTCATATCACAGCTTCCCAGTTTTCACTGGCCAGAGCTTGTAGATGGGCACATTTACCTGCATGAGAGACTAAAGCAAAGTAATCTCTAGCTGAGGAGGCCAGGTACCCAGCTGAAACCAAGGGGTCCTGTTAAAGGAAGCGGGGACAGCCAGCAGTCAGAGCCTTAGAAGGCCTAGAACAAAGGGAGGAGGCACACCACTGCCACTGAAGCTGGGAGGAAGAAGTGGGACAGCTGATGAGTTTGAAAGGGTTGGAAGATAGGGAATTCTTGCCTGGTCACCTTTATTTTCTCTGCAAATTGAGACTTGGAGTCATCACTCACAGAGCCAAGAAGGGAGACAGCTTGTCCATCCTCTCTCCTGTTGCTGTTTATGTCATTATGGTAGAACAGGCAGGCACCTGAGATAGTGCAATGAAAAGTTGTGCCTTCAGAGTCCAGAGTTTCAAGCTGAGCTCTGGGCTCAGCTGCTTTATAACCTTGAGCAAGTCAAGAAATCTCAGTTTCTAAATCTGTTAAGTGACCACGACAGTTTCTAAATCTGTTAAGTGCCCAGCCTGCCTGCCTGCTCACAATCTTGTTTGGGCCCCATGGAGAGCTGTAAAGACCCTGCATAAGTGCTAAAGCTGGTACAAGTGTGAGTGGACATTCTTGTGGGAGGGATGGAGTTGTCAAGGCAGCACTGAGCCTCGAAGGACAGGCAGGAAAGGGCTGAGAGGGAGATCAGAAGGACGTGAGATGAGGTGTGGTCTGAGACCAACCCCACATGGACCGCCCAGTGCCCAGCTGCTCCACAGGGCTCTGCCCGTCTCTGACCCAGCATCAGAACTCCTCTGCTGTCGGGGTGAGGGTGATAGGGAAAGGAGAAGCCACTTCTGAACAAGCAGGGCTCCCATGGCCAGTGGGAGGGAGCAGCTGGCCCAGCTGTCCATAGCCGCTGGGAGTCAGCCTCTGTTCTGTCTTAAGATCACTATCATGGAACCTTGGCTTTGTCCTCTGTGCTTGGCCTTGGAAGCTCTCTTGGGACCTCTCCCCAAGCCCAGGACACCTCTCTGTGTTCCTGACTCAGCCAAGTAAACAGTGTGAATTTCTCCCCCAGCCTCTGGCCTAGAGAAGCTAGACTCTCCAGTGCATGCCTGCATGCACACACACATACACACAGAAGCACCACATATCACACACCACATGTACAACACACAGCCACAGCACATACAGCAAACATACCACACACATATCACACACTACATGCACACACCATATGAACACATAAAGAACATACCACACATACCATACATCAAACACATGTGAACACACCACACACAGACATCTCCCACAAACTCCACAACACAAACTCTACGCATGTACGCACCTTACACATACATACCACACACACATGAACACTCCCTTCTTCCTAACTGGTCTCTCCGTGTCTCATATCACACCCCTCCATTCAATGCTCTACACAACTGCTTCAGTGATTTTGATTAAACACAAACTAAGCCATTTCCTTGTCTAAACTCCACTCCCTCTTTCAGTGGCTTTCCAGAAAATTCAGGCTAAAATCCTAGCTCCTTCCCAGAGACTGTAGCTCTCCACAGTCTGTCCCCCAATGGCCCGTGCAGTGTCCATTATCAGTGAGTCTGAGCCACCTGCCCTTTCCCCAGTGTGGGTTCCTCACGCATCTCTGGAGGATGGTCCCACTACCTCATCCATCTGAAACGTGTTCATCCTTCCAAACCCAGTTCAGAGCTCACCTCCTCTATGAAGCTTTCTCGAACACCCGAGCGGAATTGCTCCCTTCCTCTCTGTAGCTTGCGCAATGTGTGGTGGAATGATTTGCTTCCTGTGTCTGTCTGCCCTGACGGGAGGTGACCTTCTAAAAGAAATTTGTGTGAGATGAGCACTCGTTCCTGGCACAGGGTGGGCTCAGTGAACGCAGGGTGGGTGGCATTCATCCCCATCGTCCTCCCACACAGATCAAAGTGGAAAACCAGCTTGACTTCCAGGACATCACCAGTGTGGTCGCCATGGCCAAAACCTATGCCACCACCGAGGCCTTCATCGACTCCAAGTATGACATCCGTGTCCAGAAAATTGGATCCAACTACAAGGCGTACATGTGAGTCTCTGAGGAAGGGACTGGGGGAGCGTGGGAGGAAGGGAGACCAGAAGTGCATGTCCAGCCACTGTCTCCTCCACAGGAGCATCATTCTCCTCCTTCCTGTATCCTTACCGCCCTTCTTCTCTGATCAGTGCAGCTAAGGGACTGATGTTCAGTCACTGCTTATCCCTGGGCAGGTATCTGTCTATCCAAACAAGGGCAGTTTCCTCTAGAGCAAGAAAGGCACTTGTCATGTCTAGGGAACTGCAAGTACACACAGGATATGTCTTTGAAAGAGACATTTAGTGACAAATCAAGGAAGGCTTTGAATACCTTGCTGAAGGTTTTGGATTTTTTTTTTTCTCTTTCCTTCTGAGCAAAGGATCTGATCTGTGTTTATAAAAAGGTGACCATAAGGCTGTGAGTTGCAAAGGGGTTTCTCTGAAGCCAATAAGACCCATTATGAAGTTATGCCAGGTTTCTCTGCCTGCAAGCGACAGAAACCACATCTCATTCATTTAATGGGGTTTTTTTTTAAGGGAATTTATTAGAAAACCATGGGTTATCGGAAGCTTCAAAAAAGCAAATAAAACATCTCCCACCTAAATTATCAATTTCAGAAATATTAGGACACAGAGCAGCCCCAGGAATTTGGGCAGCCAGAAATAATAAATGATTTTTGGGCATCCCCACTGGTAAATGAATCTGCCCTAGTCATTTTCAGGCCTTTACTCTAGATTGCGATTCCACGGAAAAAGTACTGATTAGTTCAACTTTGATCACGTTTTATTGATTAGAGAAAAGCAGAAAATCAGTATGGAGAGTCCCACCATGAAGGCAAGCAATATGGGCAGGGCCATTGCCCAGTGGAAGTAGAGGTGCTATATCTAAAGGAAAAGGAAAGAATGCCAGGCAGAAGAAAAGCTGCCTTCATTCACCCTAGAGAGGGTTCAGCAAAGGATGGATTACATGGGGCTGTGGTTATAGGGATGAGTGGGGCCTTCTGGAATAGGTACTGTCTTGTTCTTGGAAGAGGTCTTTGCTCCAAGCCCTCTCTGTCTTTCACTCTGGAATGTTATCAATAGTTCCACTTGAAATGAGACCACAGAGGGCTAATCATTGCCTGGTTGCCAAGCATTTATTGGGCACTGACTGTGTGCAGGGCTCCATATCTGAGGACTGCAAGGGTTAGCCCTGGACAGCTAGAAAGTCCCTCCATCCATGGACTTCTGTGTGAAGTAGCTTGTGCTTTATGCTAGGGTCGGCAAACCACAATCAGGCCAAATCCAGCTGCTACCTGTCTCTAAATACAGTTCTGTTGATCACAGCCATGCACACCTATTTATGGATTGCCAATGGTTGCTTTTGCACTGACTAGATTGCCTAGACCAAGGGTCAACATACTTTCTTCTGTAGAGGGTCAGGTGGTCATTTTAGGCTTGATGGGCCATACAGTCTCTGTTGCGACTACCGCATCCTGTCATTGCTTGAGAAACTAGAGGAGCTGCAGGCAGTTGGCCTAGAAGGATGTATTTCCAGGAAAGGGATGGAGCTCGTTCTCAAGGAGTAACTCTGCCTCATTCTATCAATCACCCTCTTCCTCCCATGAGGCAGGCCAGACCTGCCACTGCTCTCAGATGGCCTTGGGGTGATAACGTCACCTTCACCCTGCCCCCTCTGAGTTATGGCTCATTCCATTGCATTCCTGAGGCCCCTGCCGTCAGTCATGATATCATTTCCCTCCTCTCTTCATTGTTAGAGCTTCCACTTGACATTGACAACACCTTGTCCCAGTTTCTTTTCTTGAGGATTACCTCATTGCTGCATTTTTTTCTGCTGAGCCTTTCTGGCCTGACAGCTCTACTTTGTCATTACTTACAGACTTTCCTGGACCTTGGGCTGGCCCACCTCCAAATGAGGGGGTTTGTGTCAGACTTCAATGTAGAATGTCCCCAGCCATTCAACCTCCTCTCTGGCCCACTCCCTGCCCTGCACTCAGGCCTTTTTGCTTCTTGCTACTGGGCTGTCGTTCTTTCTAGGTCCTAACAGACACAGTAAGGAAACACATGTGTGTATCCTTACCCATGTATGCACATATATCCGTAATTATTTCTATATATACCCATCCCCATCTCTGTGAAGCTAAACAGAGTCATATTGATGTCCCTGACTTTCATCCAGTACCCATGGTTCATTTTAGCCTTTCCTGATTGCTAATCTGTAACTTCCCATTCCAACAGGGGAAAATCTGGCTCCCCATCCACCATCTATTTACTTTTTTGTTCCATCTCAGTGTATGTGCCCAGCCTCAGAACTGTGCACCTGTAGCCCCATGGGAAACAACTTTTCCAACTACAGTACAGTGCCTCATGGCTCCTGGTGGTCATCTATTCTCAGCATCTTTACATTTGGTTTTCTCTTTTACAAATGATATATTTTTGTGTCAATTCCTCTCCCCAGTTCACCCTTTGATCTCAACCAAATACTTTCCCTTGACCATAAGACAAATACCTTTACCACCACCACTCTGCTTAAACTCATTCAATCTTTGCCGAGGCCACATGCACCATTAGTGATAGATAGCTTGTCTGGATTCTCCCTCAGTGTACACAGTTCCTCACCCAGTAGGTACCCACTGGGCACCTACTACATGCCAGGTCCCACTGGGAATACAAGGGATGCAGTTAACCATGTCCCCTACCCTCAGGATTCCCCACCATCAAAGAAGAGAGGACACTAAAGCCGTCATCAGAAGGGAGATGAGCATTACTGAGCATTAGTGTAGGGTGGAGGAGTGAGCAGTCTATTTTTGCTGAGGAAGCGGCCTGTCAGGAAGTCATGTGTCAGATGAAACATGAAGGATGATAAGACTTAGGGAGGCAAAGATGGAGACAAAGACTCTATGGGGCAAAGGGAAGAAGACATGCAGAGGCCATGACACTGGGAAAGAGCCATGGGCAGCACAGCACCAGAAGGGAGATCAGTTGTTACTGGAGCAGAAAAGGCAAGGGAAGAGAGAAGGGTGGCAAGACAGTCAGAGATCAGAAGGCCTTCCTAATCTTCACCATAGAAAAGTAGTCACTTCTCTCTTAGGATCACTTTTCTAACATTTTGGGGCTCTCAAAAAATTCCAGAATCAACAGAGGCTACACACACTGCCCTCATTCTCCTCAAAAACAGAAGGCCAAAGTTTGGGGGATTTCATCTGATGATGTAGGCATTTTAAAATTTAATATTTCAATTTCAAAAATGACTTAGAAAACAACATCTAAGGTCCAACAAATAAAAAGACAAGCAGCATGAAGGGAAATAAACATAGGAAAATATAGTTGAAGACAAGGTGTGTACCTAAGAATACATGCCATTATGTGAGCCAGATATTTGAATGAGAGCTTCCTAACAGTCAAAGCAAAGAAGGAAACCAGATCAGTGACAAGGGTCCCTAATTCCCTCAATGTGTTATTTGTTCTGGTACAGGAGAACCTCCATATCTGGGAACTGGAAGGCCAACACAGGCTCTGCCATGCTGGAGCAGGTAGCCATGACGGAGAGGTAAGAGACAAAGGAGGTGTAGGGAGAGGCACTGCCAAGGTAGGAGGTGAAGGGGGAATGCAACAAGGATCCCTGAAAAGATGGCCACTCTGCCCTCTGTCCAGTGCCTCACCATCCACAGAGCACTTTTCTAGGCATGATCATCTTCACTGCCCACAGTAACCTACAGGGCAGGTATTCAAATAACCCCACTTCACAGATGGGAGAAGAAAGTTCAGAGAGGGGAAGAGATTTGTCTAGGCTAATTAATGACAGAGCTGAGAGTAGAACCCCGCTGTCATGACTCCAAGCCATAGGAAGAGGTCAGGAAGCCCTGGCCAGTCCCTCCTGTGCTCTGACAGCTGCAGGGAAACATTATTAGGGGCCTGGGGGTATTGGAGAGTCCACTCCTCTCCCAGGCTTACTTCCATCTCAATATGAATAGGGAGAGGTAGACACCCCATGAATCATGCATGTTTTAGGGATACTCTCTGACTGAAGGTTTTTTTGAGGTCTTTCTCCCTTTAGACACTGTGTGCCAGTCCCCCTAAGGAAGGGCCAGCCAGGCACAGTGGCTCATGCCCATAATCCCAGCACTTTGAGAGGCTGAGCTGGGTGGATCAGCTGTTGTCAGGAGTTCAAGACCAGCCTGGCCAACATGGTGAAACCCTGTCTCTACTAAAATACAAAATTAGCTGAGCATGGTGGTATGTGCCTGTAATCCTAGCTACTCAGGAGGCTGAGGCAGAAGAATTGCTTGAACCCAGGACACAGAGGTTGCAGTGAGTTGAGATTGCACCATTGCACTCCAGCCTGGGTAAAAAGAGCAAAATTCCGTCTCAAAAAAAAAAAGGCCAAGTCAGCTGGTCTCAGGGCCTGCCACATAGATACCTTCTTGCCTGCATGCCCTGGGACCTCTGCCAGCAAGCGTACAATAGCAGTGGAGAGAGGATGGGCTGTGAGCTCAAAAAGCTCTGTTCTAAACACTTACTGAATACCTACTGCATGCCATGTTGTGCTGAGCACTAAAGGATGGAAAGAACCCAGTCCTTCCCTCTAAGAGCTCTGTATCGGTTGCAAGTGCCACAGCACCAATCAGATTGGTTTGCACAAAAATGGGGATTTACTGGCTCATGTCACTGACAACTCCTGATGTACAGTGTCAGTAAGGCTTTAGGATGCCTTCTCTGCCCACGCTAGTTCAGCTTCTCTCTGTGTTGGCTTCATCCAGGCAGGCTCTTTCATATGGTGGCGCATAGTAGCTCCAGGCGTCTATCCTCACAGTGTCTAGTTCAAAAGAAAGAAAACTTCTCTTTCCAAACCATTTCAACCAAAGCCTGAAATTGAGCCATAATGTACTGATTGGCCTGGCTTAGGTCACGTGACCATCCCTGAACCAATCACTATGGCCCAAGACATTTCAGTGCTGTAATTGGAGGCCTATGTCAGGTCTGCACCCCTGGAGATTGGAGCAGGACCACCCACTACAGCAACCAAGACAGAGTGTGACCTTGGGCATGCTCATTAGCATTTCTGAACTTCTTCAACTGCAGAATGAAAGAAGTAATACCCAAGTCAGAGTGCAGGTGTGAGGACTGAATGAGAGAGGGATGTGCAGCACCTAATCCAGAACTGGCCCCTGGCAGGGAGGCACACCTGCCCTTCCTATCCACCCCAGGGGGCAGCTGTCATCTTCAACCTGGGAACCCACTTGTGCTAATGAGTCTCCTAGCAGCTGTGCTTATGACCTGGCACAACTGAATCATGTGAACTGTGGCCTGTCACCTCCTTCCCCCAACAGGTGTTCACAGGATAGTCATGGCTGTCTTCTCTATGGTCCTTCCCCAATGTGAGTGCTGCCTTACCCAGTGCCTCCTGAGTCAGTCACAGGTGTCCCCAGCAGTCCACCTATCCCTGGCTCTGCTCAGTCCTCTGCTGCATAGACCATCCCTGGAGGAACCTCCCATGGGAATGGGCCTGCTCAGGCCTAGAATCCACTTTCCCTTTTGCAGTCACAGGAAGTACTCCAGGGTCTGGAGTGGAGAAATCCCCAGTCCTGCCCCCACAGGGGCAAAATCCATACAGGAACTCATACGCAGGCCCTGACCCCGCTCTCCACCTGGTCTTGCCTGCTTGCTAGGTGGCCTGACTCCTGGGCAAAACCAATGATGTTGCTTGGTCGGTGCTAATCCCACTTGGCAGGAGGGGAGCAGAGGCCCCCCATTCTCCAAACTCTCTCACACTTCCATATGCCTGCAGCCCCTTCTTAGACCTTGGGGTGCCTGTGCCCCATAGGCTGCAGCCAGCAGAGGACCCTGAGGTTTGTCATTTGAAAACATCCTCTGGAAACAGTTGCCTCTGGACCTCAGCTCAGACTTCCACATTCCACTGAGAAGAAACCTGATCTGTGAGTGTGTCTCAAGGCACAGCTCAACCTAAGTATGTGACACCCACAAGTAAGCCACTGGTGCCAAAAACGAGGACTCTGATCAGAGATTCCAGAGGACTCTACGAGCTCCGAGGACTCAAGGTTGTCCCCAAATGTGACCATGTATCAGAATCACATGGAACGCTTTAAAGAATTATAGAAATTGGTCTAACACAGGGTGGAGCCCCAAGTCTGCCTACTTGTTTGTGTGTTTAACTCTCCTAGTGATTCTGATGTACAATCAGAATAAGATCTAGGCTTTCCCATTTTATGATAAGAGGGAGAGGCTTCTCCAAAATTATTAAGGAATGAATAGTAAGAATGTAGGTCCCTGGCCTCCCATGCTGAGTGAGAATGGATGTGCTGGGGCACCTGCAGAATGAGAGGAAGGGTGGCTTGCTGGGAATCTAAAATCAGACAGGATCTGGGTTTGGAAGCTTCACAGTCACTTACTCATTTCTCTGAGGCTGCTCCTTCATCAGTAAGATGGGTTAAAACCTTCCTCATAAAGTTGTGCTAGGATTTGAGGGAATGAGGAGTCTCCAGGCCCAGAATGCCTGGAACATAGCAGGAGCTCCATGGGTGTGAGTTTCCATCCTTCCTTTTACTTTGATGATCTCACATGCTCCTTGCTACAGCTGAATGAGAAAACTGGACTGGGAGCCAAGGAGATCTAGGTAATCCTGGTGTTCTTACTGCCTTGATGTGTGAGCTGGGCCTCGGTAGGCCTTGGTGGATAAGAGGAGAATCCATTCTGAGAGCATTCCAGCCACAATTCCTCCTCATCCCAGCACTTATGGCTCAGAACACAAAGCAATGTGAGAGGAGGCATGCCCTGTGTGACCCTGGAGAGTGGGTAGAGAAGCAAGAACATTCACATTTCCCAGACAGAGTCCACTGTGACTCCCAAATCCATCCCACAAGGGAAGCTAAGTGCAAGCTGGGACAGTTTCTTCAGATACAACCACCCCCTTGTTACAGGGTCAAAGTCCAGTGCTGAGATCTGTCCCCAGCAAAGCAAACTGGCCTTGCAGACATCAAGTGGCTGGAAAGGGAACAAAAGCAGTGGGTCTAGAGGGCCGGGCAGAAGCAGCCTGCCAGGCTCCCCAGCCTAACCGCCCCGGGCCAGGGGAAAATGCACCCTTTGTTCCCCACAGCCTTTGGTCCAGCCAGGGCTGGGACTGGAAGGGCAGCCTGGGAGGGATTTCTGGAGCCCTTAGAGCAGCTTTCCCAAGGGAAAAGAGACACAGGTGGCTGAGTGTCTGGGATGGCTCTGGATGGGGGCGAGGCAAGCTCCCCATTACTGTAGAGCCAGCAAGTCCTGGGGTTGGGGGAGATCTCTCCCAAATGTGGTTCCTTGTCTTCCTCGCCCTGCCTATCTCCCCTCCTTCTTGGCTCTCTCTTGTTCTTTCTCTGGGTCTCTCTCTCACTGTCATCTGTGTCCCTGCCTCCCTCCCTCCCTCTCTGTCTCTGAGTCTTGCACTCCAACTCTCTCTCTGTCTTTCTGTCTCTCTTGCTGCTTCTCTGCCTCTCTCCATCTCTGGATGTGTGTGTCACTGTCTCTCCCTGCCTGTTTTTCTATGTGAATCAACTTCTCTCCCTCTACCCCACTTCCCCACTTTCCCAGGCCACTTCACTGTCTGTCCATCTGTCCCTGCAGGTACAGGCTGTGGGTGGACAGCTGCTCGGAGATGTTTGGCGGCCTGGACATCTGTGCTGTCAAGGCCGTCCACAGCAAGGACGGCAGAGATTACATCATAGAGGTGAGAGATGAAGTAGGCAGTCCTCCTGGCTGGTCCAGCCTGGCAGGCGTGCCAGCAGGAGGGAATCCCAGCATGGTCTTTGGCACCATCAGCTGTGTCCTGGCTCTGGGGCACATGCAGCCCAGGTCTCAGTGAGCTGCTTCTGGAGGCTCCTTCTCACACTTAGAGGCATCGAAAGCCTTCATGCCATGACTCAAAACTGAGCCGGGAGACCTCTGGGCATGAGGTTTAACAACGTCCCCAACTCCCAGGCCTAAGGGAAGGGAGAGAGCATCTGGCCAAGTGTCAGCAGGATTCTGTCCCATGAGGCCCCTTCCATTTCCTCAGTGTCCAAGCATGTAAAATGGGCACCCATCCTTGGTCACCATACAAAGAGTCTATCATTTGTTCATTCAACAAACATGACTTTAGGGGGCTCCCATGGGCTAGGCATGGGTGTGGCTCTGGGGATGCAGCATGGACATGATAGACAGGGGGTGCACAGGCTGGTAGGGAAGAGGGTGAGAAACAGTGGCCGAGCATTGAGGGTTTGGAAGAAGGCTGGAGTGGTGCAGGGATATGAATAGAGGGAAAGATGTAGGGAAACAGAATGGTAAGAGAGGGCTCACAGAGGGGCTGTGAGTCCTGGACTCTCTCAAGACCCTCCCAATCCTCCAGCCTCCCATCCCTGCTGCTTCCTCTCCATGCTTCCCTGAATCCCACCACCCCCCACCTCACCTCCATGTCCTTCTGGTGTCTCTCAGGATCCCACAACCCTCCCATCCCCTCCCCAGCCCCTCTTCCCTGCCCCCTACCCCACACCCCATGGCTCTCCACCTCCCCTGCTTTCCCCTGAAAAGGCCCCTCTGGCCTCTCCCACCTCTATAACTTCCCATGTCCACACTCTCAGCCCCAGCTCTGCTCTCAGCCCTCTCCTCCCATGGGCGGTGCTAACGCAAGGCCAGGACACGTGAGGGAGAGCCCTGTGGCTGTCCCCTCCCTGGGGCGTGGGCGGCTAATGGGAAGCACATGGCTGGGGTAACCACAGGAGCCAGCTGGTCCTCTCGTCCCTCATGTCTACCTCACTCCCCAGGGGCCCACGGCTGAGCAGGACCAGGTGACTCAGTGGGTGGGAGCCCAGCCATGCCAGAAGGGTGTTCATGCCCAGGCCTTGGAGGTAGGAGGAGGGAGTCCAGGATGAACACAGCTCTGTCTCCTCCCCAGAGAGGCCAGGAGGCTCCTGCAGGAAGAGCTGCATCTGTATTAGTAGACCCAGTCCCACTCTGGAGAACAGCTCTCTTCTCAAGGCCGGGAATGGCCTTCCCTCCAGCTGCCACACCTGAAACTCCCCCAGTAGCCCCTTCTCCGAGGAGCCATGGAAGGGGCTGGGAACAGATTCCTTGACCTGTATTCCTCCTCCCAGGAGGAGCTGGTCCCCACCTTCCTGGGGATACCGTGGGAGCTTCAGACCAGAGGTAGGGCCAGAACCACCAGCACAGCAGCTCCTAAGACCCCACCCAGCCCTCCTTCCTCTGCATCCCCTCACGGGGACCACCAGACATGAACCCAGATTTGGCACACAAGCCCTCATTCACTGATTCACTGAGCCGCTGCTCTGGGAGCCAGCCCCCACGCCGGTGAACACAGTACAATGGCAAACACAGGGGCAGGGGCCTGTCTCCTGGAGCTCCTGGACTCCCCTGACCCCCAAAAGCCAGCTCCTCCCTTGCACCAGCACTCTCTTTGAGCTCCTGCCTCTCCGAGTCTCAGCTTTCACGCTTAGGAAAAAAAAAAAAAATTCTGTGCTCATGGGCCCAGGCTTCCTGCCTTTAGCCATTCAGAGGGTTGGGGATGAAAGACCTTTCACATTTAAAAAAAAAAAAAAAGTAAAAGTAGTGGGCTTGGACTTCAAAAAACAAGAAAACAACATCTCCCAAAAATGTTCCAGAGGAAAAATGAAAGATAGCTTTTCAGATTTTTTTCCCCCACAAAAACATTGCAGAGCTGTTTCCTTTGCTTTTGAGTTTGGAGTGGGGTCAGGGGAGATGGGAAGCTTGTTACCAGAAATATAAAAGGTATTTTCCCCCAGTTAGGGGAAAAAAAAGGCAGAAGAGGTCCCAAAACACTGGTTTCTTCAGCCACCTCTGTGATGAGAACAGAAAATGTGTGTGAAATGTTTTGTGAAGAGCCTCACAGTGAAATACTCATGGGGAAAGACCCTTGAACTTGTCCTCTCTGACCTGTCCGGGGAATGACTTGGCTCACTGGAAAATGTTTCCCTGGGGAGACCAGCACAGCCACTTCCTTTGGCCGTGTCTACCCTGGGGATTCCAAAATGAACCTCAGCTTCCTTGTGGCTGTTTTCCACTGCAAGGAATGTAGGAAACAGACTGGAGTAAAATGGGGTGGGCAGGGCAGGGGGAGAGAGGACAGGCAGCCTGCAGGAAGCCTGTGTACCTTCGGGGCAGACTCCACAGTCAGAGCTCAGCCAGTGGTGACTGAGAGACTGTCCCTGTTGGGGGCACTGGGATCCCAGAGTCCCGAATCTCAGGTACCACCTGCACAGAGCTCAGGACTCTTCTAGAAGTAGTATTCACTTTCTGAAGCTAGCCTTTCAGTTTCCTAATCAAAGTGGGTGCTTAAACTCACAGATCCCTGCAAGTCCTAGCTGGAAGGGTCTTAGCAGCTGCCCAAACCCCTCAGTTCACTGTTGAGAAAAAAAATAGGCCTGTAGAGGAAAAGAAACTTGCTCAAGACCACACAGCAAGTCCACCACAGAAGCTAAGCCTGGAACCCAGGTTCCCTCTTCCCAGTTCTTACCCTGGTGTGCTGCTCCAATGGTTAGTGGGAATTAGCCTGATGCAGTGGGAGGAACATGGGTTCTGGATGCTGTGTCCTTGACCTTGCCACTTCTTTGACCCTCTGCTTCCTTATCATTACAATGAGGATAATAGTACCTGCCTCAAAGAGCTATTCTGAGGTTTATTAGAGATCCTCCATACCTGATGCTTAGAATAGTGCATAGCACATCGGAAGTCCCCCATAAAATACAGCGCTTCTTAGTATCCTTATCCTTATGAGCAGGGCTTATTGCAAGGGCCTCTTATTCCTCCACTACACAGATATCTACTGGCAGCACACCTGTTTAACAGGATGCAGGCCCATGCCTGACCTTGGGGGCTCACAGTCTGATTGTGGAGACATAGTAAGCAGGGGGTGACAGTGCTGTGGATAAGCTGTCCAGTGTGAAACCAAGTGAGGCCGGCACACTACAGATGTGAGGTGGCTCATAGAGCTTGCACAGTCAGAAAGGGCTTCCTGGAGGAAGACCTACTTAACCGTTCCCTGCTGGATGAAAAGGAGTTGGCCAGGTAAAGAGTAGGTAGAGGGAATACATAAGAACCTGGAGAAGAGAGAAAACCTAACGAGTCCAGAGCAGGGGAACAGGTCGCCACTCCTACAGTGGAGCAAAAAGGGTGGGTGGCAAGGCCAGCTCTTTTGCAGATCCACCAAGGCCTGACAGACATCCCTTCAAGACCTCCCATAGATTCCCTGTCCAGAGAATCACGTGGAGCATTGGCCTGTGTGACCATGGGCAAGTCCCCTCCCATCTCTGGGCCTCAGTTGCTCTATCTGTAAAAAGAGCAGAAGGGGAAATAGGATCCCTCAGACCCCGCCCCGCAGAAGCACCTCACTTCCTTTGAGATCAGCCCAGCTCCCTGTGGAACGTGTTTCCCTCCTGCCTGTGTTTTGCCAGGGCCCTGGAGAACGGGGCCTTTCCTCTTCCCTCTTCCCTCTGAATCCTGGGTCAACCCCAGCCTGTGTCATATTTTTGTCATCTTTACTGTTTCTGCTCTACAGAAACCCTTGACCTGGGGCCAAAGGAGATGCGGCTAGCCCCTACCCTGGGAGGGGGCCAGGGTGAGAAATGAGGGGGCGGAGAGCGGCTCCCCGAGGAAGAGTACAGAAAAGGTCGTCAGAGGCTCCCTGGCCCTGGTCGCATGGCTGTCATCCAGCAAACGTGGGCCTAATTGAACTGTAGCCAGCAAGTGGTTTAGACTGAACAGAAGGGAACTGGTGTCTCTGCCGTCCCAGTCCCAGCTGGAGGTGGTTTGCATGGAGGACATTGCCATCTGGTGGTCACTTCTGTCCTGAGCCCTGAGCCCTCACTTCTGGGATGTGATGCCCAACCACCAGCCTCTCCTGGCATGGGGGTCCCTCAGCTCTCCCTTCTTCCCCACAGGTAATGGACAGCTCGATGCCACTGATTGGAGAGCACGTGGAAGAGGACAAACAGCTGATGGCTGACCTTGTTGTCTCCAAAATGAGCCAACTCCTGATGCCAGGAGGCACAGCGCCCTCGCCCCTGAGACCTTTGGTAAGACCCTCAGGATCGAAGGAGACTCTGTAGCGATGAGAAAAGCCAGGCTGTCTGGAAAAGGGGATCCCCTGGATCCAAAGGAGATACTCCCAGGAAGAAACTACCTTGGGGAGAAGGAATGGGGAGGGCCAGACATGGGGGAGAACTTCCACAGCCTGCAGAAGGGGAAATAGGATCCCTCAGATCCCGCCCCACAGAAGCACCTGTGGGGGAATTTAGGAGGCTTTCTGGGGCCTCTTCCCTTGCTCACCATCCTGGGGAGAACAGTCTTGTCTCAGGTGGCCTTTGGGCATCTGTGGGCAGAGATGATTGACTGCTGCCCCTTCCATGCCCTCAGTGCCGGGCCTGAGTAGGATGTGTGTGTGTGCGTGTGTGAGACCATATGGACACATAGGCCCTCTGTGTGCTCCCAGGGAACCAGTCAATGGACACCATTGTGTCTCCCATTTCCCCAACCTCGATGAGCTCCCACATCACTCCTCCCCTCTACAGTTCCCAGCAGGGACTACCAGACTGCTCTCCAAAGAATTTGCCAGCTCCCCAGCTTTATGTAAAAGCAAGTACCCAAACCTCCACCTCCCACCCCAGATTTCCCCACAGAAAGTGATCTATGATAATAGACATCAGAATCATAGTTATTATACTGATGAGGCTGGGAAGGCTCATGGGGCAGGCTTCACCACGGGGAATGGCCTATGTCTTGATCTGGGCGGTGGTTACACCAATGTATACACATGTAGAATTTCACTACACTGTCCACTCCAGAACTGTACACTAAGAAGATATTCATAAATGCTGCCTTCTCATCCATAAGTAAAGGGCTGTGGTGATATCAACAGGCTTCTTTTCTCTTCTACTCTAGGCTCCACAGACTAAATCAGTGAAATCTCCAGGGCAAGCCCAGCTGGGGCCTCAGTTAGGACAGCCCCAGCCACGCCCACCTCCGCAAGGTAGGACCCAGGACAAGCCACTGAGAGAAAGCACGCCATGAGGGTACTGAAATGCACTGAGAGATCCACATGTGATTCCCACAAGTGGCTCCGGGAAACTGCATCTGAATACTTTATCCTCAGAATGAATGAGACTACGGGGTTGGTCAACCTCTTTAAAAAGTCAAGAAAGGAGAAAGGAAACAGAAGGTTAATTTATTAAGTACCCACTAAGCAACAAGCACTGTGCCAGGGAATGTCCCACCTATTTCCTCACTTTTATTTTCCCAGCCATCGTACAGTGAAAACATCAGTATTTTCTTTCTTTCTTTCTTTCTTTTGAGGCAGAGTCTTACTCTGTCATCCATGCTGGAGTATAGTGGTGTGATCTTGGCTCACTGCAACCTCCACCTCCCAGGTTCAAGCGATTCTCCTGCCTCAGCCTCCTGAATAGCTGGGATTACAGATGCACAGCACCACACCTGGCTAATTTTTGTATTATTGGTAGAGACAGGGTTTCATAATGTGGCCAAGCTGGTCTCGAACTCCTGACCTCAGGTAATCCACCCACCTTGGCCTCCCAAGTATTTTCTTTTTACAGAGAGGTAAAAGTTGAGGCTTTGCCCAGGGAGGCAGAAAATGGTAGAGTTACAAGTCTGGCCTTTCATACCTTCTAGAAAGTATTTATTCATAGCAATGAGTGGTGCCTGATGATAGATTTGTGAGTCAACCAGCTAGAGTAAGAAAGAAAGAAAAATGGAACATCATCTAAACCTTGGCCACGAAATTCCTCCTCAACTATATTCCAGCATTACTACACCACACAAGTGCCACCACTTATTGGAGAATGGACACACTATTGATAAAAGGATGAAAACCAATCATGGCAATGGCTAACTTTCTCCACAAATGTCAGCTGCTCCAGTATTCTTGCATGCAGGCCTTGAGAGCAATCCGCCCTGTATCCTCTCTTGCAATCAAAACCTCCCAGACACACTTGCTCTAGCACCAACATGGAGCTTCAGAGCACCTGTGCATGAAGAAACCAGAGCAGGCAGTTCACTTCAATCTTTTAAGGATCTAAAAACATATCAGAAAGAAGTCATTACTATCATGTGGCCTTCCTGGTCACTGTTATTAAAAGCAACCAATTCATTACTTCTTGAAACAAAGTCAACCTTGGCCACCAAATGGCTTCCTTTTGCACAGGTCTTAGATAAAATGCCTCATTCATCTTTCTTGTGTGTGTTTCTCTTTCTGGAAAACAGAAGATATTTTTAAGAAAAGGAAAATTGTATAAAATTGTACACAACTGAATACCTCAGAGATATTGCAGGTTCAGTTCCAGACCACCCAGTATAAAGTAAAATATCACAATAAAGTGAGTCACACAAATGTTTTGGTGCATATAAAAGCTATGATTACACTATACTGTAGTCTCTTAAGTGTACAATAGCATTATGTCTGAAAAAACAAAGTACATGCCTTAATTATAAAATGCTTTATTGCTAACAATCATCTGAGCCCCAGGTGAAGAGTAATCCTTTTGCTGATGGAGGATCTTGCCTCAATACTGATGGCTGCTTACTGACCAGGGTACTGGTTGTTGAAGCAAGGGGTGGCTGAAGCAATTTTTAAAAATAAGTCAACAGTGAAGTTAGCTGCATGAATTAACTTGTCCTTTCACAAAAGATTTCTCTGCAGCACTTGAGGCAGTTTGATAGCATTTTACCAATAGTAGAACTTCTTTCAAACTTGGAGTCAATCTTCTCAAACCTGCGACTGCTTTACCAGCTAAGTTTATGTACTATTCTGAATCCTTTGTAGTCTTTTTAACAATCTTCATAGCATCTTCACCAGGAATAGATTACATCTCAAGAAATCACTTTTTTGCTTATCCATAAGAACAGCTCCTCATCCAGTCAAGTTTTGTTTTTTGCTTTTTGTTTTTTTTGAGATGGAGTCTTGCTCTGTCACCCAGGCTGGAGCACAGTGGTGCCATCTCAGCTCACTGCAACCTCCGCCTCCCAGGTTCAAGCGATTCTCCTGCCTCAGCCTCCTGAGTAGTTGGGACTACAGGTGCATACCACCACGCTCAGCTAATTTTTTTGTATTTTTAGTAGAGATGGGATTTCACTGTGTTATCCAAGATGGTCTCGATCTCTTACCTTGTGATCCACCAGCCTTGGCCTCCCAAAGTGCTGGGATTACAGGCGAGAGCCACCATGCCTGGCCCCATCCAAGTTTTATCATGAGGCTGCAGTAATTCAGTAACATCTTTTCTCTTGCTGTTTCCATCACATCTTCACTTACTTCCTCCACTGAAATCTTGAACCCCTCAAAGTCATCCATAAGGATGGGAATCAACTTCTAAACTCCTGTTATGTTGATATTTTGATTCCCTGCTATGAATCCCAAATATTCTTAATGGCATCTAGAAAGGTAAATCCTTTACAGAAGGTTTTCGATTTCCTTTGCCAAGATCCATCAGAGGAATCACTGTCTATAGCAACTATAGCTTTATGAAATGTATTTTTAAAATAATAACACCTCAAATTCAAAATCACTCCCTCATCCATGAACTGCAGAATAGAGGTTGTATTAAAAGACACAAAAACAAAAGTATCTTGTAAATCTCCATCAGAATTATTTCATGGACAGATGCATTGTCAATGAGCAGTAATATTTTGAAAAGAACCTTTTTTCTGAACAGTTGGTCTGAAGAGTGGGCTTAAAATACTCAGTAAACCATATTGTAAATGCTACGCTGTTATCCAGGCCTTGTTGTTCCAATTACAAAACACAGGCAGAGTAGATTTAGCATCATTCTTAAGGGCCCTAGGATTTTCAGAATGGTCAGTGAGCACTGGCTTCAACTTAAAGTGACCGGCTGCACTAGTCCCAGTAAGCAAGTCAGCCTGTCCTTTGAAGCTTTGAAGCCAGGCATTGACTTCTCCTCTCTAGCTATGAAAGCCCTAAATAGTATCTTCTTCCAGTAGAAGACTGTTCCATCTATACTGAAAATCTGTCGTTTAGCACAGCCACCTTCGTCAACTATCTAAACTAGATTTTCCTGATAACTTGCTGCAGCTTCTTCATCAGCACTTGAAGCTTCACCTTGCGGGTTCTTTTTTTTTTTTTTTTTTTGAGATGGAGTTTCGCTCTTGTTACCCAGGCTGGAGTGCAATGGCGCGATCTCAGCTCACTGCAACCTCCACCTCCTGGGTTCAGGCAATTCTTCTGCCTCAGCCTCCTGAGTAGCTGGGATTACAGCCATGTGCCACCATGCCCAGCTAATTTTTTGTATTTTTAGTAGAGACAGGGTTTCACCATGTTGACCAGGATGGTCTCGACCTCTTGACCTCGTGATCCACCCGCCTCGGCCTCCCAAAGTGCTGGAATTACAGGCGTGAGCCACTGCGCCCGGCCCTCCTTGCGGTTTTTGTTATGGAGACAGCTTTCCTTAGACCTCAGGAACCAACTTCTGCTAGCTTCCAACTTTTCTTCATGGCTTTCCCACCTCTCAGCCTTCATAGAATTGAAAGCAGTTAGGGCCTTGCTCTGGAGTAGGCTTTTTAAGGCAAAGTTGTGTCTGGTTTGATCTTCTGTCCAGACCACTCAAACTTTTTCCATATCAGCAATTCGGCTGTTTTGATTTCTTATCATTTGTGTGTTCATTGGTGTAGCACTTTTAATTTCCTTCAAGAATTTTTCCTTCACATTGACAACTTAGCTAACTTTTTGGTGCAAGAGGCCTGTTTACCGTTTGTCTTGGCTTTCTACATGTCTTCCTCACTAATCTTAATCATTTCTAGTTTTTTCTTTAAAAGTAGGAGATATGTGACTCTTCCTTTCACTTGAATATTTAGAGGCCATTGTTGGGTTATTTATTGGTCCAATTTCAATATTGTGTCTAGGAGAAAGGGAGGCCCAGGAGAGGAAGAGAGACAGGGAAATGGCTAAATGGCTGGTAAATGGAGCTGCCAGAACACACACATTTATCAAGTAAGTTCACTGTCTCTTTTTTGAGACGGAGTCTTGCTCTGTCCCCTAGGCTGAAGTGCAGTGGCGTGATCTCAGCTCTCCACAACCTCTGCCTCCTGGGTTCAAGTGATTCTCCTGCCTCAGCCTCCCAAGTAGCTGGGACTACAGGCGTGTGCCACCACACCCAGATAGTTTCTTGTATTTTTAGTAGAGACGGGGTTTCACTGTGTTAGCCAGGATGGTCTGGATCTCCTAACCTCATGATCTGCCTGCCTCGGCATCCCAAAGTGCTGAAATTACAGGCACGAGCCACTGCACCCGGCCAGTTCACTCTCTTATATGGGTGTGGTTCATGGCACCCCAAAACAATTATTAACACAATAGTAGTATCAAAGATCACTGGTTACAGTTCACCATAACAGATATAATAAAAATTTTAAAGTGTGAAATTTGTGACACTTGCCAAATGTGATGCAGAGACACGAAGTGAGCACACGCTGCTGGGAGAACAGCATCGACAAACTTGGTCAATGCAGGGTTGCCACAACCCTCCAATTCTGAAAAAACATGGCATCTGCAAATTGAAATAAAACAAAGTATGCCTGTGTAAATGCACATCAGTATTCTCCCTCAGGCAGATCTAGTGTGTCTGAATCCAGTTCCATGTCTCACTGCATTTACAGTGTTAGGCAAGTCACATTACTTCTCTGGGCCTCAGTTTCTTCAGTGTAAAGGAGGAAATAACAGCTGCCATGTTTAAGGATGGGGTGTTTGTCCATGAGATAAGTGCAGGTGAAGCAATTAGCAAGGTATCACACACAGAGGTAGTGCTTAGAAGGTGTTAGTTCTTACTACTAATTTACTATTAATAACTATGACATCATGCTTACATTTAATAACATGTCTGATACGTATTGCTTTTCATGGTTTTTTATTATTATTATTATTATTATTATTATTATTATACTTTAAGCCCTGGGATACATGTGCAGAACATGCAGGTTTGTTACATAGGTATACATGTGCAATGGTGGTTTGCTGCACCCATCAACCCGTCAATCCTTATAAGTAATGCAGTGCTCCCATGCCCAGCAACAATTCTATAGTAATAAGTCTTCCAAAACTACATTTTCCTCACTCTACCAGGCTCCTGGCTGTGCCTCTGCCCCACACCCTCCTCTCTCCTCTGCCCTGGGACCTACTTTTTAAAAGCACATTTGAACAGAGCCCTTTTAAAACAGAGAGCTACTGTACTCTAATTTCCTCTCTGGCCCAGAGTAAAACATGCTTGATAAAGAGATATTATTTTAAGGGAAATGAGGCTAAACACACTTTTAGTGAGTTGAAAAACAATCAATTTAAAACCAATTAAGGTAATTAAAGAAAAAGCCCAGTGAATTAACACTCAGATTAAAAATAACAAGGCTAATTAAAAAACAACACTTTCATTGAGTTCCCCAATTAACAAGATCACATTATTATTTGAACTTGCTGTTCATTTCAAGTTGGTAAAAGTGAAATTTTCTGTTAATAAGCTTGATTCTTGGCACTATTTCTGTGCTTAGGCAAATACTTCCTATATATAAGTTTTTGGGTTTTTTTTGTATGTGCTCAAATAAAAAATACTAAATTGTTTGCTTTGCCAGAAGCTGCAAGAAATAACTAGGGCGGGCGTTCCATGGTGTAATGGTTAGCACTCTGGACTCTGAATCCAATAACTAGGGTGTCTCTCCATAAATCCCAGGTGTATTGTAGAAACTCAACAAAGAGTTAATGAATTAATGAATCGGTATCCAGATTTTCTAAGATATCAACCTGGGAAGGGGAGTGAGTCAGGGAAAACTGAAGATAAAAGTAAAAAACAAATGTTTTCTTTGAACTGCAGTAGGTTTAGAAAACCCAAAAGTAACCAACATTTAAAAATCAGGAGGTGGGCTGGGCGCGCTGGCTCATGCCTGTAATCCCAGCACTTTGGGAGGCCGATACAGGCGAATCACGAGGTCAGGAGTTCAAGACCAGCCTGGCCACCATGGTGAAACCCTGTTTCTGCTAAAATTTAGCTGGGCCTGGTGGCAGGTACCTGTAATCTCAGCTACTTGGGAGGCTGAGGCAAGAGAATCTCCTGAACCCAGGAGGCAGAGGTTGCAGTGAGCCAAGATCATGCCACTGCACTCCAGCCCAGGCGACAGTGTAAAACTCTGTCTCCAAGAAACAAAATAAAATAAATCAGGAGGTGTAACTTAAACATCTAGACTTTCAGCATCTCTTGACAGCACAGAAGCTCTAGAAACAATAGGCCTGTGTTTCTGTACAGCAGCTGTCCCTGGCGTTACTAACAGCAGCTCCCTTGGGCAGAGCAAGGGCTCCTAGGGGCTCCTACATTTGCCTCCAGCCCTACTCCTCACTCCCATAGTGAAAGGGAGTAGCAATTGCTATGTTCTTTGTGCTTGCACCTCTTTAGAGAAATAGTTCTCTGGACTATGTTTTTATCTCGAGTGGGAAAATTTTCGAAAGCCACATTACTTTTCTTATATTTACCTGCTTTATTTATTTACATACCTGGCTGGCCCTAGAGGTGTTTGAGTTTGAAATAAATGTGACCTCCCATCTACTGAGATTACACAGTCATGAAAGAGCTAATGAATGAAAGCTGTGTAACACAATCAGCTGCTAAACTGCGGCTTGCAATGTAATCCAATTTCGTGTTCCACAAGCTTACGAAAATGTTCAGATTGGGAAGGATGTTTGATGTACAGTCCAATGACCTCATTTTACAAATGAGGGCCCAGAAGCCCAGAGAAGGGGAGTGACTTACCCACGGTCACACAGTGAGTTAATGGCAAGGCTTTGAGTCAGGACCTGAGGCTCCTTGTGCCAGTGGGGAGTCAGCGCCACAAGACTCCACAGGTCATGGAGGTTATACAGATGGCATGTCCTCTGAAAATGTGCTCAGCTGACATGACATGTGATAGGTAGGCTGGCTGAAATCTAGTCCTTGCTCCCTGGGCATCTGGCTCTGAGCTGCTTCTGCTGAAGGAAGCCACCTTTTCTTAATTAGCAATACAGCTGTTATGAGGACTCAGGGCAGCCCTGTGTGGTATAGTTTTTAAAAAGGAAAAATAAACAAAACAGGGCTTTTGAGTCAAAGAGATCCAGATTTGAATCTGGGCTTGTCTCCTTATTTGTAGTGACATCTTAAGCAAGTCATAATATAGCTGGGTCTCAGTTCCTTTGTAAAAATGGGGGGCAAGCACAGTGCCTCACACCTGTAATCGCAGCACTTTGGTAGGCCAAGGTGGGAGAAGTGCTTGAGACCAGGAGTTCAAGACCAGCCTGGGCAACACAGCGACATCCCAACTCTACAAAAAAATGAAAAAGTTGTGGTGGGCCTGTAGTCCCAGCTACTCAGGAGACTGAGGCAGGAGGATGGCTTCAGCCCAGGGGTTCAAGGCTGCAGTGTGATCATGCCAATGCACTCCAGCCTGGGTGACAGAGACCCCATCTCTTTAAAAAAAAAATTACACATACACACACACACACACACACAATTAAAATCATGCTTACTTATTTCTTTTTACTTTTTAAAATGTGCCCACTAGAAAATTTATAATTACACATGACTCCCTGTAGAGTTCCAGAGGCAGCACTCCCATGGCCAGGGGTAGGGGATAAAAATCATGCCTAACCCACAGAGCTATTGTGGGGATGCCCAGTCCAAAGCTAGTGACGTAACAGATGCTCAGTAGGAGCCCCATTGTTAAAGGGTCACAGAAATGGGTTGCAGCACTTTTTAATTCTCAGTCTCCTAACCTGCCTAAAGTGCTCTCAAAAAAAAAAAAAAACGTGGCAAGAATAACCCCAGCACAAGCCCACTTTCCCAGTTGCAGCAGGTCCTAGGGAGAAGAGACCAGCGGGCAGCCAGTCAGCTTTGGCAAAATGCAATTCACCATCAACAGTGCTGAGCCCCAGAATTTCAGGGTGAGGAGAGTGTACCTTGATGGTTTTGGGCCTTGGAATTCTACTCAAAGTCATTTCTGGGTGGCTACAACATCCCCAAGCTTAGATGCCCCTTGGCTCGCATGAGAAAGTCTGTGTGCCCTGTGTGGTGACAGGGAGAAACCAAGATTCTCTTTGAGCTTTCTGGGGCTACTCTTCCAGTGGGAAAACCTTATCAGACTCAGTCTCCACCAATATGTGATGAGAAGAATGGTATCTTCCCTACTGGCCTCTCTAGATCAGATGATATGCTGCTTTTGAAAGTTCTGGGAAAAGTTTAGAGAGCAACCCAAAAAGTAAGAGTTAATTCTTTTCATTGTTTCCAAAGAAATACATCTTCAGTGTGGAAGACATCAGTGAGAAAAAAAGAGAATTAAAATCCTTCATAATCCCACCACTTTTGTAATTATTATTTAGTGCCTCATTACTCAAAGTAGGATAAGCTGGGAACCCATTAGAAATGTAGAATCGCAGACCCTGCCTATGTTAGTCTTTGCAGGCTGCCTTAATAACAAAATGCCATAGACTGGGGGGCCTTAAGCAACAGAGTTTTTTTCACAGTTCTCTGGAGGTGGCAGGTTCAAGATCAAGGTGCTGGCAGGGTTGGTTTTGGGTACAGCTTCTCTCCTTGGCTTGCAGATGGCAGCCTTCTTTGTGTATCCTCGCATGTCCTTTTCTCTGTGCCCGGGTACATGACACTCTTCATGTTTCTTTCTCCTCTTCATAAGGACACCAAGCCTATCAGATTAGGGTCCCACCCTATCACCTCATTTAACTTCAATTACCTCTTTAAAGATCCTATCTCCAATAGAATTGCATTGAGGGTGAGGGTCTGGGTTTCAACATATGAATCGGGACAGGGCGAACACAATTCAGTTCGTAACGCAGCCCAAGAACCACTCTAACAGAATCTTTATGGTTCATATGCACATTCAAATCTAAGACACACTAGTTTTAGAGTACAATCTTTCAGTCCTTCCTTTTTATGTATGTTTATACATATGTGCCAAAATCACATCATCTGTACTGTATTCTAAGCTATTTTGTTCAGCAGTATAATATTTAGCATATGTTACCAACAGTATTCTGTGTCATTTAATATTACTCAGCCACATCCTATGTGATGACCACAGCATATTCCATTATACAGATGTATCTTAATGTTCCTAATTACTTCCTTATGGTTAGGCATTTATATGGTTTTCCATTTTTCATTGTTATATGTTGATTCACTGCAATCAACATTCTTGAAGCAACATTATTTGTGTACAGCCATATTTATCCTAAGAAAAAAATTGAACTGAACCTTTTATTTTCTGGCCCTTTAGGAGGCCCTCGCCAAGCTCAGTCTCCTCAGCCCCAGAGATCTGGAAGCCCCTCCCAACAGAGGCTCTCCCCACAAGGCCAGCAGCCCCTGAGCCCCCAGTCGGGATCTCCACAGCAGCAAAGGTCACCAGGCTCTCCGCAGCTATCCCGGGCATCCAGTGGCAGCTCCCCAAACCAGGCCTCCAAGCCAGGTGCCACCCTCACCTCACAGCCCCGGCCTCCTGTGCAGGGCCGCAGCACCTCCCAGCAGGGTGAAGAGTCCAAGAAGCCAGCACCACCCCAACCACATCTCAAGTAAGTGCTTTGGGAATGGAAAAGGTATAGGATAGCGCTGGGGTGTAGGCAGAGCTTGACTGATTCAGGGTTAGGGACTTGGAGACAAAGGAGGACCCAATGAGGCCTTGCCTAGAATTTAAATACGTAAAAAGAGAACTAGAGGATGGAATTTTGGGGGGAGGCCCAGCAAGGTGAGAGTATAGATTAGGCACCACCGTGACCCTCCCTATAACACATATCAGTTATCTTTTGCTGCACAACAAACCAGCCCAAAACTTAGTGGATGAAGAAAACAACCATTTTCTTTGTTCATAATGTTTTGGTTCAGCTGCTTATTCTGCGTTAGCTTAGCTGGGAGGTTCTTTTGCTGGTGTCTCCTATTGAGTTACAGGATACCCAGTTAGATTTATGTTTCAGATTTAAAAAAAAACAGATGATTGTGAGTATAAGTATGCCCCAAACATTGCATGGAATATACTTACACTAAAAAAAGGTCTTAGCTTTTCATCTGAAATGCAAATTGATCTGCACATTTTTATTCACTAAACCTGGCAACCCTGCTTTCCTGGGATCACTCATACAACTGCAGTCATCTGGCAGCTTCATTGAGGCTGGATGGTCCAAGAAGGCCTCACACATACTTTTGTTTGTTGGTGCTAGCTGTCAGCCAGGCCTCTCTGTCTCCATGGGGTCTCATCCTCCCCAAGGCTAAGCTGAGCTTTCTCACATGGTAGAACTGCTTTAAAAAGGGAGAAACTACAAGTTGCAAGGTCTCTTGAGGCCCAGCCTTGGGAGTTATGAAGTGTTATTCTATTACATGCTTTAGTCAAAGCAAGTCACAGGGCCAAACCCACATTCAAGAGGTAGGAAATAAACTCGGTGGGAGGAGTCATGAAGTCACTTCTCAAAAGGGCAGGCTACAGGGACAAGAGGAATCATGGCAGTCATTTTTGTAAGCCATCCATCACAATACATACATACATCCTGTTTCCTCTCAGGCCCATCTCTTGGTTTGAGGTCCTAAAGAGAGGTCCCAAGTAACTGTTCTTTGGAAAGCTCTACCTTCCTGCAAGGCCAAATGTTGATCATCACAGTTCACAGCTAACAGCTGTTGTCCACTTACTATGTGCCAGGCACTTTACCTATTTGGTTTTTTTTTAAGTTCTCACAAGCTTAGGAGTTAATAACTATTTTTTATCCCCATTGTACTTATGAGTAAGAAAAGAAAGATTAAATAACTTGCCAAAGTTTCCAGTTAATAATTAAAAGAGCTGGGATTGAACCCAGGACATCCAGTCTAGGGATCACGCTAACAACAATTTTTTTGATTAGGTAATATCTTCACATGGTTCAAAGATCTAAAAAAATATCAGGCCAGGTTTGGTGGCTCTCGCCTATAATCCTAACATTTTGGGAGGCCAGGGTGGGTGGATCACCTGAGGTCAGGAGTTTGAGACCAGCCTGGCCAACATGGTGAAACCTCATCTCTACTTAAAAATACAAAAATTATCTGGGTGTGTTGGTGCACACATGTAGTGCCAGAGACTCAAGAGGCCAAGGCAGAATAGCTTGAACCTGGGAGGTGGAGGTTGCAGTGAGCTGAGATTGAGCCACTGCACTCCAGCCTGGGCAACAGAGTGAGACTCCGTCTCAATAAATAAATAAAAGATATCAAAGATATATGTTGAAAAGCCTCATTCCCGCCCCATTCTGATCCAATGCTTCACTACACCTTGTCCCCAGAAATGACTTTTGTTGGTTCCTATAGGTCCTTTCAGTGCTTCCTTATGCAAATGAAAATATTTGCATAGTTTTCATGTTTTTGCATAATTATTTATGCAAATAAAAATGTTTGCATAAATAATTTTTAAAGTGTTCGAATCCTCTCCCTCATTTTCTTACACACACAGGAGTATTCACTATCCACACCATTCTGCTCCCTGCTTTTCATGTTTAATAATAAATCCTGGAGCACCCAGTTCATTGGAATTTTATTTTTCATGGCTATATAGTATTCCACTGGACAGTTGTACTATAATTTATCTAACTAATCCACCACAAATAGAAACTTGGTTTGATCTTACAAATAATGCTGCAATTAATAAATCTGAACATATACTTTCATAGTTGCAAGACTCACTCTAGAGAAAATAACCTGACATGGTATTGTTAGATCAAAGGATAAATGTATTTTTAGTTTGAATGCTAGCAAATGGCCCTCCTGGGAATATGGAATAGGAGTTGACACACAGACTCCAGAGTCAGAATGCCTGGATCTTAAAACTACACGACCTCAGCCAAGTTGCCTAACCTTGCTGTGCTTCAATTTCCTCACATGCAGAATGGGGACAACAGCCTCACAGGATTATTATAGGGATTGCAACGAATTTATGCACAGTTGGTGCTTAGAATGCTGCTGGCACTACAGACTTATCTGCATACAGCCTGTCACCACATTAGGAGATCAGCCCAGCTAATCACAGGACAGACAAGGGCTCTGGGCCTTCAACCGGGTTTGGTCATTGACCTTACAGTATTCTAGCTAAAAACATGTAAATTTCCTGACTTATTGCTTTAAAGAATTTGGTTCTATTCAAGTCAGCAGGTATTTAGCAAATACCTAGTCTGTGCCTTGTTCTAGATAAGACTCTCTGAGGGGCAATAGCAAGGAATAAAAGACAGTCCCTGCTTTAAAGTCCCCAGTTTTTAATGTGATGACAGCATCTCATGCAGAGCTCTTGAACTTTTGACACATTTACATCATCTCTTCCTACATCTGTTGCCTCCCCGCCTATGACTGTGAGCCTCCCGAGGCAGGGCCTGAAGCATATTCATCTTTACACCCCTGTCCCCTCAAACAGGGGAAGTGTTCAGCAAGCAGCTGCTACAGGCTATCATTTGGGAAGCACTCAGAATGGCATGTGCCATTTAAAAAGTTGGCACAAAAAGAATTCCAAAAGGGGGTAGGGGACAGAATTGGCCATAAAGGTGTTGGAGAAGAGGTGGGAATTGAAGCCCTGAATGTCAGAGCTGGAAGAAGCCTGAGGGTCAGCAGGACATACCCTGCACTTTACAGGTGAGGTAAAGGAAGCCCTGAGAAGGTAAGTTCCTTGCCCAAGGCCACAGACATCAATGAGCAGAGAAGGTTCTAGAATACAGGCCTCCTGATACCTAAACGAATGCTGGAAATAACTATAACCTGATGCTGATACAGCACATTGCAGTTTACAAAGTGGGTTTGTATCCATAGGCAGGAGAGCAGCCAAGCTACTCTCCAACAATGCCTGCTGCCTAAACAGCCTGGTATAATGGAGAGAATGTGAGCTCTGGGTGCTCCCCCATTACTTGCTATGAGGACCTGAGCAAGTTACTTGACTCTGTTAACCCCAATTTCTGAACCTAAGAAATGAGGAAAACAACCACCTTGCAGATTAAACTGTGTGTGTGATGTACCTAACGTCATGTAAGCATTGGAATGCCTGGCTTCCAGTTTTAATGTCCTTGTGGCGATGGGATTACCCATCTGGCTTACAGGTAAGCCCCCAAGACCCATTTCTTTGATAATCTTCACCTTGTCTTCCCCAACTCCCCTGACTTTCTGTTTCAGCAAATCTCAGTCCCTGACTAACAGCCTCAGTACATCCGACACCTCCCAGCGTGGGAACCCAAGTGAAGATGAGGCCAAGGCCGAAACCATCCGAAACCTGAGGAAGTCTTTTGCCAGCCTGTTCTCTGACTAACACCACCCAGGCTGGGATGGGAACAGTGCTCTGCTACACTCGTCCCCCTCCTGCCTCATCTTCCTTCTCAGCCTTGGTTCCTGATGGGAACAGAATGGAGGGCCTGAGAACATACTTTTAAATGCCTTTGACCCAGGATCTGATTATCTATATGTGTTCCCATATTCCTTTACCGTGACATTCCAGCATTGTCTGACTGAGAGGTGGGCCTTTGAGAGCCTCCAGGTTCCTCAAAACAGGCCTGAGAGATGGGCATCACATCCCTCTGCCTACCCACATGCCTGCTTCCCTGCCAGATAACCAAGTGAGATGTCTGCAAGTGGCTAGTTTTCATATTTCTTATTAGCATTTTGCTCATCTTTGGGCAAAGGCCCCCTCTAGGCCTCGCCCCACCTCCATCAAATGCAGACACTGTAGTCAAACCTCAGCAATATAGGAGGCAATAATCTTTTAACAGTGTTTTGCAAACAAAAAGAGAAAATCCCAGCCAGGGGAACTCACCACCTGCCCATGCCAGTTCCATCCACGCTCAAGACTGGCCCTTAGCAGGCAAAGGGCCCCATCACATCCAGCCACTAGTGGGGTCCTGAGGCCAAAAAAGAAACCAGACCCTGTGTGACAAGTGGGGTCTTTCAGAACACAAAAGAAACAGAGGGGCCATTGTAATGACACTCATACCTAGAGCATTATTCTTATTTGGACAGCCAAGAGCAGATCACAGGTTCTTGTAGGAGTAACAACTAGTTCATAGAGGAGAAGGAGGCCCTGGACTTCCCAAGACAAGGGTTAGGTTAGGGCTCCTGTACCCATTCTGTTACACCACTGTTTGATCTCTCTGGCTGCCCACCAGGGATGCCATTTCCTTTTTACAGCTCTACTGGGAACCAGAGAGAATCAACAGATCAATGCCATAGGATCCAAAGTGCAATGATAGTCACTTCTAGTTTGGCATTTCACAAACTCTGTACAGCAAGATGTTGGTAAGTTACTCAGTTTCAAAATGGCCCCATGGTCAAATATGTTTAGGAATCAGTTTGTATTTCTGTTTTGGAGATGCATTGTATATAATATACATCAAAGGCTCTTGGAATTCCTGCAGGAAAGAAATCAGCTTTGTTAAATCCACACTGATATGACTCAACGAGTTAGTTGCGGAGCTGGAAAAAGTAGTCTAACTCCTTTCCCAGTGATCTTCCCCCATGCCGCCCTGCTCACATAGGGTTCAGGGAAGATCCAAATCACCAAACACCTGGTGCTAGAAACATTGTAGGTGCCAGAAGTTCTCCTGGTCCCAAAGAGAGCCCAAGAAGCTATAACATAGCCATGCTAGCCCTTTACCTCCCACTTTGCAACCTGAGGTATGTCTTCCCCTTGCTGTCCATAGGGAAGGGAGAGAGGGGAGTAAAAATAGAAGTGGCTCTGGCCTGGTGCAGCTTCTAATTATGCCCAAGTAATGTAGATTGCTCGGTAATCAATCAGCGGAGATCCATCCAGGCTCCCAGGAGCATGAAAGCAATCATCTCCTTTTTGGTCCTCCAAAACCAAACTGGAGTGGTTTTGGGCCTGTGGGCATTGAGTCACTTAGAACTCTCAACCTCAGAAAAGCCTGCCTTCAAGCTGGCTTTTGACAAGCTATTGGCTGGAGACTGGCTCAGTATCAAAAGCGCTAGCTGTGCAGCTGGCTGTCAGAGAGCCACTTGGCCTTTAGGGTGGTCATCTCCACATTGCCCTCTTCCCTCACTCATGATCAGGTCAGTATTTAAGAGCAAGAGAGCCTGAGCTAATTCAGAAGTCCTCTCTCCTCTTGTTCAAGACCCTTGGTCTTGGATTCAATAATAAGTAGTAGACCTGGCATAAGAAAGATCAGATGGGTCCAATTGCCAGTGACCATTGGGAGCCATAATTTGGCAGCTGGAGACTGGTAGGCTCAGGCCTGATTAACACCGGCAAGGATCAGCAGCAAATAAAATAGCCATGGTGTTAGGTGGGAGGTGAACAAGCAAAGGCCTGGTAGTCTTTCTAGTACCCAAAAAGCCCACCACCCTTATTCCATCCTACGTTTGGCTGAGTTCTGTGTTATAGAACAGTCCCTGAATGTCTGGCATGTCTGGAGCTCACTGTGCCCAGTAATTTATCTCCTTTCTTTCTGCTCAGCCTGTGCAAAGCAAGAGAACTAGTTTGGCCAGGAGCTGCCAGAATCCTTTCCAGAGGCAGTTGAGATGATGCAGTGGGCAGTCAGACACATGAAGCTGCTGCTTTGCAGGTATCACTCTCAACACATTCTTCTAGACCCCCAAGGTGGTGGAGGTGGGGGTCCAGGGGTCAATATCTCAGTCATGCTTGGGGGGAGGTCAGGTGATGGCAGGGAATAGATCAGACCGTTTATAATCTGGTAGAACTTTGCTTCATCCTCCTGCTGCTGCTCACTTAATTCTTTTACCACCCCCTTGCAACTTCTGAAGAAAGCCAAGTGGGGCATAAGGAAAAGAGACAGGAGGTGAAATTCAAAATGTCAAATGCGGGTACTTTTTAAAGCTATTCTGTTCAAAGAAATCTAACAGAAGAGAGTATAAATATTGATGAATGTGAGGTCTGATGATTTGCCAATGGTTCTAGGAGTCCCATTACTTAAACACACACACACATGCCTGGATAATAACTGGGAATTGACAAGTGCACATCCTAAAATTCTGTAGCTTCATTATCTGTTCATAATTCTCTGGAGACCTGCTTCAAGAGGAGAATGGCTTCCCCACTTGTCCCTGAGAAGATAGAGGTCACTAGTATAACTCACATGTTGAGAGAACCAAAATGCCAGCCTCTCAGGCTTGAAGGTTCCTGGGCACTTCTTTCCTGACAAAGGCAGTTGAGGTCCCCCCATTAGAAGGACTTGGAGCACTGCTTATAACAGCAGTCTATTACAGGATTCAGGCAGAGGGAGCTATAGGAGTTGAAGTTTGGTTTCTTCCACTTAAAAAAGAAAATCCACCCTTCTTATTCAGGGGTAGACCTTTCAAATAATAATAAGTAATGCCATTTGGCATCCTGAATAAAAGGGTAAAACTTGTAGGGCAGGGTGTGACCATGAGGTCCACAAGTTTCAGATTAAGAATAGAAGAAACACCTGCGACAATTGTCTCTCTTCAACAATCTCACCCAATTTTCACTTAGTAATAAAAGATAGCTCAAAACACATAACTGAGTGGTAATAGGCTGGACAAAGTTTCTCAAAGTGTGGACCATGGCAATGGGCAGAGCTAGTTACAAAGGCAGATGAAGCTTCATTTCAGACCAAAAGAGTCAGAATTTCTGGTCACAAGATCCAGAACCTGCATCTTTGTCAATCTCCCCACTTTAAATGCACTTAGAAGTAAGACCAGCAGCCCTGAGCTGGGCTGTGTGGGAAAGTCACTGAATGAGAAACTATGCTACATGTATGGATGTGCTATAGTCTCCAATGCAGCTAGGAACTCAGCCCTTTAGTGAGTAAAACTAGTGGCCCATGAATAATGACTGCATGGCCTAAATTTTCCTATATTCTGTCCCTTGGCCTGAGACACACCTCAGCATTCAAAGGATACTCCAGTATCTGTGTACTGCAGTAGCAGAAACTCCTTCCAAACTCCAAATCAGGCATCCTGATTTTTATAATCATGCACATATACATCCAGATCCATGACATGACGCTAGTTTATAGCCAACACATTTAAATCGTTTTCCCACTGGGCTGTGTATGAATATAGAGACCAAGGACACATAGGTCTCATGGCAACCACAGATCCCCAAAATAGTCTGTTTTCTCACAGAGGCTAGCACATGTTCCTTCCAAAAATGTAACCTTTAGTAATTGTAACATTTTGAAATGGGAAAGGGCATTTCAAAATGCCCTTTGAAAAAAGGAGGGATAGGGGAGTCACTCTATATAGATTCTAAAACATTATGTTTGTTGCTTTTTGCTTTGTTTCACAAGTGTGACGCAGAGAAAGCTTAGCATTTTCCCTCCAAGCTGACTCGGGGAAGCTGCAACACAACAAAGGCTTATTTGACTTCTGCACAATAAGCAGAGATTTTAAAACGCAGCCTTAGTGGGCAACTCTACCAGCCAGAGAACATTTCTTCCAGCTCTTCCTCCTGTCAGCATGACAAAATGGTACTGTACTTTGGCCAAATGTAAAATCAGCTTTCCAGGAACTGTGGAATATCCTTTCTCTTCCATCAGTTCCTTATATTCTCTTTATTACTACATTCTCTAGCCTAACATTCAGTCCCTGTTGAATTAACTACTATTCAGATCCATTCAGGCTAGAACTAACATTCAGTTCTTTCTTTCCAAAATTTAAGGATCATAGCCCTTCACTCACATGGTACAAACACAGCAGCAAACGCCATAAAACTGAACATCAGCTGCCTTCTGGAAGTTTTCATCTGGATTCCCTGTGAAAGGAGTCCAGGGGAAAGCAAGCTAGTGCAGGTGTCTTGTGTATGACCCATAAGAGTGACGCTCAGAGCACATTGCTTGGCACCCAGCAGGTGTTTAGGACATGTTTTAGCTTGGCCCTCCTAGAAAACTATGAAATAAAATCCAAACAAAAGTATTAAGATTGGAGTAAAAGGATGTTTTTCTAAGAGTATCAATATATGGAAGTCACTTGCCTAGGAATAGAATCAAACCAACAGAAACCCAATCAAATGAGCTAATTGAGAAAAGAAGCTAAAGAAAATCAATGGCAGGTTTTCAACCTCAAAAGTTCTAAACTGAATCTGAAAAAGAACGGGAGCAGGCAGAATGAGAACATGAGACCACTCCTTGGGGCCCACAAGAAGGTGAGGTGACTGCAGGGCTGTGAGCCGTTGGGGAGTTGCCATTGTCAGCATTGGTCAGGGAGGTTGTAGTGAGCAGAACAGGACAACCCCACAGCTTACACAGCAAACGTCCAGGACCAAGGAAAGGAAGTACACAGACCGTGCATCACACAACAGAACATAGAGTTTCCAAACAGCACAGCCTCAGCTCGAACCAGCCCAGGAGCACACAGAGTCCTTTCAGGACCTGCCCCTTCCAGCGCCTGAGGACAGACCAGTCTCTTATGCTTTATTCAACTTCGTAAAACACTGGTGGCTCATTTTACGTGTTTTGAATTGGTGAAAGGATGCAGGTTAGTCATGGGTTAAGCTCGTTAAGTCAGCCTTGCAGAACTCTGGTGGCTTAATTATCCTGGAGATATGGCTCATTGCACAGGAGCACTTTCACTTGCATCTCTGCTTTTCCTTTATCCTAGAAGGCAAGCTAGCTGGTTACTAACTATACTAAGTGTCAAAAGCTGTCCTACACTCCTGAGTCGCTGCTGATTAAATTGTTTCAGTCTAATAGAAAGCAGCACTTTTGGTTTGGTAAAAGAGAAATTGGAAGGCTGGGCAACAAGTTAAAGCCATTCATTTATCAAACACAATGCATAAGAGACACAGAGGCTCCCTTCTGTTTCCACAGACAAGACACGCAGCTGAAAGAGATGAGATGTGGACACTTAGACCTTGCATTGAGATAAATTAGCAGGCCAAGAGGAAAAGAAGAAAGTGCTTGGGAAATATTTATTGGAACTGTTGAGGCATTCCTGTAAGGGAAATCAATCTAAAACTAAACGTTCTTTCTACAACATGTGTATAAAATACATTTATTTTATGGAGATGAGGTTTTGCTATATTGCCCAGGCTGGTCTCAAACCCCTGGCCTCAAGCAACCACTTAGGCCTCCCAAAGTGCTGGGATTACAGGTGTGAACCACTGCATCTGACTACATATGTGTTTTAATCCTTGAAAATCCTAAATCCCTTTCATTATTTTTATACAGATTGGTCTTCCCAACTGTAATTTGTTTCCAGACTCTCATATTCTAAGTGACTGCTCTCCACGGTCTTTCACTGAGTCTAGAGCAGAAGCAAGGTCGTATTTCTTTAGCACTCAGTTAACATGCTGTTTCGCTATGGAATAGCAGAAACTAAGTACTGTAACCTGTTGGAGAATCTCAGGAGTGACACTTAAGCTGGTCAGTTAAAATTAAATATTTCTTCTGTGTGACTCACCCAGTGCTTCCCAATAATCTTATCCACTCCACATCTTCTACAGTCAGCTAAAGACTACCCAAAGCAGCACTGCTCATGCATATGGCAAGCAGAGCACTGGGACCTGCCCGGCTCCTCTCTGAAGCTCTGTAATCACGCAGCTACTGCGTAGAGTAGGAGAAAGGCAGGCCTTAGTGGTGGACCTTGAGAATGGTGAGCAAAGGTAGAAATGCCCAGCTCCGCTGAAGAATTAGAGGCAATAAGCAAAGCAGTGGTCTCAGGAATTGGAAAGACCCAAGCAAGAGTCAGAGTCAGAACTCAACATTTTTTACACAAGGAATCTCAAAATCTTAAGTTGGAAGGACATCTTCCATGATTTGATTCCCAGCCATATCAAATCTGTCTTTCATTTATAAATGGGGGGAATGGGGCAGAGGAAGCTCCTGTTAATAAAAGTAAAGGGAAAAATAAAGGGCTACAGAAAGTTGTAGGACTACAAGTCAACAATGTCCAACCACATCTTACTAAGATGCTTGCTATGGCACTCTAACCTCTCTTGCTTCCATTATAATACATCCAGGTGATCTCAGAAAATCATGCAGTGAATAGGTTAACTGCTAAACTATTGTTTCCCTCTCATTACACACCAGCAACACATACAGCTCAACAGCCTCAGTTGAATGACAAGAATGTAGGATTTCACAAGCTTCTAATTATAAATTCAGGTTTTCAAGAGGAAATGCTTTGAGGATTGTCTTAAGAATTATAAAAAACTATTGTGAGAGATCTGCAAATTTAGGTTTAGGCACACTGCCCATATCCTAAACTAAGAGAGATTTGTAACATCTGCCAGTTAGTCTGAAGTGAGGATGGAGAGCAGCACTACTATCCTCGGGACACCAGCACCATCCATAGAGTTCTCAAGGACCACTCAAAAAAGACTGCGTTCTGAACACTTGTTTTATAGTATCTGGTGCTTCTGGTCATCACTATATCCTCCCATGCCCACTACACACATACATACACCCCCTGCATAGTGCAGCATTGCAAAGCCACAAAGAAAACCAGAATATATATTGACCCAACAAAGCTTCAGGAGGACCTTGTTAATCAGACCCAGTTAAAGCCATACGGCATCTAGTGAACACATTTTTAAAAGGCTGTACTGTAGCTCAGATATTGCAAAATACCACAGAAAGAAATGTTAACAACCCCACCCTTTAACATACATTAAGCTACTAAAAGTAACATGGCCTCAAAAAAATCATATTGACTGAATTTTCTTCACTGTGATGAAAAAAAAAGCAACTCAAACATGTGTAGCAAAAAAAAAATTCACTTGTATGTAGGACTCAAAATATTCTTGCAGCACATAACATTCCAAGCCATTTCCTTATATGCAAAACAGAATTTTTAAAAAAGCAGGAAGACATTGGCAATATTCCTATTTTCTGCAGATGCTAGTAGTGTTTTATTCCTATGTTGTGATTCAGATTTTGTCACTATAGCATGTTTCTATAGTCATTTGTATAAGTCATTTGTGTTTGGCCTTTTTCTTGTTGTAGAGAAAATAAATCTTGAACTTTGTGTATTTAAGTCTGAAAAGCAAAATATTCTTCAAATAAAAGGAGGCTATCTTTGAAGAACAAGTACCTGATTAGCACTCAAAGCAGCAAAACTTATTTAAAAGATATCTTCTACTTAGACTACAAATTAGGGGCCTAAGTGTTCAAAACACAAGGAAAACAAAATCATAACCACCTCATCCCAGGAGCCACAAACAAGACTCCCTAATACCAAATGGCCTTTGAACAGCATTGCTTCATAGCCCAGAAAGTTTCACCACAGAACCCAAGACAGACCTGGAGAGAGAAGAGATGGACTGAGTGGGTGTGTGGCCAAAGCACCCACCCCAAGTCCAGTTCAACCAAACTAGCTCTGCTTTCATTCATTTCATAAATCAGGCCATTATCAGAAGACAGGGTCCCACTTAAAAAAAAAACCAAAAAACAGAAACCCCTTATAAAAATTATCTGCCTACACTATGTTCTCTGGTAATTCTGAAATGTCCAAGTAACATTGTGAATCTGTTCTGAATATTTATTACATATCTTTCTGTAATAAAAGTCAAGAACACCATGTAATTTATACTTTTTTTTTAATCTGGTACAGAACATCATCAGGAAACAACCTTCAATCTAGAGGGGAACCCAGAGCAGGCAGATCAGCAGCCAACTTATTCCCAAGGCCAACCTTGTCACAGAGGAACCTTTGGATCATACCACTCCTACAGCTATAAATATATCTATTAAAAGGCTTCTGGGAGTGCAAGTCTCACCACCACAATCAGAAAATAACACTAGAGATCAGCACCCCAAGGAGTTGACATCTGTAGTTTAGAAACAAAAACAAATGGAGCTTGAGAAATGTGATTACAAATCAATCACATGAACGAAAGCCGGCTGTCAGTTGGCCGACCCCTGCTGGGTCTAAAGGGAAATCTGTCACTGGGGCTGCCTCGCCCTGGCAAGATGGGGTTAGGTCCTGGAAGGGGGCCAATTGGATCGAATCGTGGTCTGAGTGGAGGAAACTGGCTGGGTGTTTCCCCAGGCCCAGGGATGAGTGAATTGATTGGGTCTCCAACATAGGGAAGTATTGGTCTTTGGTCATATTCACCCCCGATAATTCCCGGAGGAAGGAGGGAGCTAGGAAATGGCCTAGGGTGCAAAGGGTTGGGATAGAATGGAATGGGGTGAGGTGACGATGGCAGGAGCAACACAAACCGCCCTCTTGGGGATTCTTTTCTTTGTATGTGCCTCTTCCTGTACAGCTGCAGAAAAAAGAAAAATAAAAGAACAAGATAAGGTCAGTGATCTGCATGTTTCCCTATAGTTCTAATTTGCTTTGATGGTAAAGATCTATAGGCACACCCCAGAGATATTGTGGATTTAATCCCAAACCAATGCAATAAAGCGAGTCACACACATTTTTCGGTTTCCCAGTGCATATGAAAGCTATGTTTACTCTATACTAAGTGTGCAAAAGGATTATATCTAAAAAGACAATGTACATACCTTAATTTAAAAATACTTCATTGATAAAAAATGCTAACAATCACCTGAGCCTTCAGCAAGCTGTAATCTTTTTTGCTAGTAGAGGGTCTTGCCTCCACATCCACTGCTGCTGACTGATCAGGGTGCTGGTTGCTAAAGGCTGAAGTGGCTGTGGCAATTTCTTAAAATAAGACAACAGTGAAGTTTGCCACGTTGACTGACTCTTTCATGAAAGAGTTCTCTGTACATGCGATGCTGCTGGATCACATTTCACCCACAGTAAAATTTTCAAAATCAGTCAACTTACTCAAACACTGCCTCTGTTTTGTCAACTAAATTTAGGTAATATTTGAAATCCTTTGTTGTCCAGGAATAGATTCCATTTCAAAAAACCACTGATAAAGAAAATGTGGCAATATATACACCATGGAATACTACTCAGCCATAACAAGGAATGAAACAATGTCTTTTGCAGCAACTTGGATGGATCTGGAGGCCATAAATTAAAGTAAAGGAACTCAGGTCTGGAAAACGGAATCTTATATGTTCTCAGTTATAAGTGGGAGCTAAGCTATGAGGATGCAAAGACATAAGAATGATATAATGAACTTTGGGGACTTAAGGGGAAAGGCTGGGAGGGAAGTGAGGGCTAAACGACTACATATTGGATACAGTGTACACTGCTTGGGTGACCGGTAAACTAAAATCTCAGAAATCACCACTAAAGGACTTACCCATGTAACAGAAAACCACCTTAACCCAAAAAATAACGACATTTTTAAAAAAAGAAACCACTTTCTCTGTTCATAAGAAGCAAGTTCTCATCCATTCAAGTTTGATTATGAGATTGCAGCAATTCAGTCCCATTTTCAGGCTCCACTTCTAATTCTAACTCTCTTGCTAGTTCCGTCACATTTGCACTTCCTCCACTGAGATCTTGAACCCCTCAAAGTCAACCACGAGGACTGGAATCAACTTCCAAACTCCAATGTTGATATTTTGATCTCTTCCCATGAATCCTAAATATGCTTAATGACATCTAGAAGGGTAAATCCTTTCCAAAAGGTTTTCAATTTCCTTCGTGCAGATCCATCACCTCTGACAACATCACTGTCTATGGCAACTATGGCTTTACAAAATATATTTCTTAAATAATAAGACTTAAAAGTCAAAATTATTCCTTGATCCATGAGCTTCAGAATGCAGTTGTGTTTGCTGACATGAAAATGTTAATCTCCTTGTACATCTCCATTCGAGCTCTGAAATGACTAGCTGCATTGTCAATGAGCAGTAGTATTTTAAAAGGAATATTTTTTATAAGCAGTAGGCCTCAATAGTGGACTTGAAATATTCAGTAAACCATGCCATAAATGATGTACTGTCATCCAGGCTTTGTTGTACCATTTACAGAGCAAAGGCAGAGATGTAGCATAATTCTTAAGAGGCCTAGGATTTTCAGAATGGTCAATGAACACTGGCTTCAAAAATCACCAACTGCATTAGCCCCCAACAAGAGTCAGCCTGTCCTTTGAAGCTGGCACTGACTCCTTCTGTCTAGCTATGAAATAGATGGCATCGTCTTCCAGTTGAAAGCTGCTTCATCTACACTGAAAATCTATTGTTTAGTCCAGCCACCTTCACCAGTGATTTTAGCTACATCTTCTGGATAACCTGCAGCAGCTTCTGCATCAGCACTTGCTGCTCCACCTTGCCGTTTTTATTATGGAGACATTAGAATAGTACCTTATGAAACAATGTAATTTATTCTTTTCATAAGGTGCTATTCTAACTAGCTGAACAGATGATGACTACTCCAGCACAAAGACAACTCATTTAAATTTTGTTGCAAAAAAAGAATGTTTTATAGTAAGTAAAGATGAAAATCATTGTGTTAACATTTTTTCCATGTAATTATCAGAAAATAAGGACAGAGTCTAAGAAAGTTGAAAACATTTTCATTTACTAAAATTTTGCAATAAATTAAATGAAAACAGATCTCATTATATCATATGAAAGTGAAAATACACCCTTAATATACTAATTCACTAGTCATTTCTGTGTTGTGGACATTAGCCTGACTATTTAAAAATACCTACTTCTTTCCAGTCTGTGTCTTGAACTCTGACAGTACTGTCTACAAAGGAAAAACAAAAAATAAGGATTTAAAAACACTTCATTCATCCAGCATTAAACAGTGGGTTTTTTCTCCTAAAAAAAGTGAAACTTACCCATTAAACATAAGAAAAAAAAAAAACCACTCATCATTTATATAACACACACTATATCATTTGTACTTTCTCATCTAAATTCAAACTCTTCATTTACGGTTAAGGGTGATCATCACTGCTCTGTGCCCCATGGTAATTCAGTGCAGTGATTCCTCGGGGACTATGGAGGAACATGTGGCTACTCTCTTCCTGCAGTAACTGGTCCTGGTCCTACACTATATCTTCTCCCCTAATTTCACTTAGGTATGTCACCTACTTCTAATCCAGTGTCTCATGTTACACCAAACTGTGTAACAGCCTCTGAGTTTCTGTATTACAGCCGACATTCATTACTGGGGGTCAAGCCGACTTAGGCTTTCATCCATATTCCAGTCAGACTATTTTCTCCCAACCATGTTCTGAATGACTTGGCTATCAGAAGCATGACCATAACTGAGTATTTTTTAATGTACTTATTTATTGGAAATATGTGAAATGAGGAAAGAGAAACCTATTCCACTTTAAGTATACAAAAAAGTTTGGATAAAAGATGCTCTTATCTTCTCTACAAGTTATTACATTAGCGTGGAATAAGATTTATAAAAGCTCTAGTCTCTTATCTATAGAAAAATTCATTATAAAATCTGAACAGCTTATAAATGAACTTGTGCATCACAATCTGGAAATTAGAGAATGATTGTGCTTTAATCCTAAATTTGAATATACAAGTGAAAAGGTATTTGTTCCTTTTATGAGTATTTATATTATACCCTGCTTTTTGTCAGTGCTTCCATATACATCAGTCATTCTGTCTTCTCTTTTTGACTATAATTTACTTTTAATTCTTTTTTTGAGTTTGAGACCAGCCTGGGCAACACTGCAAGACCTTGTCTACACTAAAAATAAGCGAACAAACAAAAAAGTTAGCCAGGTATGGGGGCGCATGCTTATGGTCTCAGTTACTCAGGAGGCTGAGGAGGAAGGAGCACCTGAGCCCAGGAGTTGGAGGCTGCAGTGAGCTATGTTGTGCCACTGCTCTCCAGCCTGGGCAACAGAACTAGACCCTGTCTCAAAAAATAAAATAAAATAAGACAATTATTTTTTGAGGTGATGCTTTCTTGCTGCCAAATTTAACAAAATAACATTTTAAACTTCAAATTCAGGGGCATACATAAAGCAGAAAAAGGACCTCAGGAATCAAAGAAGAGGAAAAGGAACAAACCAGGTCATTTACACTTCTTATATTTTGAAATTTTAAAAGAAAAAAAAATTTTAGCAATCCAAATGACTCTACATATTTTTTTGTTGCTGTTGTTAAAGGGAGGTAGCTGCCCACCAGATTTTTAGTTACTAAGGTGGTATGTGTTAACATCACATACAGCATTATCATTCAAACATTTTTTATATGAACCACATAAAAACTTTACATTGCAACACTGTATACACCTACCTCTACATAAGTGAAATAAAAGTTTACTCCTATTTGATAAATAGGCATGCTATTTATAAAATAAATATGGATTTTCCCATTGTGGGTTTTGTTTTTTTTGTAATATGACCCATTAAATGGATTTCATGACTCATCCCAGGGTCAAATAATCTAAAAACACTAATATGTAGTAAAATGGTGGTGGCAGAAAAAAAATTCCGCAATCAGGCTTTTGGTCTTATAGCAGGAAATCCTGATGCACAAGTTCTAACATCATCACTGCCACAGTGATTACCAGGTCACCATAATGTGACCATACAGAAATAAAGCTGCCCTAGCAACATGGCATGGGTCAACAAAACTCCCTTGACTTATACACTGGTCTAAACCGTGAAAGTAATTCAGAAATGCCAGCTCGTTTCTAAGTCAGATACTGAGTATGGTTTCTAGAGAGAAAATAAGCCTGTTTTACTTCCATTTTTCTATCCTGAAATCACTAATTAGATTATTCTTCTTAGTGCAATGAGTGATTTGTCTTGTGCAAAACACAAAAATGAGAGAGTTTTGGGGACACAGGCATAGGTATATGAAGCTTAGAGTCTCTTTAAAGCTATTTATTATAATCATTTGCAACAGAAAAATCCTATAACTAAAAATTTTTGGTAAGCTGAGCAATTAAGACAATGATAAGAAAAAGCCCTTTTTTGTGAGTATGTCATTATGGAAATCACCTCGAAAATCACGAAGATATAAAAACCTCCACAGGAGTGGGTCATTTGAAGCAGTAAAGAGGTCACGACAAACTGCAGACAAAGACAGGATGGAACGAACATCCAAGAGTCGGAAGATCCGTAGTTTCAGTTCCAATGGGAGGACGACCAAACCAAATACATCTGGTAGGTTCAGTGCTAAAAAGAAAAAAAGAGAAGTCATAGGCATTACTGAGAAAAGAACATCTGGCTTTCTCTACATAGTCAACGAAGTTGCCACCGTTCCTTTCTAAAGAGGCAAAAAATTAGATGGTACTCTTAATTATCCACAAATATGCATCATCTACAACAAAAATTTTAACCCCAGCTTAACTGTAATTACTACTAACTCACACAACTCTAGGCCCTTATTCCTTTTATATTTTAGTAGAAAGACAAATGCTTTTTAATATAGATCAAATAATTATGACAATTGCTAAATACTAGCCAATGGCCTCTTCTGTCTCAAACAATATTCAATGCAACAAAATTTCTCTATTCAACTACTGAAAATGAATAATTCATTGGCTTTTGTAACTGGTTCTCTGCCAGTTATTAACTATATGCCTTTGGACAAGTTAGTTAAACTCTAACTTAATTTTATCTGTAAAATGGATTAATATTACATCCCACCTACTTCAGTGAGTTATATGAGAAGTAAATGTATTAATATATATTACGTGCTTAGAACAATGTTGGGTACACCATGCAATAAGCACTCAAGTGTTAGCGATTACTACTATCTGAAGTCTAGCAGGCTAAAGAGAAAGAGAGAAATTCAGAAACAAAGCCAAGAAAGGAAAAGAAAAATAGTATGTTCCAAGTCAAATAAAAATTATGTTTTGGTTATTAGCGCCTTCAAAATATTTGTGGTACTATTCTCCACTAGCAAAGATAATCAAAATCCAACAAAGACATATCTACATGTGCTTTTCAATTCACATTACTCCCTTTCCTTCATCACCAACTAAAGGGAAGACTACTGTAATAACAGACATGCCACCAATCAACTTGACACCAAAAATATTACTTATTTCTCTGCATACAGAGAGCAAATAAAAGCCACATATCTATTCATATAAGTCAGAAACTACCTGCTACTAGTTGGAGAATTGTGGTTGATTGTATTAGAGTTCTCAATCACTTCCTACACATAATTATACTTTCCCATCCCACTACCATAAGGCTTGGCCACTTTTGTCTACTTTTTCCAATGAAATGTGAGTGGAAGTGACATACATTTTCTGAGCAAAAGCACCGAACTAACCAACACATAATTGGGCCACTGGCACTCTTTTCCTTCTACCACAAGAGGAGCATGTCCTGGATAAAGACAACCCTCCAGCCAAAGCAAACCAACACACAACACGTACATGAGTGAGAAATAAATTTCACTGTAAGTCACTGAGATTTTTTTTTTACTGCAACACAAGTAAAAGAAAGCTAATACAAGGATCTTGAGTGAATTGTAAACCTTACTAAATTATGATTTCATCACTTATAAAATAAGTACAATAAAATTTACTTCAAAGTCATTAGCATGTGAAATATCCAACAAAGTGCCTGCATAGAGCCTCCAATAAATGATTTTTAAAAAGAAAAAAACCTTAGATCCAATTACAGACCATACATATTCCTACCCAACATAAAAGACTTCATTAAAAATACTTCATTATAACAGGCCATAAACTTTTAATTTAGCAGTATTTAATGTCCTTTCTCCCTTCCATTTCCTTTTTCCTTATGTGTGTGTGTGTGTGTGTGTATAGATATACACATATATATATACATACATATATATACACATATATATACATACATATATATGTATATATATGGGGTGGGGAAAGAGAGCGAGAGAGAGCACGCATCTGTTATGTTCCTGACCCCATGCTAGACCACAAAAATACAAAAGTAAGACATATTACCTACCCTCAAGGTATTCCCAACCTTAGGCGGAAAAAAATCATATCAAAAATGATAGTACATGGAAAAAAGACTACAATAAAAATATGTGCAAAATGGTATGGAGATACAAAGAGAAAGTAAATAGCATTTAAGGAATTAATATTAAGCTCAGTCTTAAAAGAGGAACATTTTGCTAGGAAGAGAAAAGAGGGCAGTCAGATGTCATACTCACCAAGGATACTAAGTATGCTTACTATTCTTTATAGCCATTTGAACTGTGACAATGTTTCATCGCTTACCTTGTCGGGTAAAAGCCAGAAGAGGATACACCAGCTGGTCTTTAAAGAGGCGGGAGAGCTTCTGAAGATCTTTGTATATCTTGGCTACATTTTCCCCTAGAATATTTTTTAATGAAAAATCAAAGCCCAAAATCAAGTAGAAAAAACTGTCCTCTATTTCTGCCAAACCCAATCAACATGGTAAATAAATATTCAAAAATAAGTAATAAAGATTAGCATGAACCAAATTCTCTCATAGAAGAAGTATGGTGCAAGACTCTGATAAAACTGAATCTTAGATATAAAAGCTAAAAATTCCATGATATCAAAATAGTAAGCTGTGTCCAACCCTCTATAGCTCATAGACTGCAACTGTAGACAAAAACTATTGTGTGAGATTCATACATACAATGATTTCCTGAACAGCTATTAATCTGTCCTGGGCACTGAGGATACAGTGAGGAACTGCTTCTGCAATGCTTACATCCTGATAAATTAATAGCATTTATCACATGACGTGTCAGCACCTGTGTCAAGCATTTTTCAAGCTTTCAACATCAGAAGTTCTTTCCTAAGTAATTACTATCTCCATTTTAAAAACAGGTCACAGTACAGAGAGCCTGTCCAAAACCCCATGGTAAGTGGCAGAACAGTGCACAAACACAAGTCCGTGTGGCTCAAAAGCCCTCATTTTTAGTCACCATACTGCTACTCAAAGTGTGGCCGACAGATCACCAGAATTGACAATACCTTCAACTGTTCAGAATTACTGAATCTCAGGCCCCAGCACACCTTCTAAATCAGAACCTGTAGTTTAGTAAGATCCTCAGGTGTCTCACACATACATTAAAGTATGGAAGCTTTACTACCAAATTGCAGCCGAGGTTCCCTCTTGTTTTGCTACTTACCAAGTGTATAGCCTTGGACAAATAACCTGCCCCTCTGATTCTCTTCTTTTTGCTCAACTATTTCAAAGAGATACCATCCCTACACCAAATAATTGTTGTTATGATTTAAAGCTCTACAAGCAGTGCCTAGTATATCAGTAGACAATTGATGCTTGCTCCTTCGCCATTCCATATTTATGTATTTCACTATCTATAACAAATAAAACACTCAGGATTATGGAATTGATAAGGAGGAGAGAGATGCAGCTGAAGTCTAAATCTTTGTTGTGTGACTTGTAATCTTGAGTTGAAATTTGCTGTCAAGATATCATTTTTTTAAATCAATCTGGCTCAAGGGCTTTTTTCAAGCATGAAAACTGATTTTCTTTAAATGAATTTTTTCCTTCAGCAACTTGGCATATAACTATTTAATTAGGAACTTATGAATAAAAGGATAAATAACAGTGCCTAGTTGTAGTTACTAGGTGCTATAAGCCACAATTAAAAAAATCATTAAAATGACTTGCCAAATGAGCAGCATATTCCTACCCAACATAAAAGACTTTATAAAAAATACTTCATTGTGACAGTCCATAAACTTGTAATGTAGCAGTATTTAACATCCTTCCTCCCTCCCATTTCCTTTTTCCTTATTTAAGAGAAACCAGATAAAGAATAGCAATCTGAGCTACATTTCCGTAAAGGCTGTTTTAAAAGCCTAGGAGTCAGCCAATCTATTCCAATTCTGTATTTCACCATTTATTAGCTCTGTGAACCTTAAGTAACTAAGCCTCCTCCAGACCTGTTTCCTGATCTGTAAAATAGGCATAAAAACCTCTACTGCTGTATAGTGTAGAGTATTCCTACACCCCATAACAAGGTCCTACCTATACGGTGAGAAATGTGGAGTGTCATAGCCAAGGAATTTCAAGTTGTTCTGATCCTAATGATGAAAGAGTCTAAACAGATTCATCTGTCCAGTTTATGCATCTTCAGTGGGGCAAAAACTGGTCCTTGAGTGGTTAAAAAACTATTATATTGGTTTGTGATCCTTCAAAGGGTCATAGTATATAAATAAAAATATACTATATTTATAGTATTAAAATTTCATGAAGGAGAAAGATCGGGGGGAAAATCTCCAAAGGTTCCTTTGGGAAATGATAATAAAAATATTGAAAAACTCTGGCCTAGTCTGACATTAAATGTTCAACTTGGCTGGGCACAGTGGCTCACATGTGTAATCCCAGCACTTTGGGAGGCCAAGGTGGGCAGATCATGAGGTCAGGAGTTTGAGCCTAGCCTGGCCAACATGGTGAAACTCCATCTCTACTAAAAATAAAAAAAAATAGCTGGGCATGGTGATGCACACCTGTAGTCCCAGCCACTCGGGAGGCTGAGGCAGAAGAATCAATTGATCCTGGAAGGCGGAGGTTGCAGTGAGCCAAAACTGCACCACTGCACTCCAGCCTGGGTGACAGAGCAAGACTCCGTCTCAAAAAAAAAAAAAAGAAATGTTCAATTCAGCTAATGTCGAAGTTCTGATTCTATGTCCAACCAGAGACCATTATAAATACGTATTCTGCTGTCTCCTTTTCCTATCAGTTTTAGTTAGTATCAGTCAATATCTCAGCGCTGATCTCCCCTAGGAATGAACAAGAATAAGTCTTTAGGTCTTCAAAGCAACAATATCAATCTAGCCAGCCTTTCCTAAAGGACTGCTATAAATGCCATCTTCCCACTGTACCATAACATTACCTGGCTTTTTTTTTTTTTTTTTTGAGATGGAGTTTCACTCTTGTTACCCAGGCTGGAGTACAATGACGCGATCTCAGCTCACCGCAACCTCTACCTCCTGGGTTCAGGCAATTCTCCTGGCTCAGCCTCCTGAATAACTGGGATTACAGGCACACGCCACTATGCCCAGCTAATTTTTTATATTTTTAGTAGAGACGGGGTTTCACCATGTTGACCAGGACGGTCCCGATCTCTTAACCTCGTGATCCACCCGCCTTGGCCTCCCAAAGTGCTGGGATTATAGGCATGAGCCACCGCGCCCAGCCCCCACCTGGCTCTTAAAACCCTCCTAAGTTTACTAAGATTAAATGGAATAACATGCACAAGTCCAAAATGAAACAGGCACTTAAAAAATGTCAGTTCCGCTTTCCAACTTATCTCTTCTCCTCCAACCACCTAAAACTGCCTCTCACAGTTTGGGTTTAACTGAAAAATGATAAAAAGAAAAACCAGTCTTCTTTGCATCTATCAATAATTTTACAGACTTTAGGCAAAACCATACCTAGAATGCAAACTTTTGTTAAGGTATCAATCTGTATAAAATAGCAATTCAATTTATATAAGTTTAAACAAACATTTTGCTTGCAGCTTTTCCTCCAATAATCTTCAATAATACACTTGACACTGATTTCCACGAAACACAGATCCCTTCCATATTCGTTAAATACAATGCCAGAGAGATCTCCAAAAATTAGTACAGAAACTATGAACTATCATCAGTGTGTAACAAATTACTTACTTGTATTTTATGAAGTAACAGTGCTATTTCATAAAATATAATATGAATTATAATATAACTTAGTGTTATTTCATAAACTATAATTAAGCACTCTATGACCCTAAGAAAAACAGGAAAGAAAGTCCTCAAATTATAAGCAAAACTTTCACATTTTTTAAACCTTTGCATTCTTAAACAGACCACATTGTCTTCAATATGCTTTAATCTCAGCCTTTTGAATATTACCTTTCAGCTTTTCTTACATGAATTTAACAAAGCTTCATCCCAAAAGTTAAATCATGTTTATATTACCTAGTTTCTCTTTGCAAATAAAAGATTCTGGTAGCAGCTGCAATCTTTTCACACTTCTAATCTCACTGTTGATTTTTAGCGTAGCTGTAAATAAAAGAAGGATAACAAAAAATTTTGTCACTTCATCGATTGCCTTTTTTAGTATGAGCTTGCATTTCCTTGCTCCTAATATACTAAGGACACATTATACAAAACAAACTGTTCTTCGCCTATTTCTTTCTTTCACAGCAGGTTCAAAAGTGGAAACTTGGCATCATATGAAGTAAAATCATTCTACACCACCACCTTTAAAAACTACAGTAAGCATCTTTATATAAAATCCACTAAGTGTTACCAGCAGCAGCTTATTAGTAATTGAAAGATATGCAACAAGGTTAATCAGAGGCAACTAAACACAGTAAAATCATTATTTCTAATGAAGTCACTGAAAACTCCATTTATTTTTCATTTAACCCTTGGCAATGAGTCTTCCCTTGTTCATTAAAAGAATCGTGCTAGTTTTCATAGCATCATCTCTCTTCCAGACCCAAAGGACCAATATTCTTGACATCACCAGAGGGTTCAATTTTACTCATGTATACAAAGACGCACTTCATCTCATTCCATGAAAGAACCCAGTGATGTGCTTATGCACATGTGACCAAGCAGGATGCCTTGGGTGAAGGAAAGATTTAAAGACACACTGCTCCTTTTCAAAGAATCAATCCTGGAGTGGCTGGCTGCCATGCACGTCAAGAGCTGATTTGCCAAGAACAGTAAAGAAACAAAACATCAGAAATTAAGAAATCATGAAGATGTTTAGTATCCTGAAACTAGTGAATAGAGGTTATTACACACGTCATTAAGAAATCAAAACAAAAATTAGAACTTCACATTTACTATCTGGTAACTCCAACCTTGCAAGTCTGATGTGATACAGCAGAAGGATTACCAGATGAAGGCGGTAACTGTTGACACTCTGTGTGCAAGAATGCCAAACTAAAAGCTACATTTGCTAATGATGATGAACTGCTGAAGAGACACTGTTAGGTGCTAGTGTCACCAGGCAGTCATGCCCTGACAAATGTGAAGTAACCACCAAAGCTGTTAACATTTCAAAGAATCTTATAACTAAAGAAACAGAGATTTCATTAAGAGGCCAGTCGTGTTGGTTCACGCCTGTAATCTCAGCACTCTGGGAGGCCAAGGCAGGAATATTGCCTGAACCTAGCAGTTTGAGGCCAGCCTGAGCAACAAAGTGAGACTTCATCTCTACAAAAAATAAAATAAAAAACAGCCAGGTGTGGTGGCACACACCTGTGGTCCCAGCTACCCAGGAGGCTGAGGAAGATCGCTTGAGCCCAGGACGTCAAGGATACAATGATCCGTGCTGTGGCTACTGTACTCCAGCCTTGGTGACAGAGCGAGACCCTATCTCAAAAAAAAAAAAAAAAACAAATAAAAAGAAAAAAGAAATTTCGTAAGAGGGGAAATGAGAACTATCCTCCACTTCAAAGATCAAGACAGCATAGGTCAGTAGCTTTCAAAATAGATTTTAGCAGAAAAAAAAATGTTTTCTAACAGAATCTTACACAGAACTTCAATAAATGAAACAGATTTGCTGCTCAAGGTTTAAGTGGTGACAGGGCTTCTACGTAACTTTCAGAAATGAGTAGCTGTGGAACATACTGAAAACCTCTGACTTAAACCTTTGACCTAAGCCTTACCAAATCAACTGGCTTTGCTAAACAAAAAAGATGAGCTATACTGAATCAATAAAACAAAAAATGCAGTCTTCCCAATCTTACCATACTATCTTTCTAACTAAAAGTCTAAAAACAAACAAAACAGAATAAAAATGAAAGCTACTACCCATTCAAATGGATCTCCAGTATGTGTAATTATGATAGACCACTAGGAGTTGGTATGAACCAAAGTGGGATCTGAACTAAAATAAAACACAAAGATGGAATGCATTGCTACCCCAGTGAAATTTCTTAATATGAAAAAGGAGAAATAGAAGTTCTTTATACAGAGTGACATTTGTAGGGGGAGGCCCCGGCAAATAAAACGCACACTTACTAAGGCCTCAGTAACCTTAATGCTGTTGCTGTGCATAGCTAGCCACAGAGATGCCAAATGGATGAATGGTGACCCCAGCTCTAGCTCCTCATGTCTCAGTTCAAGACCTTCATTAAAAAAATAAAGCCATCCACAGGCATAAAGAAAAAATATTCACAAAAGAGTTCATGTGTAGTAGGCTCATCTCACTCCTATTATCACACCTCCCCCCAGAGCAAAATATTACAAATATTAAGACATCAAAAAAATGATGCCCTAAGAGTGAAGGGTGCTGGTCTAAACAACCCAAAAACCTCATATTCTATAATCTCCCAGAAACATGTGGTCAGTGGTCTGGGAATTAAAGTTGAGAAAGACTCACAACTGTATCATGATAGCCAATCACTGAAGTGGCTATAACACATTTGGAAAGAAACATAAGAATCCATAAACCAGCAACCATAACTATGTTATCCAATTACCATTTACAACAATCAGGTTTCCCAAAGGCACACAGGTGAGAGCAGCAGAGCCGCCCTCGCAGAGAGGATGCATGTACTGCAGCTTATACACCCCACTCGACTTCCACTTCTCCGGCATGGACATTGCTTTGGCTTCAGTGCCCTGGGGAATGAAATGAAGAGGAAACAAATAGTGAAGAAAGGTGTTATTCTCAAAAAGATTAAAAACCAAAAAAACTCCTGACTTGTTTGAAATAATCATTCCACATAGTCCTCTTAATAAAATATGTCAGGCCGGGCACGGTGGCTCAAGCCTGTAATCCCAGCACTTTGGGAGGCTGAGGCGGGTGGATCACAAGGTCAAGAGATTGAGACCTTCCTGGTCAACATGGTGAAACCCCATCTCTACTAAAAATACAAAAAATTAGCTGGGCATGGTGGCGCGTGCCTGTAATCCCAGCTACTCAGGAGGCTGAGGCAGGAGAATTGCCTGAACCCAGGAGGCGGAGGTTGCCGTGAGCCAAGATCGCACCATTGCACTCCAGCCTGGGTAACAAGAGCAAAACTCCGTCTCAAAAAAAATAAATAAAATAAAATAAAATAAAATACGTCAAATCATTAATATTGCCATTATATTTTATATTGTAGGATAATTACAATATATTGTATATTATAGAATATAACACTTTTAATCAAAATTTTTTGTTCAAATAGGTAAAATTACATCATGTAAACAGGAATTTCTCTCTTCAAAGACTTACTTCTCTGCCTAGCAAAGCCATATTATTTAAAACTCCAGCTCAAATATCACTTCCACTGTAGAGCCTTTTTCAAAGAAAAATTGTTTGCCATTTCCTTTTGCCCCCTAACATTCTATTCATATTTCCATTACACTTCTATTGTATTATTATCTAGGTTTACTTATGTTATTTATAATTATCTTTTCATTTGTCTCTCCCCCATTTATGCATGGACTCCTTGAGGATAAGAAATAGCCCAACATTTTTATATCCTAATTCCTGGCTCAGTGCATCTCACACTGCAGCTGTGCTCTGATCACCAAATTACTCTCGATCTCTGTAACTTACAACATGGTCCACAGACCGGCACCATTGGTATTATGCAGGCATATGCAGAAGTTCACGATCTGTTATACAGTTACTAAATCAGAATCTGCATTTTAGTAAGATCCCGGCTATTCCAAAGCACATTAAAGTTTGAGAAGCTCTATTCTAAATGTTCTCCTCCATGAATTCCTGGCATCCTATATATGCATATGTCTCTCCCAGAACTTCACCAATACAGTACAGTGCTTTATATATTTATCTATCTCTGCCACTCTCAGACTATGGGCAACCTGAGAGCAGGAACCATCCACATGTAGGAGCAATAATGTTTGTGTTTTGCTTGCAGTAATTACCTGAGGTGTGTAACCTGACTCCAACATGAGAAGATGTATCAACACTATCAAGGCATCACTGGCATCAGAACAGTTAGCTGATTGATACAAGGTCTCTAATGAATGTGGCACTTGCCCTTCCACCGATTCACTGCAGAGCATGGGTTCTGAGGGATAGAAACCTGTGCTCTCTTCCATAACCGCAATATCTTGAATTGACTCAGCTTCAAAATTTTGACTGGGCCCTGACTGAAAAAAGGAAAACAAAACAATGAATTCATTAAAAAGACTTATTTTTACACAATACATTTTTGTATTCTAGAGTGAACTAAGTGCTGAAAGTCAAAGTACATCACTGGGTTCAGAAATGGGAGACATTTTAAGTGAGTCCTCATAAATAAATAAGCCTGTGACCTACTCTTCCATCCTGAATTCCTCACCTCCATTAATGCTAGCTGATATGCCAAAAACCTGGAAATCATCCTAGACTCCTCCCTCTACCTAGCTAAACCTAGTCCCAAATCTGATCAGTCTTCAAAGTTCCACTGAAATTAATTCCTAAATATGTCTAAAATTTGCCCCTTTCTACTCCACTGGTACTTCAGACTCTCATCATTTATTTCCTGACCTCCAGCCAAAGCTTCCCTTGCAAGTATCCCTGCTTCTACTTTATTGTCTTCCAATACATCCCACCCACTGCGGCCAGAGTTTTCTTGACAATTAAGAATCTGATCATGTACTATGTTCCAGCTTAAAATTCACCAGTACCCCCCCCCAATACAGACAAGAGCACTTCCCTCAATTGTGCCTTAGATGCTCTTAGGAACAAAGGTGGTCCACATGGAATAGACGTGGAAAATGCTATATGCTGCAGCCACCTAACCTCACCCTCCATATTCACAAAATACACTATTAGCATTATAAAAGCACTGAAGAGTCTAATAACAGTAATAATAGTGTGTATAACACTTTAGCAAAAAACATCATCTTCGGTCCTCAACAGTCAGCATCTTTGTAGCACAATCTCATGAAATGAGATTTTTAGAGGACACTGAGACACACAGGCCTACAAATTAAGCCCAAATTTCTAAATCCCTTAGCATCCAAAGTGCTTCATCATCTGATTGCTGACTCATTTATCAAGTTCACTTTCTGCCAGTGCCTTCTTACTCACTGCAGTATTCTCTACTTCTTCAAAAGAGGTAACATGACCACAACTCTGTCTTGCAACGGCCTTAATTACTGCACCTTATCAAAGTGTCTTGCAATTTTCTGATTACATATCTGCATCCTTCCATGACTGCAAACTTATAAAAAACAGAATATATGTCACCCATTTTTGTAACCCCAATAAAGTACTAGCACATTGCAAGTACTCAATAAATCTTTGCTGAACAAATGCTGAAGGATAATACCTTACAATTTCATAATGTCTTTATTTTCAAAATGTTTTCTTATTTGCACCTTATAACAATCCTATAAAATAGGCATGGCAGATATTGTCTTTTTATAGATCCTATAATTGTAAATCAGAAAGATTAAATAACACAATCAAGGTTATCCAGCTAATAAAAATTTGAAATGAACCCAGATCTCCAAACATGCAGTTCAGGGCTTTGAGATGTAATACATGACTTCAAAAAAACTACGTTACCTGTATTAAATTTGCTCAGAAAGCTTGTTTCCTAAGCATATGCTCAACTCTTAATGCAAAGCATACATTTCCTTGTTTTTAGGCTTTGTATTTCCATTAAAGGGGCGAAGGAAATTAAAACTACACAATGTGTGTAAAAGGTTGGAGGAATGTAAGGGAGCCAGAGGTGACAGCTGTTCTTCCATAATCTCTGAGGACCTAAGCCCTATGACTTATGGAAAAGCTCCACAGTCACTTGTTAAAACCTAGAGGCCAATGACAAGTCACACTACTTAAAAAGGAGCACAAAAATATTTCCATGTTTTCTGAGAAAACAGAAACGACTACATTGAAAACCACGTAATATCAACTGAACTATGAAACACAGGTTTTGCTTCTTTACCGTTACACCTAACGTTTGGCCATTTACTACTTACTGGCAGTTGTGTGGGACAGAATATATGCGGAAAATGAGTATATGAGAGAGAGATCTCAAAATCCTCTGGTGGGCTTGTCAAACCTTACTCCTACTCCATGAGAACCACTGACATTCTCTGAGCTATTCTGATATGGATATTTATCAAAATCTTCACGTGTGAAAATGAAAAAAAAAATGGTGAGCCCCACACCTCTCTGAACAGATCATTTTGCCATATGGCATTTACAAAAGACTAAAACAAGTGCCTAAGATGCACGAGAGCTAATATTACGTTCTGATACATGTTACCTCGGCTTCTCATTAAAGACTCAAGAGATACTAGATGAATTCTCAAATATGATAAGAAAATTTTATATACAACTACAAGAGTAACATTTACCTCCTATGGATTCAAGTTTTACTCATCTATTTTCCTTTTCTAATGCTCCATTCTACATTAGCAGAGTGTAATGTACTTGAAAGCATTATTTATGAAATCTCAAGCTCAGTTTTCATACTTAAGATTTTCCTATGACCCTTTACAAGTCTTAGAATATAAAGCAATATGCAAAATTTTAGAACTGAAATTAGTAACTTCAGGCAACATTAATTTCTCAAAATTTTCCAAAAGAAAACTAGCAAACTGGTCAGGTTTGCAATCCCAGCAGTTTGGGAGGTTGAGGCAGGTGGATCACCTGAGGTCAGGAGTTTGAGACCAGCCTAACCAACATGGAGAAACACCATTTCTACTAAAAATACAAAATTAGCCAGGTGTGGTGGTGCCTGCCTGTAATCCCAGCTACTCAGGAGGCTGAGACAGGAGAATAGCTTGAACTTGGGAGGCGGAGGTTGCAGTGAGCCGAGATCGTGCCATTGCACTCTAGCCTGGGCAACAAGAGTGAAACCGTGTCCCCCCAACCAAAAAAAAAAAAAGGAAAAGAAAAACTAGTAAACTATCACATACACTATGAAAAGCTTCATCTTACTCCTAGACAATCTTAAAAGTACACAGAAGTAAAAGTAATAGGCCCTACTAAGTTATCCCAAAACAAGTCTATCAGCAAAAAAGACTCAGAAATATAACTTAAATATACAGCAAAATATTCTTACTCATTCCCTAGTTTGCCTCTATGAGGCAGAAACACCCAAATACAATAATAATTTTTAAAATAAATTAAAATCCCGTTATCTGGACATAGATATTTTCACAATTTACCAATCTATTAAAAAGTTTTTTTAATATGTCTATACTTAATGCCATGACAGTTACCGTGAATACTTATACTCAAAAATGTTTAAGGCCAGCAATTAAGTGAGGTGATAAGCATACATGCCCAAAACAATTAACAAGGTGGCACATGTATTGGTATTGAAAAAAAAAAGGTGATCATTTGTACCATTCAAAAAATTAAGTGGGATAAAGGCCGGGCACAGTGGCTCACACCTGTAATCCCATCACTTTGGGTGGTCAAGGTGGGCAGATCACTTGAGATAGGAGTTTAAGACTAGCCTGAACAACATAGTGAAACCCCATCTCTACCAAAAATGCAAAAATTAGCCAGGTATGGTGGCGCCTGTGGTCCCAACTACTTGGGAGGCTGAGATGGGAGAATCGTTTGACCCCAGGAGGATAAGGTTGCAGTGAGCTGAGACTGTACCACTGCACTCCAGCCTGGGTGACAGAGTGAGACCCTGTCTCAAAAAAAAAAAGGTGGGAAAAATGATGAGGCATGTAGAAGGCAATAAAGATAATCAGATAATCAATACAAAAAAAATTAAAGAAAACTACTGGGGTATGGTTGTCAATGGTTTAGGAAGATGGGTAGAAATACAGACAAGAGAGGGAAGAAAGGTAATAGGTTCCAGTCTGGGTGAACAGCAAGAGCAAAGTCACAAAAGCAGTCACCAGGTTGTGTGTGCACACACGCATGCAGGCAGGTGAATGTGTTAGCTGGTGGAGGGGACAATGATGGTCTGTTCCGACTGGAGATGACAGTTTAAAGGAGGGAAGAACAGAAACTAGCCCTGAAAAAGTTGGGTGGAGTAACTTTTCAGAAAGCCTCGAGCACAAGTACAGGAGGATAGACATCATTTTCCTCTTCTGTAAAATGACAGGGCTGAACTAGAGATATACGGTCTTTTTCAGTTCAAAATTTATGAGCACAAGTTTATCCATGAGGTAGAGTTAAGAAAGATATGAAGGGAACAACAGAATCAGAACCATGTAGGAAGAAGGCAAACCTAGAAAGTAGACTGAGGAACAGAGCCATTGGAACCTGAAATGGAAAAGCTGACAAAACTTATTAATGGGCTGGACATAAGGAGTCAAAAATCACAGAAAGTCAGCAGTGCCACTGACAGAGAAGGGAACCTCAACACACATATTTCCAAATTTATGTTCAACATATAAAGTCTGTAATGACAATTTAAAAATCCAGGTATAAATATCCTGCAAGTCATTTGGAAATAACTGGACCACATCTATAGCCTTAATGAGTAGACTAGATCAGAGAAGCAAGGCTAGGAATCATGAGCTTAGGAACAATAACAGAAGACAAGGGATAATTGATCTGAAGGACAGTATCTGAACAAACGGGTAGAAACTAGGTACTTTGGGACGCCAGCCCAAATTGGACAGGTATTTTGCCATTAAAAAAAGTTATATAAAAATGTAGTCTGCAATCTATTGAAGATAACTATCCTGACTGGCACAGAATTCAACTGAGGTGTTCACTATGACTTATCACCTACTCTATTTGATATTTTAGTCTTTAATACCCACCATATTGTCGTCATTCCAGACATCAGACTGGGCTGCCTGTCCTTGGAATGAATCACTCAGTTGTTCACCCTGTATGCTGGTCTGATTGGAGCTAGTGGCCAAAGAGGGTTGGTCATTATTCTGGAGTGAAGAATGCTCTGAATCTGTGGATGAAGGTAAATTAGGTGCTGGAATGGCATCTTCAAGAACCAAACATATCAAGTCCCCAGAAACAATCCCATATGAAGCCAAGGTCTCTTCATCTCCAGTGAGGGCATCCTTGTTGTTCAATGTAATTGCAAATCGGGTATCAGAACTGCCAAGAAAGATGGATAAGCATAGTAAGAGCTACCTACTTCTATTACCTTCAATGACACATCTGAAACATATATACGTGCAAAATATGACCCTAGAAGAACTAAGTAATGAAGAGACTAGGTCTCACTATGTTGTCCAGGTGGTATCCAGCTCCTGGCCTCAAGCAGTCTCCTGCCTCAGCCTCCTGAGTTGCTGGGATTACAAGCATAAACCACCATGTCCAGCTACATTTTAGTTTTTGTTTGTTTGTTTTTTAGCGACAGGGACTCACACTGTTGCCCAGGCTGAAGTGCAGTAACATGATCACAGCTCATGGCAGCTCAAATTCCTGGGCTCAAGCAGTCCTCTCACCTGAGTCTCCAGGGGAGCTAGGACTATAGGACGAAACACCATATCAAGCTTAAAGTTTTGAGAAAATTATCAAAACTATTTATCAATGAAGGGCTACTTTACAGATTTCTAACAGCTAAAACTCTCCACCTGGGGGATAGGATACAGTAATTCGCTATCATTAATCCATGTTTTCCTCAATTCTAAGATGCACATTTTTTATTATGACATCTTTGAAATTAGGATACTTCCTAAAATCAATGACATATCAATTGACAGCATTTTTTCCCTACTGCTACATAAAACAATGTGTGTCTTACAAGTGATAGCCACTAAGATGCAATGAAATGCCTTTAAAATACAAATTAGATCCCATTATTCCTTTACTTAAAATCTTCCAGTGGCTTCTATTTGGAATCCTTAACATAACTTCCAAAGCCCAGCGTTTGACCTCTTCCCATTTCTCCTACTGCTCTTGTGCCATCCATCTTCGCTCACTGTTCTCTATTCACATGAGCTTTCCATCCCTTCCAAAAAGCAGATCAACTTCACTGCAGCCTTCCGGCCTCTGCATTTGCTTTTCCAGATCTTCACATGACTGATTTCTCATCATCATTCCAGTCTCAGCTTAAATGTCACCTCTTCAGAGACGCCTTTCATTCAGACTCCAGCACTCTCTATTTTGTTATGTTTTGTTTTTACTATAACACCACTACTTGAAAACATCATATTTAGTTGTCTATTATCTGTCTACCCTACCCCTACCACTAGAACTTAAGTTTCATAAGATCAGGGATCTTGTCTGAACAGTTCAAACAATGTCTTCAACACTGGCAAATAAAGAATTTGTGAAATAAATGCAACCACCAAATATTAGTTGGGAAGATCAAAATGAGAGTGAAATCAGGGATGTCTATTCAATATCCTTACAGGACAGTTTACTTACATGGGTTACAAAATGCCAGATCCATATATTCATAATCACAAAGAGTTAGAGCAGTATATGGATATGACTGAGTATAAATCCGTCCCTCTTACTGATGACAAGCTAAATTCATCCTTGTACTGATGATCAGTTATGATGCCTTTTAGTGGGACATAGTACAAACCCAAAAGCCCACTGCTAAACAAGCTCAGAATTCTTATAAGCCTGAAGCAACAAAATCCCATTCTTTCTGCACCACAGAATATTTGACATTAGAGAAATACAATGTTCTTCATCACATAGTGAGGGATAACTAACAAAACGTTATAAAACATTTTAAAAGATATGTACACTTGGCAATGCTAATTTCATTAATTTTTTGAGAGGTTAACAAAAGATGAAGTCCTTTAAAAATTATGTTGTTTACTTATTCTCATAAAGCTGTATTTTGAAAAGTGCTCCAAATAATTCATGTTTTTATTTCACTCATAAATATATTTTTTTCTTAATAATTGAGGTGTCTTTGGGAGAGAAATTAAAATTAGTGAAATAGAAGCCATTCCTGTTTGTCAGAAAACAAGCAGCCCTGTTTCTGTTTTCAAAATGCTTTGATAAGCAAAAAGTTGAAACTCTGCCACTAGCCCACAAAAACACCATCCCAACTTTGGCAGAAAAAGGAAAAACACCTCAAATGAACTACATGTTTATGGGTCATTTGTCACAGCAAAAGGTTGCTTTTTTAAACAGCATCTAGTACAATGTACATTCAAATATCTGTAGAAAAGGTCATGGTCTGCTTAATAAATATACCAGCTTTTCCTCCCACTTTAGAAAACGGGAAAAGCTATTTCTAAAGAAATATGTAGTTTTCCAGGGTTCTATCTCTGAAATTGGGGAGTTAAGAGGAGTATTTAATTCCAGGAAATGAAATTCTAGAAACTCCAGGCTTTTTAAAAGTATTTCATGGCTGCTCTGCCTATGGAGTGGCCATTCTTTTCTTCCTTTACTTTCTAAATAAACTTGCTTTCACTTTTCTCTTAAAAAACAAAAATGAAACAAAAGTATTTTATGACAATCCTAGATCCACTTGCTCAGTATTTTTAAAATAATATCATATGGACATATTTTAAAACTGCTCACTTAGTAGAAGATGAGTATACTTTCAGAAAAAAAGAGTTTACTTTCACAAGTTGATGCTTAAATTCTTTCCAGGTAAGCAGCCTCAACTGTAAAAACAAATCTGAAAGAGAAACCAACTTGCCCCTTTGGGCAAACAGCCATATTGAGTTTCACATCTTTTCAGGACTGCCTAATTTAAAAACAATAAAATATATATACACCTTTAAAAGATAAGTTAATTTTGAAGATTTATTCAATCTTCTACTGGTAACCTACTGGTAATGATGCCAATATGGAAAACACACAGGTTTAACAAGAAATAACAGTAGGCATGTCACTTACTATAATGTTTAAAAGGAGTTATGTCAGCATCTTATTTAAGGTTTTTGTTTGTTTTTTAATCTGGAAGAAAACAGGCTTACTTTCAACCTAATAATGTCTTAACCTGAAAAATGAAAGGGTGAGAAGTTTGGAATAACGGCCTCATATTATGCAATCCCTAAAAATAAGGTGAAAACGGGGAACATTGTTATTTTTCCTCAGCACACTCAAGTTTCAACTTCACTAGCTCAGTATTTGAAGAAGACCACTCTTACACTGTCACTTTACTCCCAGATTATTGTCTCCCCCAAAAAAATATCTTTTGGGGAAACAAAGCACCTTATCTGGAGTCCCATAAACGAATAACCGAATATGATCCTTTCTCAACTTTATGCCCCCAAACTGCAAGCTCTCAAGAGCAACGTTTTCCTCAGTTTTAACAAAAAGCAACATTTCGCCCAGGAAAATCGAATGGTCTGAAAGACGACTACACGCTGTACTTTCTAAAACTTTTCAGCAGCAGCTAAGTCCAAGCACTCACCGCGGTGCCTGGTGCACGAACCACTCTAACAGAGTCCTAAAATTGCTGCAGCTTCACAGCAGCGATAAAAGCTGCCTCCGATGGAGGGCAGATTTTTAACTTGTAGCAATTTCCAAACTTTTTCATTGAAATACTCCAACAGCTGAAGAAATTAACTCGGACCCCCGACAGTCCAGAAAGGTTTAACCTAAGCCAAGCTCATCATTTCCAACTTGAAATTTAACCAGTTGTGGGAACTGTGAGTTCACTCTTCTCCCTGGTTTCGTGTACTGCAAAACCAGAAGCCATGACTCACCAAGCAGAGGACCAGAGCCCCCAAGAGGCTGGGCCATGTTCTCCAGGAGCCGGACCACCGACGACCACCTGCGCGTCCAGTCGCCGGCAGCCTAGGGCTCCGCGACGCTCGGGAGAGCCCGGGCCTCACGTGATGGCCCCGGGGCGTCCACGCATCTAGCCTAGCGCCCGGCCACGCCCGCGCCGGCAGCCCACAGATGACTCCAAGCCGCCCAGCACCCACCTCGAGCACTCCCCACTACCCACGGGCCGCTCCGCCCCCGGCACCCGCCTACCTGTAGCCCCAGGTGGGAAGCAGGGCCAGGCTCAGGTGCGTGCGCAGCTGCCCCAGCGTCGGCTCCGCCTCTGGCACCTCCACCTGCTGGGTCCGTTTCTCAAGCCGTACCCGCAGCTTCATGACGGCGGCGGGATCCGCGAGGATCCTGGACCCAGAGGCGGCGACGGGGACAGCGGGGGGGCCGAGCCGCTCCTGCTTCAAACGGCTGCGACCCCGGAGTGGCGACTACGGAGCTGAGGGATTGCTGAGGCGGAAAGGGGAAAGAGCCCCACTACGGTGGCCGCCCTGCTGGCCGGTCTCTGGAATGTGAGCACCCGCCCCTCTCCTGAGGGCGCCCCCTGGAGCCGACCCCGAGAGCGGGCGGCAGGCAGGCGGCTTACAGGAGCCTGGCCGCGGGACTTGCGGGGGGGTGGGAAATTGACCGATCGATGACTCGGCGCGCAACGGCTCTACCTGATAGCATGGGCACAGTGCGCAGGCGCCGAGATGCAGCTTTACGTTGGCTTCCCAGCTCTTCCGCCGCGGTGAATGAGACTTCCTGAACTTGCTAACGTGGAGCAACCGTGGTGCTGTTAGGGATGCTGCAGACAATAATACAGTCGTAACTCCCCGGGACCTAGTGTCACGCCATTTCTTCCGCGGCCCCCAGCTCCAGCGGCATCTGCTCTGAGAAGACTTAGGTTAAAAGTCCTTAGGTTGGCCGGGCTCAGTGGCTCACGCCTGTAACCCCGACATTTTGGGAGGCCGAGGCGGGTGGATCACTTGAGCCCAGGAGTTCGAGACCAGCCTGGGCAACATGGCGAGACCCCGTCTCTACAAAAACTTAGGCGTAGTGGTGCGTGCCTGTAATCCCAGTTACTTGGGTGGCTGAGGCGGGAGGGTCGATTGAGTCCAGAGGTTGAGGCCTCAGTGATGGCACCACTGCACCTCAGCCTGGTTCCACAGAACGAGACCCTGCCTTTAAAAAAAAGTAGAGCTGTTTGTAGGCGGTGCTCTATGTTGGACAGTTTATTAGAAATCTGTTGCTGCATAACAATCACCCCAAAGTTTAATTCCATAAACATTTGTTGTCCCACAGGTTTTAGAGGTCAGGGATTTGCGGATACGTAGCTGGGTGGTTCTGTCTCCAGGCCTCCCATGAGGTTACAGTCAGGGTGTAGGCCAGGGCAGCAGTTATTGGCTAGGGCCAGAGGATCGGCGTCCAGGATGACACAGGACTGTTGGCTGGAGACCTGTTTTTCACCACATGAACCTCCCCATAGGGCTGTTTGAGTGTCCCTATGACACGGCAGCTGGCTTCCCTCAGAGCAAGTGATTCCAGAGAGACCAAAGCATAAGCCACAATGTTTTTTATTACCTAGCTCCAGAGGTCACATATGGCTATTGTCATATTTACAAACCAACCTTCTGTGAATCCACCAAAGGCATGAATGCCAATAGACTGGGATTGCTGCTGGCCATTCTGGAGGCTGACTACCATAGAGGGTCTAACTAATGATAACTTAGATGAGAAAGAATAATCAAGTTTCATCCTTGTATGATAACCATAGTCCAAATCCTTGTAAGAGTCACAAAACGTTTCTACCAGTAGGTGGCAGCACTTGTCCACATCGCGCCCTTCATTCTGCAAATAAATATGTACTGTCTACTTTGTAACAGATGCTCCACATGCTGGAGACTCACAAAAAGACGTGTTTCTGCCCACGCAAAGTGTATAGCTGAGTGAATCAGCTCTTGCAGTAGAGTGTAAAAAGTCTCTCCTTTATGATAGACATAAATACAGACCTGAGGATTGGGGTACAGAGAGGAGGGTTGCTGTGCCTTAGGATTTTTTTTCCTCCCTAGACAGTCTCACTCTGTCGTCCAGGCAGGAGTGCAGCAGTGCGATCTCGGCTCACTGCAACCTCTGCCTCCCGGGTTCAAGCAGTTCTTTGCCTCAGTCTCCAGAGTAGCTGTGATTACAGGCGCGTGCCACCACGCCCAGCTAATTTGTATATTTTTAGTAGAGACGGGGGTTTCACCATCTTGGCCAGGCTGGTCTTGAACTCCTGACCTCGTGATCGACCCGCCTCGGCCTCCCAAAATGCTGGGATTACAGGCATGAGCCACCGGGCCCCGCCAAGGATTCTTTAGTAGTGAGCAATGAGGAATGGTGGCAGGACCAGGAAGACTGTATGACCAGAGTGATGGATAGTATAGGTACATCCCAGATAAAGAACCTTGGGCTAAGTAGAGGGTTTGGGACATATTCTAGAATGTATGGAAAGCCACTAGACAGTCTTTAGAAGGGGAGTCTTTACGCTCAGGTTCTTAATTTTCAGCAATAGAAGCTGGCTCTGGCTGACTAAGCAGAAAAGGTGTGCATTAAAAGGATGCTGTGGCCAGGCACAGTGGCTCACGTCTGTAATCCCAGCACTTTGGGAGGCCGAGGTAAGTGGATCACGAGGTCGAGAGATGGAGACCATCCTGACCAACATGGTGAAACCCCGTCTCTACTGAAATACAAAAATTAGCTGGGCATGGTGGCGCACCTGTAGTCCCAACTACTCGGGAGGCTGAGGCAGGAGAATTGCTTGAACCTGGGAGGTGGAGGTTTCTGTCTCAAAAAAAAAAAAACAAAACGATGCTGTATAGCTCGGAATTCTAGGGAGGATGGAGAAATGGCCCCAGGCTAAGCTTCCAAGAATGAAGCTCAGAACCAAGCTGAATACTGGCCTGATGAGGAAACTACTATGACTGGGATTGCTGCTGGAGGAAACTGCCATCACCACTGCTGAGAATCACTGGGGAATGGCTGCCACTGCCATTGCTAACATCAAATGCCACATGCTGTTGCAGCCTCCTACAAAATGCCAAACTTCCAGAAGAGTCTGTTTCTTCACCTTGCTCACTTCCACATAAAAAGCTCATAGGGGGATATGATTGAGGAAGTCTGGCACCTGAGACACCTGAGTCCTGGCTACAAAGGAGACTGGGAATTGGGGTCTGAACTCCTTCCTTGGGGAGGCAGGATACAGAATATGGGAATTCCCCGCCCTCCCAAAAGGGAAGGCTATTCAGAAGATGGTAGGAAGCCATGAATCTGACAGGTGTACACTACTAAGGGCAGGCTAAGATCTGTAACGTGAATCTATCACTAGAGAATGTAATAGGATGTGGGGGTTAGATGGAGGTTTCTCAGCCTCAGCACTATTGACATTTTGGACCACGTAAGTCTTTGTTGTGAGAGGCTGTTCTGTGCATAGAATGTTTAGCAACATCCATGGTCTCTATCCGCAAAATGCTAGTAGAACCCTCCTTAGTTGTAACATCCAAAGATGCCAAATATTCCCTGGGAGTAAAAGCCACCTTGAGAACCACTGGATTAGAGACCAGCTCTGTCTTTTCAGGAAAAAATTTTTTTAAATCAGCCAAGCATGTTGGTGTGCGCTTACAGTCCCAGTTAACTAGTGAGGCTTAGGTGGGAGAATGCTGGAGCCTGGGAGAATGCTGAAGCCTGGGAGGTTGAGGCTGCAGTGAGCCATGATCACAGCACTGCACTCCAGCTTGGGTGACAGAGTAAGACCCTATCTCAAAAACTAAAAATTAGAGATAAAAAGAGTGAGAGGGAGACGGGGACAAAGTTGGGGGGGGTGCGATAAGAATTTTCCCAATTTGATCTGTAAACTTCAGTAATTATTTAACTCTTTTATCACAAGAATGTGTTCACATATTTATTGGATAGTTAAGAAAAATGTTATTAGGAATATTAGCATCTGATCACAGAGAGAAATGCTGTTTTCTGCTGCAAGGGTTAGATAGAATACTTGCATATACTTCATTTCAGTGGCTCTCAACTGCGGTGACTTTGCCTAACAGGAGACGTTTGACATAGTCTAGAAACATTTTGTCACAACTAGGGTAAGAGGTTGTGGTGCTAATAGTGGTAGGGATGCTGCTAAACATTCTTGTATTTATTTATTTGTTTTTGAGATAAAGTCTTGCTCTGTTGCCCAGATTGGAGTGCAGTGGCACAATCTCGGCTCACTGCAACCTCTGCCTCCAGGGTTCAAGCCATTCTCCTGCCTCAGCCTCCCAAGTAGTTGGGACTACAGGCGTGTGCCACTACACCTGGCTGGTTTTTGTATTTATAGTAGAGACAAGGTTTCACCTCGTTGGCCAGGCTGGTCTTGAACTCCTGACCTCAAGTGATCCGCCTGCCTTGGCCTCCCAAAGTGCTGGGATTACAGTCATTAGCCACCAGGCCTGGCCTGCTAAACATTTTATAATAGACAGGACAGCCCCCTACAACCAAGAATTATGTAGCTCCAAATGCCAACAGGGCCAAAGTAGGGAAATCTTGGTTTACTTCAATTAGGCTCACACCATTGATTCCCAGATGTTTCAGAGTAATATCATGCTATCTTGTTTGTTTGGTTCCATAATATTCTTCATGTCTCAAAAAGTCATACATATATGCATTTAAATTTTAGCATGAATTTAAACTCATTTTGAACTGCAATAATATAAAGTGACTCCCTTTTAGATAACTAGTAACGATGGAAGGAACTGATGTGAGTAGGTTCATTTGTCAAAACCAAAAGCGCGTCACTGCTGTAAACCATTCCAGAGTGTGAATGGTGGGAGGAGTCACTGCCTGGCTCAGTCATTGACATCCACCCAGAAACATCATTACACAGGTATCAATGGAGTGTGGCCTGGGACAGGGCAGGGACAAGAGAAGGAGCTGCTGCTGGGTGACAGGATGATTCTGCCAGACTTCCCTCCCAGGGTGAACTGTAAGATGACTCATCACCTCCAGAGCCACATGAATTCCAGGCAGCTTCCTCTGGTTAGAAATAAAACTAGCTATTTCAAACAAACACATACATCTGAGCTACAGAGATTCAATTAGCAGCTCAGAGAACCAGATGGGTTGCCCAGCAGCAGCATCCTTCTCACTTCCCACCTTCTGCGTACCCTGGGTTGTGGATTGCCCTTTAGTGACCTTCCTAAAAAGGCAGCATAGTATAGTGGTTTAAAAGGCAGACCATTGAAAATGGAACACCTGGGTCCTGAATCCTAGCTGTAATGTCTAAGCTTAGGCAAGTTGTCCCATCTAGCAAATGGAAATAATATCAGGTCCTCATACAGTCTTGATGAGTATTTAGTCAATTCATTTACGGATGGTGCCCAGAACACTCAATAAATGTTAGCTCTTACTTTTCTTTACCCTATATATCCCTCTTCAGGGTTTCCTTCTAACCAGATTTCATCAACACAAATATTGGGGGGCAATGAGGGATTAGAACTCACAATGTCTTTTGCCCCAAGACTGCCCTATGTGGCTCCTCTCTCCATATGCACATAAATCCCTCTTCCTTCCTACTTTTGTCTCCTACCAAGAATAATATAATTTGTCTTCCAATCTCAAAAATGTTTCATCTTCAGTTAGCTCATTCTATATGGTTATAGCCCAGACATTCTAGAAACCAAGAACGGGGATGCTCAGTTTCCTAACACTATCTTCTGATGTCTCCCTTTAATGAACAAGCATTTCTACCTAGTTATTTATGATTTTTCTTTTGGAGTCTTAATTAAGAGTGTTCTCTGATCTGCAAAGACAAACACACTGTCAGCTGTTCAACAGTATAGTAATTAATCTTGCATTTTAGATTGCCATCGTGAGTAGGCTGAAGAAGCAGGCGTTCCCAGCAAATCTTCAGTTAAATATGGAAAGCTAAAACAAACAATGAAACTGGATAGAGTGCTGCTGTTGATGTTTTTAAAGATGAATTTGGCAAATGTGCCCTAAACAGCTAATTAGGAAAGCTAATTAGCCGATTTCTAAGGCCTCTTCCAAATAAAAGACAACAGACTAGCTACACTCTCTTCTTAGATCTTTGTTTCCTAGACACTAATTGTTTGAGCCCTTTTTTCAAAAATTATTATATGTCCTAAGGCCGGGCACGGTGGCTCACACCTGTAATCCGAGCACTTTGAGAGGTCGAGTTGGGTCAATCACCTGAGGTCAGGAGTCCGAGACCAGCCTAGCCAACATGGCAAAACCTCATCCCTACCAAAAATACAAAAATTAGTTGGACATAGTGGTGACACCTGTAATCCCAGCTACTCAGGAGGCTGAGGCAGGAAAATGGCTTGAACACAGGAGGGGAGGTTGCAGTGAGCCGAGATCATACCCCTGCACTCCAGCCTGGGCAACAGAGACTCCATCTCAAACAAAAAAGAAAAAATCTATGTCCCATGTGAGCTGTACTGTTATTTACTTTTTTCCCCGTAAACCAACCCACTTCATAAAATGTATATAAACTTATTTTTATTTTTTTATTGTACTTTAGGTTCTGGGGTACATGTGCAGATCATGCAGGATTGTTGCAGAGGTACCTACGTGGCTATGTGGTTTGCTGCCTCCATCCCCCCGTCACCTTTATCTGGCATTTCTCCCCATGTTATCCCTCCCCAACCTCCCTACCCACCGCTATCCCTCCCTTAGCCGCCCTCCACAGACCTTAGTGTGTGATGCTCCCCTCCCTGTGTCCATGTGTTCTCATTGTTCAACTGCCACCTATGAGTGAGAACATGTGGTATTTAATTTTCTGTTCTTGTGTCAGTTTGCTGAGAATGAGGTTTCCAGATTCATCCATGTCCCTACAAAGGACACGAACTCATCGTTTTTTATGGCTACATAGTATTCCATGGTGTATTTGTGCCACATTTTCCCTGTCCAGTCTATCATGCTTTCAGACTGAATCTGATGATCCACCACCAGTCCCAAAGGTATTCTGGGCAGTAGAGCAGGCACCCTGACCATGAGGAACCAGCTTGTTATTCCAGAAAAGAAAATTCTTCCTCTTCCAATTCAGTTTAACACCATTTTCAATCATTTTGGTAAAGTCGCCGTCACAATTTCACAAGGTGTGGCGTGTGTGTGTGTGTGTGTGTGTGTGTGTGTGTGTGTGTTTTGCAGGACAGTAATTATTGCATAGGTGGCATTGTCTGTTCATCTGGGTAGAAACTGTAGTGTTCATTCATGCCATTGGGTAATTGTAGTGAAGCAATTATGTATCACATTTTGAAAGAGGCATTTAAAAAAATCCACCACTGAGATGAGTCAGACTTAATTATCTTGGCTTTTCAGCAGCTGAGTTTAAGGCGCAAGGTGGAGAACACATCAGCTTCAAAGGCAGAGGGAACTGAACGTGCTCCCCACCTTTGGACACTTTCTCTGCTTGAGGTAAGAATCGTGAACAAACTTCGGGTCTCTGCCAGCTGCCATCTCCAAACCGGAGATGTCTCAGATTTGGTAGGATACCTTGAACAGGCAGCTGTCATGTATCCTGGGTTATTACTATTATCTGCCTAGAATTTTCTCTTTGTTTTTTTGTTTGTTTGTTTGTGTGATGTCACACATGCCCATCTTGAGGCTTCTTAGGCAGGAGCTTTAGTGAAAACTAAATGGCTATAAGACAGAAAAGAGTTGGTTTAAACCCCCTATTTAGTTTTGCATCATGGAACAATGTTAAGAGGGTTGCTCGTGATCTGGACTTACTTTGGCCTGTATTTCAGAGGGGAGCCCAGCACAGTGGCAGAAAATTCTATCTTATCTCTCAAAATCAGCATGGTTAGGACTAAGGAGTTGTGATGTTCTCTTTGCTTTCAAGGCGGGTCTTAAAGCACATCAGTGACCTAGATCCCACCAGAGCAAAACTATCCACCCACTTGCCTGGACTGTTGAACTTGTTGGTGTTAGGCATAGAGTTTTTAGGGAAAGACATGGTGTGAATTCTCAAGCTCCTTCTCATTAGAGATCTTGCTATAAAACTAGATGTGAGGACTGGATCCCTTGAAATATTCTGCCCACTTTCCATACCCGCCGATTTATTATGCACAGTCATTTCGTCTTAACCATTATGTTGGAATCCCCTTCTGGTCTAGACTTCTTTAAACCTGTTGAACTTGTTTTCAACCTGCGCCTCTGTTTTGAAGGCTACATTTTACCCATTCATTACTCCCTTAATCAGTTTTTCCAGAGTCAGTCAAAGCTCTTGCCAGGGAGCAGTAGTATTAAGCCCATCTGTGAGTGTCAAGTGTTTTCTAAATTGGACTGGCATTTTCTTATTCCTAGTTGTCAGGATGACTCACACAAGAACGATTTAATTTAGGATTATTATTCTGTCTGTAGATTTGTATGGAAAAATAATGACTACTGAGATTTTGAATCTTGGAATGAAGCAATTCCCCAGAAGCAACAAAATAGATAACTTGCTGGCAGGATTTTTAAGTGATCTTGGATCCTTTTTAGCAGGCGACTGGCCCCGCACTTGTCAGCCAAATTACTTAACCTTTTGGTAGTCATCACCTTGCCTGACAAGGTTCCTTTCCTCCCCTGCCCATAAGTTATCATCCTAAATGAACGATTCAACCAAAAGTTATGTACAGTTCACCCCTTCGTGCCCCAGTAATTTCTTTCACTCATAAAATTTCTAGAGGAAAATTATGTTTTCCTGTCTGCAATTTTGGATTCCTGGATCTCCATCAAAGTGTACCACTTCAGAAACTTTTTTTAACCAAGAAGGGAAAACAGGTTTTGCTGCTGGCAGGGAGTTTAAAACTCCGGTTGTGTCCATGAAAATAAGAAGGGCTTTGCACTGTGATGCTTGAACATTCCTAGATGCTTATTGAATTTTTCTATCTTGAAAATGGTGTCAATCAACTCTTATTTAAAATTCCCAGAAGAAAATTAAAACCCTAGCATTTATCAAGTCATTCAATAAAAGTAAATCCATCAGCACTAGAATTAGGAACCAGAAGAACAAGGTTGGGTTCCCAGGTGCCTTACTGTGAGATCTTGGCCTAGTCATCATATTCTCTAAGCCTCCATATCCACGTGGCTAAAACCAAAGTAAGATAATAATAACATCTACTTCAAAGAAATGTGAGTTTTGTAAAGGACAAAAAAATAAAAATGTATTATTTTGGTTGTTATTTCATTCACAAGTAATATCTCTTCTTTGGTTTATTGTGTTTTTTTCTTCACTTTGGAAATGGAGAGTTCTATATGAAATATATAATGGTTTGGTTTTAAAAAGACTGCTTTTCAGTTTAGCATCACCATATGTTAAAATGTGGAAATGATTCTATACCAGTTGGTCAGTAGCCACTAACCTGAGCCCCAGAAGTGTTCTCCTTATTCCAATAGTTCCTCTCTACTTATCCCCCTTTCCAGGACACCTTGACTAACCCCCAAGGGCAGCTAAAGGATCAAGAAAGGCCCAGCACAGCAGAAGACAAGCTGGACCTAGTAACTGCAGGAGGTACCTGCATCCATTCTGAGTGTTAAGATGCTATGACTATCAATCTGCCTCCCAGGACATGGAGGGCTTTACACTCCCTTGTCCCACTCACCACATTTCCTCCAACCCTCAGATCACTCATTGCTGGGCCAGAGATCCTCCTCTCCCACCCATATCCCTTCCCCTCAGCTCTCAACCCTCCCATTTCCCTGTGCTTTCCTTAGTGCTGTCTGCACGCTGATCATCCTCAAGTCATCCTTTCTTAGTTCTGCTCCCAACTACTCAAGTTCCTTCTGTAGCTTGTCCTGTAGAACCAACTCTTCAGGGCTGAAATATCAAACTGGATTCATAAGGCCATATCAGTGGTAAAATATGAAAATGCCTTAATAGCTAATGGTAAAAAGCCATTACTCTGAGTGTTCCCCTCCTATTCCCAGTACCCCCAACTACCCTGGCCACGCCTTCGAGACATCCTCTGTCCTCCCCATGATCTAGCAGGCAACTTCCTGGCCCCTGCTCCAGGACTGTGGCCAACATCTGTTTTGATGGATGCCTGCAGTTTCCTAGTACATAAATACTTGGTTAACCATCTCTGCAAAGAACTGTAATACATGATAGAATAAGGTAAGGGATATTCCTTCATTTATTAATTTATTGATTCATTCTACCAGCACCTTTCATTCACTCACTCTATCCCAGGCACTGAGCTAGACCTAGGACTTCCAAACCAGATGCAGTCTATGCCTTCATGCATTTATATTCTGGTAGGGAAGGCAAATAATAAGCAAGAAAAGAAACATACACACATGAATAAATATGTATTTTAATCAAGGGGTCAAGAGGAAATGAAATCAGCTCAGGGAAGTCATAAATGGCTTTAGAAAGAAGATGGTGTTTTAAATGGGCCTTAGGGATGTGCAGGGCTTCTCCAGGCCTAAATGGAGGAGAACAACATAGGCAATAGCATTAGGCATAAAACGTGGCATGTGTTTAGGGACTGGTTCAGGGGGCTTCTAAGACATCAGGTGAGAGATGTCAGCAGGTTGACCCAGCCAGCCTTCCAGACTTGAAGATGAACTTATGCACAGACAGGTTAAGACCCTATTTCTAAACCTTTGGCCTCCAGCGAAGTACCCACGTGAGCATTCACTAAGCTAAGCACAGGCCCCCTGTATAAGTTGGGAAGTTTGTGCACTAGACAAAATTCTGGCCAAATGGGTACACAGGATAGCCCTCCCACCTCCCAACCAGCTGCACACACTGGTGTGGGGTTTTCCTAAAATGCTTTCCACTGGCTCCACTTTGTGCCAAGAGGCTGGCATCTCTCCAGAGGGACGCCTTTTCCTATTTCATACAAAACCCCAAGATAGGCTAGCAGCGGCCTTGCCTGGACACCCATCCCTAATCATACTGCTCTGTTCTTTTCAAGCAAATTCTCTAGAAGTCCCCTTTATCTACATTTCCCCATTCCCACCTCCATGGCCTCACCTTTAAGCCTACCCACCCCCCTTAATGAAACCTCTCACCCACTTCGACCAAGTGCTCCCCCTTTTACAATGACCTCTTTTCCTTCACCCAGGCTGCTCCTGAAGCCTAGTCCTCTCTGAATCCTTACCTGACCACCTGGTCTGACCCCTCCCTCTGTCTAAACACATGTCTCTCACAGTTTTCTCTCTCTCTCTTTTTTTTTTTAATTTTGAGACAGGGTCTTTTTCTGTTGCCCAAGCTGGAATGCAGTGGCATGATCACAGCTTACTGCAGTCTCCACCTCCCAGGCTCAAGCAATTCTCCCACCTCAGCCTCCGAAGTTGCGGGGTCTACAGGTGTGCACCACTACACTTGGCTAATTGTTTAATTTTTGTAGAGATGGGGTCCTGCCATGTTGCACAGGCTGGTCTCAAATTCCTGGGCTCAAGCAGTCCTCCTGCCTCAGCCTCCAAAAGTGCTGGTATTATAGGCATAAGCCACCACACCTGGCCTACTTCTTCCTCTTTGACCACATCCACAAGGTCACCTTCCTGGGCCTTCCTTGATTTCTTTCATGTTTGTGTGCTATCACGTGGTATCTGCCACCTGTGGGTCTTTTGCATGTGTGAATGCAGAAGTGATAGCTCACCCAGATTCTAATTTCCAAGCTAGAAACAAGGCCTGTGAATGTATTACTCACGTGATTTTCATTCAGAGAAACCCAAATGACTGCTGCTGTTGGGACCTGTGCGTCATTATCCAGAAAATGGGATGGCATTAATTTGTTTGGTCTATTAATTCAACAAGCATACAATGATTATTCATGTATGCCGAGCATGGGTGACATAACAGTGAATAAGAAGTGGTCCCTCTTTTTGCATAGAATGTTTATTTCACCAAAAATTTTCGCATGCCTACTGTGTGCTACTGGACTCTGGAGTTATAGAAGTAAGACACAACCCCCATGACAAAGGGATAGACAAGTAAAAAGGCAATCACAATACTGGACAGTGTATACTAAGATCAAGGGTTTCTGGAGAACCCATAAGGCACACATTGCCCAATTCACAGCTTGTGAACGAGACTTTATTCATTCGTTCATTCATTCTGTCATTCTGTCATTCAGTAGTTCCCTATTGCTTACTGTGTGCCAGTTGCTATTCAAGGTGCTGAAGGGATGAAGTCCTTCCCCATGAAGCCTAAAAATGCCAGTAGAGGAGACAGACAGTACACACGTTGGTAACTGTATACTACCCTACATGAAGATAAGTGCTTTGGAGAAAATAAAGCAAGGGTGGAATCATAATAACAGAGCCACAGGGAAGACGTTCGTGTTCTGCATAGAGTGACTAGGAAAGACTTTGTTGAGATGGCACTTGAGGCGGTATCTGAAGAAGTGCAAGACCTCTGAGAAAGACCACGCCAGGAAGAAGGAACAGCAAATACAAAGATCCTGGGGTACAGGCTACTTAGATCATTCAAGAAAGATCAAGCTAGCCAGTGATACTGGGACCCTGAGAAGCAGGTGTGTGTGTTAAGGATGGAGGTCAGTGGGGAAGTAGAGGCACAGTCATTCCATCAGCTACAAGGCCCTCTACACCTTATAGCTAATGAAATGACTTTGGCGTTTACACTAAGATGGGGAACCACTTAAGAGTGTTAATGGGGGCAGGGAGTAACATGATCTAACTTTCATTTTAAGAGGCTCACTCTGGCTGTGGTGTGGAGAATGGCCAGAAAGGAGCAATGGCTGAAGCAGGGAGACCAGTAAAGATGCTATCACAAAAATCTATGTGAAATGGTACTGGCTTGAATCAGGGTGTCGCAGTGGAGAGGAGGAGTCCTGCCTGCAAACAGACAACATGGTGTGTCGGGTGTTCTAATGGACACATATGCATTCTGCAAAGTGTGGTGGGATCCCAGAGTAGAGTGTGATGAGGACAGGGCAAAATGACTTGGTGAGGGATGTTTTCACAGAGAGGGACATGGAGCTGGCCCTAAAGGATGCATATTCACCACTAGGCTGTGAAAAGCATAGGTCAGGGGCCATGTGTAGGTCAACACTATACTCTCAGCACCTAGAACACATTCTGGCGTGTTCAGCAAATGAATTGCTGAATGAATGGATGGATGAATGGGTGGTTGAGTAGATGGATGGATGGATGGATGGATGGATGAATGGATGGATGAATGGATGGATGGATGGATTGAATTCTGGAAGTAAACAATAAAAATGAGAAAACCTAGAAATATTGGATTTAATTGACCAAAGAGAAAGTCAAGACTAATAAAGGAACCATAACTGTCAGTTAATTTCAGATGTGTACAAAGATAATCCCAGTCCTCTGGGGATGTTTCCTCCTGTGGAATCTCTACATATCATCTTCTTACACCATTTACCCTGGAATCAAGGCAAGGATTACTCAGAGGGCACTTGACTATGGTGAGTTGGATACTTTCAGAAGCAGACCTCCGGCCCACTAGGTGGGATCTGTGACCTAAACTCAACAGCTCATAACTTGGGCCATCTCACAACTGAGACGAACTCTACTGTGGGGTGGTCCAGTACCTTATGCAGAAGCTGCTAAGATGGCTGTGAAGAAAGTGTTGCCCAAAAAATAGTCAACTTGATGGGAGACATGTCCAAACAGGACAGATTCTCACTCTCCCTCTCTTTCCCATGTATGTACATTATGAACATCTGAGGGTTCTAAATAAGAACACATTTATAGGAGAGAGGAAAAAAGATTTGAAAGTAAAAGTAACATCTTGGAGCTTCAGAAAGGATTTGGTTTCAAAAGGGACTTAGAATCCCCTAAAATTAGCTTAAAATGCAATATGGGTGACTGTGCATTTTTCTAAGGAGAGGCTCAGTATTTGTTGGATGTGCAAAGGAGTCTGAGACACCGAAAGGTTAAAAGCCAGTTCTTTAGAGAACGTTTATAAATACTAGGGAGAGACAAATGTTGGGATGTGATTTTCCTTGGACTAAGATGAGGTGGGAGAAGATTGTAGAGAGGGAACGGACTGCAAAATCCAAGTATATGGACCTATTTTCTCCTGTGAAATTTTGCCTGAGATTAGCTAAGTAGGTTGATGGATCTTTCTCAATCCTCTCTAACTAAAGCAGTCAACCTAAGCACTGCTAGTCTAACCAAGTAATACCTAACTAAGACTAACCAAGAAATGCTTCTTCTACTATACCAGAAAAAAAATAAATAAATGAGGGAGGGAGGGAAGAGGGATTTGGAGGCAACTCCTTGTTTCTCCCCTAGTACATCATCTAGTGCAGGTGATCTAAAACTGAGCCATCTTGCACAAATGTTACATGAACAATATGTAGAAATACATACCAGACATATATGTATGTGTATATACATATGTGTCTTGTTACTATACTGATGTGCTGATGTGCGTAGAAATATATATCAGAAATAGATATCTTGTAACAGTATTCAAGTTGTGCAGCTTCTTTTTCACCCCCTAGAGAAGAGTCATTAAAAGAACAGATCTGAAATCTATCCACATGGCTGTAAATGTCAGTTCTGTAGCTTTCCTTGATATATGGCCTTGGGCCAGTGGATTTTCTCATATGGAAAATAGGATGATTAAAATGGTGCCTACCTACCTACACTTAATGTGAGGTAAGGCTCAAATGGGATCATCCATGGGCTATATTCCCATCCATGGGAAATATGGCATAAGCTAGTGGAGAAGGGCAGGATTTGAATTCAGAATCATTTTTTAGCATCTACCATGGCCAGGCTCTTTAAATGTGCTTTCTGGGCTGTGTGTTGATCTAATACCACAAACAACCCTACAAGAAGCTGTTGTCATTTTATAGAGGAGGAATATGACATTTTCCAAGTCTCACAGCAGTAAGGGACTCAGGCAAATATGAACTCAGGTCTGTGCTGCCTGATATTGAAACCTACACTCTATCATCTACTCCCTGTTCCTCCAGCCTCTGTGGAGGAACTAGCTCTGGGCTCTTGGGCAAGTTACTGGCCTCCCTGAGCCTCAGCTGCCTCCTATGTGAAAGAGGGTTAATAACACCTTGCCACTGGTTTGCTGTGAGGACCCAAGGAGAGAGGAGAGAATGTATATGGAGTCCTCGCATATATAGACACTCAATACAAATTAGGTATTTTTTGAATTTTATTAATGATTTATGCTCCCACATCTTCTAGAAAGAGATCTGATGTGTCTATTATTAGTAGTACCTGCAAGATACTTATTAAAATAGATGTGAAAATCGTAGTACCTGCCCATAGGATTGTTGTGGAAAATAAATGAATTAACATACGTAAAGTGCTTAGAATGGTGTCTGACCATAGCAAATATGGCCCCACAAGTATCAGCTACTGTCATTTTCACATGTATGAACAGACCCCTCCAATGTTGCTAATGTCCCCATGTCATAGATGAAGAAAGTAAGGGACAGAGAAGCTGTGTAACTTGCAGAGTCACACAAGCTATTCCGTGGCAAAGTTGGGATTCAAACCTAAGCTCTCTGACAGTGCCTTTGGTTCTAGCTTCACATCTTTTATATCTGTCTTTGCACCACCATATTGCAATATTTTTTCTGGCATTTTAGAGGATAAAACCTGCTCTTCTTCATCCCCAACAGGGATAGAATAACTGGAAAGGAACTTAAACTGCAAAATAAGGGATAAAGGCAACTATGGAGATAACTTTTCTCAAGTCCTTTAACATGCGAAAGGTCTCTTTCCCCCAGTGAGCTCGGAGAAATCTGTTCTGTGGTGCTTCCATATAAAGAAGCTGAGGGGTTGTTCCAGGGTGAGACAAAAGCAGTGGTTATTAACTGTTTAAAAAATCTCAGGATCCTTTGACAATCTGGTGAAAATGTAGATTCTCTCCCCTGAAAAATGAGACACATATGCACTCATGACTCACCCACAGTTTTTTATTAGAATTTCATGTGATTCAAGAGTTTCCTACAGCCCATGAACCTCAGGCCAAAAATTCTTGAACTTAAAGAATTTGAAAGGAAATAAGAGTGTGGAATAACCTCCTAGAACTGGCCATAGCATACAGATTCTGGAGCCAAAGTGTCTGAATTTGACGACCGGCTTCCCCAGTTCTCAGCTGTATGATTTGGGCAACAGTGAACCCCTCTGAGGCTCAGGGTTTCAGTCTATTGCTCAGGCTAGAATACAGTGGTGCAGTCATGGCTCACTGCAACCTTGACCTCCAGGACCCAAGCAATCCTTCCAACTCAGTATATTGAGTCACTGGTACTATAGTCATGTATCATTACACCCAGCTAATCTTCAATTTTTTTTGTAGAGACAAGGTCTCAGTGTTGCCCAGGCTGGTCTCAAACTCCTGGGCTCAAGCGATTCTCCTGCCTCAACCTCCCAAAGTGCTGGGATTACAGACACGGGCTACTGCTCCCGGCCTGAAGCAAATGTTATACTTTTCCTCTCACTCTGTCCTGTAATGAAACTCTTCAGTCCTCATGACATAATGAAAATTTCTCATGCCAGCTCTGTAGTCTTGAACAAGTTCCTTAGCCTCTCTGAGAACCAGTTATCATCTGTAAACCAGGAACAATAATGCCCATATTTGTGGGGTTGCCATTTTCTAAGTATCTAAGGGCTTGTCTTACTCAATAAGTGTCATTTGTGTGGTTAATGTTATTACATTATTATTATCTTTGTTGTTACCAACAGACACTTTATCGTTTCTTCACAGGTGTTCAAGCTGGAATGGAGATGATTGAGCAGATGCTAAAGCAAAAGAACCTCCCAGATTTAAGCGGTTCTGAGTCTCTTGAATTTCTAAAGGTTGATTATGTGAACTATAATTTTTCAAAGTAAGTAAAAGAGAAGAGCACTTTGTCTCTTATAAGAAGCTCAAATGAAACAGAGGAGGAATCCTATGGATGCCCCGTGATTTCATCGGAATCCATCCTTCTTATCTTTTTCTGTTCTGCTATCCTTAGCTCTGGTTTCTATTCTCAAGTTTCCCTCATGGCTCAATATGGCCACTGTGGTTCCAGCCATCAAATCATGTTTCAGGCAGCTGAAAGGAGGAAGAGACAAGGGTAAAGGGGCTCTTAAAAGTTGAGTCAGCCTTCTTTTTTAATGAATTTTTCTGAAGTTCTATCCTAACAAGATCCTGCCTAACCAACGATGGACAGAGCTTAATAATATGGCCACATTTATTAGCAAGGGAGACTGGAAAACTAGTTTTCCAACCAAACAATTTTGTCATTCCCAATAAAATCAGGGATGTTTAGGGAAGAAAGTGAATTGGAAGTCTAGACACCAACTGACAGTCTTTCATAGTCTCCAGCAAAAGTCCCAAAGGCAGTATAAGGAGGGGATAGCTTTGTCATCTGGAACTCAGTCTTAAAAAGCAAGGGAGAGTCAAGTAGAAGTTACTGTATAATAATAAAAATAAAAATAAATAAATGAATAATACACTTAACATCAACAAAAGCTTTTCTAAGGAATTCTGTCTGACTTTGATCCACAAGCTGCCCCAAAACTTTAAAAGTCCAGTGATATTTCCTTGCTATTCTGACCCTTTGGAGTGATTGTTCCCCTGATGTCAATGATAACATTTATAAAGCCAAGAGATTTTTGGCAAGGAGGAAGAGAGATGAGGACTTAGGTAAAGTTCCTGGATAAGGCCCTGGTCTGTATAAAGTTAGCCATTTAACAAGTATTTATTGAGCACCTACTACATACCAAGCCATGTCCTAGGAATAGGGGATATTAGGCTGGGTGCAAGTCATGCCTGTAATCCCAACACTTTGGGAGGCCAAAGTGGGAGAATCACTTGAGCTCAGGAGTTTGAGACCAGCCTGGACAACAGGGCAAAAGCCTACCCCTACCAAAAATACAATAATTAGCCAGGCAGGGTGGTGCACACCTGTAGTTCCAGTGACATGGGAGGCTGAGATGGAAGGATCACTTAAGCCCAGGTCAAGGTTGCAGTGAGCCATGATTGCACCACTGCACTCCAGCCTGGACAGAGAGACCCTGTATAAAAAAAAAAAAAGATAAAGGAATAGGGGATATTGTAGTGAACAACATACCTGCCATTAAAGTCCAGTGGGAGGAATGATCCAAGATGGCTGATCGCTAACATCTCGGGATTGCAGCTTCCAGTGAAAGCACAGAGAACGAGAGGACGCCACACTTTCAGACAAATTTTTGTTGCTCACGGAGAAGATTCCCAGTGGAGGAGCCCCACAGGTCGCCAGCGCAACTCTTGTGGCCGGTGCAGCGGTTTTGCCAGCACCTCAGCGCAGCAGCTCTTGGTGCAGAGTAAACGGGACTGTTTCCCCTTCTGACCGATGTTTGGAGCTCTGGGAAGGCAGAGTCGCCTATTACGGACTCAAGAAGGAAGCCAGACCAGAGATTCCCTGGAAGAAGAGCATCCTCAGTCTTAACACCACTGTTTTGGCCGGTGCAGTGGGTTGCTCAAATTTCGGCCCTGGGAATTAACAACTTGGATGTCCACTCAGAGACCTAATTTGAAAGTTGGTAATTACAAAGACAACAGGTGGATAAATTTACAATGATGGGAAGAAACCAGCATAAAAAGGCTGAGAATACTCAAAATCAGAATGCCTCTCCCTCTAAAGAGGATCACAGTTCCTCATCAACAAGGGAACAAGGCTTGTCGGAGGACGAGTGCATTCCATTAACAGAATCAGCCTTCAGAGGTGGATAATAAGAAACTTCTGTGAATTAAAAGAACATGTTGTAGCCCAATGTAAAGAAACCAAGAACTTTGAAAAAAGGTTTGACGAAATCCTAATGAGAATAGACAATTTAGAGAGGAATATAAGTGAATTAATGGAACTTAAGAATACAATATGGGAACTCCGAGAAGTATGCACAGGTTTAAACACACGAATTGATCAAGCAGAAGAAAGGATATCAGAGGTCGAAGTCCAACTTAATGAAATAAAACAAGATGACAAGAACAGAGAAAAAAGGATAAAAATGAATGAGCAAAGTCTCCAAGAAATATGGGACTATGTGAAAAGACCTTATTTACGTTTGATAGGTGTACCTGAATGCGACGGAGAGAATGAATCCAAGCTGGAAAATATTCTTCAGGATATTATTCAGGAAAACTTTCCCAACCTAGCAAAGCAGGACAATATTCAACCCCAGGTAATACAGAGAACACCACGAAGATATTCCTCAAGAAGAGCAACCCCAAGGCACATAATCGTTAGATTCACCACGGTTGAAACGAAGGAGAAAATACTAAGGGCAGCCAGAGAGAAAGGTCAGATTACCCACAAAGGGAAGCCTATCAGACTTACAGCAGATCTCTCAGCAGAAACCCTACAAGCCAAAAGAGAGTGGGGGCCAATATTCAACATCCTCAAAGAACAGAACCTTGAGCCCCGAATTTCATATCCAGCCAAACTAAGCTTCACAACTGAAGGAAAAATAAAATCTTTTATGAACAAGCAAGTACTCAGAGATTTTATTACCACCAGGCCTGCTTTACAAGAGCTTCTGAAAGAAGCATTACACATAGAAAGGAACAACCAGTATTGGCCTTTCTAAAAATATACCAAAAAGTAAAGAGCATCAACATAAAGAAGAATTTACATCAACGAATGGACAAAACAGCCAGCTAACATCAAATGGCAGTAATCCTAAATTTAAATCGACTAAATCCCCCAATCAAAAGATATAGCCAAAACCCAACAGTATGCTACATCCAGACCCATTTCACATGCAAGGATACACAAACACTCAAAACAAAGGGGTGGAGAAAGATTTACCAACCAAATGGAGAGCAAAAATAAATAAATAAATAAAAAGCAGGAGTTGCAATTCTCGCATCTGATAAAATAGATTTTAAAGCAACAAAGATATAGTGGTAAAGGGATCAATGCAACAATAAGAGCTAACGATCCTAACACCCAGATACATAAGACCTATAAAGAGACTTAGACTCAACAAGACAGAAAATTAATAAGGATATCCAGGACTCGAACTCAGATCCAGAACAAGTAAACTTAATAGATATTTATAGAGCTCTCCACTTTAAATACACAAAATATACATTATCGTCAATACCACATCACACCTACTCATAGGTTTAAATGAAATATTGATCGGCCATTATTAATACCCATTTTTAGAATCAAGCAACATTTCCATTCTCTCTCCCTCTTTTTCTTCCTTTCTTCCTCTCCTTCACTCCTTTTTTTTCTTTCCTTCTCTCAAAAAAAAAAATAAAAAATAAATGAAGTCCAGTGGGAGAGATGGACATTAAATATATGTTTACAAAACTAATTTCTTAAGTACAGTCAGAATACCACAGCAGAAAAGTACAGGAAGAATTGTACAATATCATGTGTAGGTGGAGATGGAGAGAAACAGGTATTCTCATGCAGCGCTGGAGGGGGTAGATAAACCAACACAATAATTGTAGGCCTGTGCTGTTCAAACAGTAGCCACTGGCCACAGGTGGCTCTTAAACACTAAATGCAACTAATACAACTGAAGAAGTACATTTTTACTTATTTAATTTTTACTAATTTTAATTATGAAAATCTGATGCTCAGTTTGGCTACTGAAAAACTTTTAAGTATGTTTGGAACAATTTTGTAAGTTTGCTTTTTCAACTGAAATGTTATCAAATCTAAATACAGGTTGAATATCCCTTCTCCAAAATGCTTGGGACAAGATGAATAGCAAATTTTTAATTGTTCTGAATTTTGGAATATTTGCATTATACTTACTTCCCAGTTCAGCACCCCCAATGGGCATTTCCTTTGAGCAGCCTGTCAGCACTTAACATTTTTTGATTTGGGATGCTGAAACATGTACAGGTCATGTATCTCTTATAAAACCCAATGTTGGAATTCAGGTGTATCATGACTATAAAATACATACCAGATTTCGAAGACTTGCTTTTTTAAAAAAATGAAATATCTCACTAGTAATTTTTATATTGGTTACATATTGATATGACAATGTCTTAGATATATTGGCTTAAGTAAAAATATTAAGAAAATTAATTGCACCTCTCTTCCCTTTTTAAAATGTGAGTACTACAAGATTTTAAATTACTCTCATCCATCACTTAACAACAGGAATATGTTCTGAGAAATGCCTTATTAAGTGATTTCATAGTTGTGCAAGCATTATAGGGTGTACTTACATGAACCTAGATGGTATAGCTAACTACACACCTAGGCTATATGAAATAGCCTATTGCTCCTAGGCTACAAGCCTCTATAACGTGGCTGCACTGAATTCTGTAGGCAATTGTAATACAATTGTAATACACGTAGTAAGTACTTGTGCATCTAAACATAATTAGTCATAGAAAAGGGACAGTCAAAATACAGTATATAATATGTATATGTCTTTATATATATTAAAAACATATATATGCTCTTTGACCCAACGATTCCACTTCTCAGCATCCCTCTTAGAGAAGCATATATACACAAGCAGTATGTATGAGAATGTTCACTGTGACACTGTGTATAATAATACAGAAGTAGTAGAAAGAACCTAGATGTCCACCAACATAGGAATGATCTTTTTGAAATGGCACATCCACTGTTTGAAATGCTCTGCAGCAGTTATGAAGAATTGGTTAGATCTGCATGTATCAAAAGGAAAATATTTCTAAGATATATTCAATTAATCTCTGCCTTTCTCTTCCCACAGTGGGATTCAGGGTGTGTGACAGAGAATAGGTAGGAAAGGATGCATAGGACAGGAAATATTAGCAAATAATTCTTTCTTATCAGCTATTACATTTATGTTTTGAATTTTTCCTAATCTTCATTTACAACAATGCCTTTCTTGGGTGCAGTAATTATATACAGATGAAATCATTTTGTCTCCCCAAACCACTTGTGAGTAGCACTTCTTTTGAGTGATTGAATGTGGTTAAGTGCCTAGCCCAGGTTTTTACAGCTGATACTAAACCTGGCTTCAAGCCAAGCACTCTTTGCACACTATGTGAAGTAGCATAGCCTTGTGGTGAAGAGCACAGTCTGAAGTCAGACTAGGGAGGGTTCCGGGTCTGGTTATGCCACTCATATATGACTTCAGCCACTTTTGTTATCTCCTTATCTCTGAAATGGGGATTGCAGAAACAGCAACTGCCTCCTAGGATTGTTGTGAGAGTTAAAATGAGCTAAGGCATGGAACGCGCTTACCGCAATGCCTGGCAGGTAGCGATCACTCAACAGATGTTCATAATAATTTATTATGATGCATGTGGCCGTCCACCTTTGCAGATTACATGCAACTCACTGCCTCCTGGTTACCCTTTTGAAAGTCCAGAGAATCCTAGGGGAAATAAATTCTTTAAGTTTCTCCACTAGTGGAGATACTGTCCACATAGAGGACATTTGGAAACAGGAGGAAGGCACGTTTCTGATTGTCTCAATGACAGGTGGGGAGGGACACTGCTGGCATATGCACCAAATGTCCTGCAGTGTGGGACAGTCCTCGATGAAAAAAGCTGTGCCATGCAAAATACGAATATCACCCCTTTTGTGAAACACTGGAACTGCTGAAGGAAAAATAATGATGGCAATGTTGTGCCTCTTTTTGTCTTTAAATAAACTAAAGAAGTAGATTGTTTGATTATTTACAAATGTGTTTCTAGGCCAGGTGAGGTGGCTCATGCCTGTAATCCCAACACTTGGGAGGCTGAGACAAGAGGCTTACTGGAGGTCGGGATTTTAAGACCAGCCTGGGCAACATAGTGAAACGCTGCCTCTACAAAAAAATAAAATATATTAGCCAAGTGTGATGGCATATGCCTGAAGACCCAGCTATTTGGAAGGCTGAGTCAGGAGGATTACCTGAGCCCAGGAGTTCAAGGCTGCAGTGAGCTATGATCGCACTACTGCACTCCAACCTGAGTGACAAATGAGACCCTGTCTGAAAAACAAAAAAGAGAGAAGAAAAATTATACATATATATATATATATATATATATATATATATATATATATATATATATATATATATCTAAGCTTACCTATTTCCCTCATCAAATGGATTCGAGGGACTTCCTGCTAAGAGTTTGAGGAGAATTAGGAGGCAGTGCCCAGAGATGGCCCTGCAGACAGGAGGTTCTTTTCTCTGTAGGAATGCACAATGGCCTCAGTGGTAAGAGTTCTATGACTGTGTTCCCAGTTTGCTTGAATGAAGAGATATGCTGGAAGAGTTGCCCTAACTTCTGTTTCTGGTTTTACAGTATAAAAATCAATGCCTTTTCATTTCCAAATACCTCACTGGCTTTTGTGCCAGGAGTGGGAATCAAAGCACTAACCAACCATGGCACTGCCAACATCAGCACAGACTGGGAATTCAAGTCTCCAATTTTGTGAGTATTCCACTGACATGTCTGCAGCTGTTCTGGGAGAATGTGGAGCAAAAATGGAAAATGTAGAAATTCACCAATGTTTTTGGCATTGGGATCCTTTCCCTCACTATTAACAATCTTTCTTAAAAGGACTTTTTTCCAGGTGAGTTTTAAATTAGGAAATCCCTGCTGGAGAGTCGGGGTGAAAAACATTCTTCCCTCAGAGGTAGAGCCAGTGATCAAATGTCATTTGAGATTCTCTAAGAACTAGAAGTCCCTGACTATCAGAGAAACAGATGCATGCTCAGCATTTTAGATCCACCCACAAATCACTGCATGATCTTGAGCCAGTCATTCAGTACACTTCCCCATCTGCAGGGGTAACTAATGAGAAATGGAGACTTCCTACCTCACACAGAGGTTGAAGGTTGAAGGATGGTAGTCAGCTTAAGCCCAAACCCAACTGGAAGGCCTTTGAACCCTTGTACAGAAGAAAGGGATCAGGTTCAAGGTACTTTTACAGGCCAGCTACAATGTGTAAACCACTATTCTGAATATGATGTTTAGGTCTGCCTAGGCTGGTGCCACAGGATTACACATTCATTCATCCACAAAGTCAGTCAACAGCCATTTACTGAGTGCTTACTACGTACCATTGATCCCCATCTCAAGAACTCCAGTCTTACAGATTGTAGAGAAATGGCATGTTCCCCACAGCAGCATAGGTTCATGTATTCATTCATTTATTCAATGACCCGTCAACTGTATAGTCAGTACCTACTCTGCGTCAGGCCACATGCTAAGTCTTGGGGACATGGAAATAAGTAACACACAATCCAGTCCCCCAACAAGTTCACAGACTACATCTAAGCATTACTTTTTCATCTATGCCTCTCCTGAATAAAATGTTGCCAATCTTACTTTTTATTTTCTCTCTCCAATCATTGTATATGAAGGGTGCTCAATACAAGCTCGATCATTGCCAGGGCCAGAGCACTCGGGGTGAAATAACTAGAATATCCCAACAGCTGTTAGCTTTCACATCTTTAGTACTTCATCTGTTCTGTAAATATTCATTCAGCACCTACTCTGCTCCTACCTGTTGCAGGTGCAAGGAAGTCAGAGGTGAACATGACAAAGTCACTGCAGTCCAGGAGTATAAAGTCTCTGGGTAATCGGAGAAACAAGATCCATCTCTGTGCCTAACTCAGGCTTAGATAACCCTGCACTTTTTCTCTAAACAGCCAAGACACAGGAGGAGCTGATCTGTTTCTGTCCGGAGTCTACTTTACTGGTATCATTATTCTAACCCGAAACGACTTTGGTCATCCTATCCTGAAGCTCCAAGATTGCTATGCCCAAGTGAGCCACGCCCACGTTTCATTTTCCGGAGAACTCAGGTGAGTGAGAGCACCGGGTTGGGCCGTGAATATCAACTGAATATCCAGGGGCTGGATATTCAGGCATCACCTAGGGAAGGTTTATAAATGGCTGAGGATGGTCTCTAAGTAACCTCTTTTGTTCATTTTTTCCCCAGTGTCCTGTATAACTCATTTGCTGAACCCATGGAGAAACCCATTTTAAAGAACCTAAATGAAATGGTGAGTCTTTAGAGGTTAGACAACCCCAGTAAAATGCCATCAGTAGCAGTTCTATCATCCTTTAATTAATTCTTAATAAGGAACCTTTATTAAGCACCTACTGTGTGTTAGGAACTATCCAAGGCGCTTTCACATATATTAAGTATCCTTTTCGACTTAATAACAGTTTCTCAAATCCCTACCATGTGTCAAACATTGGGTAGGTGCTGGGGAGGCAGAGATAAAGAAAACAACAGCACATCTCTCAGATTTCTTACCATAGGGTGGGCAAACAACCAACAAGAATTTACTTATTATGTACCTATTGCATGCCCAGCTACCATGGACTAGGGTCTGTTGGGAATGGGATAAAGGGATAAACTTGTATATTCAGAAAAGCCAAATTCGGGCTTCTGAAACAATAACTAACCGAGTGCTTGAACTTAGTACGTACTTACATGATCATTAGATTGAACAGGAGAGGTTCAGAGAAATAGAAAACTTTAAAGAAATAGGGCCTAGAAGTGTCCTGGGAGATAATTTTTAGAGGATGCGGAACTTGAACTAGATCTTAAGGTATAGGTAGGATTTGTGTATGTAAGGAATGAAGGATATGAAAAGATATTCTCAGGAAATATAATAGGATTAAGTTAAGAAAATAGAATCAATTAAGATGCCTTCCAAAGCTATAAGTATTCCAGTCTCAGAAGTCAGTGTCTGAAGAAGGGAAAGATGGAATTGGCTATTCACTCTCTTTCCAATCCTGCCCTATAAGAATAGGGATGAGGAGGACTAGAAAAGAAGGAAGACTTTTCTGGAAAAGAAGGGACAAAGATGGTGTCTGGCCATCTCCATCTCTCTAGTGCTCAGCTCAGTGCTTGACAGACATTAAGTGCTTAATGAAAGTCAGTAAGGAAATCAACCCTCAGAAGCATCAAGCAGCTCATCTTGGAGGTGGCACAGCTGTGCAGGATGCTGAAGCCTTATGGTCCTTTTCTATCCTTACCTGACATGCTGAGAGCCAATGAATGTGCACATTACAGACTCCCTGGCAAAATGCACTGTCATCCTCAAGCACCCAAACTTGATCATTCTCCTGTTTGAATCAAGGCACAGTCCTTTGGTCTCTGACAGCAGGCCAGCAAAGAATGAGTTATGTCACAGAAGCCAATAATTAAGTTTGCCTGAAATTGACATATGGCTTAAAGATAACAGATGCTTCCATGATTCTCTCTGTGCCACTGCAAGATAGAAAAGAATGCTGAGACCATGGGAGTTCAAATCCTAGTTAGGTAACACCTGGCAACTCACTTAACCTCTCTAAGCTTTGGTTTTCCCATCTGTAATCAGGGGACAGTCATGCCCTCCCCCACAAGGCTGTAGTGAAGATGAAATGGGGCTAAAACAACAACAGATAACGCCTGTTGAGTGCTTACTATGAGCTAGGCAATTTTACACGAATTACTTCCATTTCTACTCACAACAACTTGATGAGATGAATATAATTATTATCCCCATGCAGATGTTGCAAATGTGGAAACTGAGATCAAAGAGTACAACTAACTTGCCAGTGAATTCAACCCTAGGCCCCAGGCACGCAAGCCTCTGCTGGAAGCACTATGCTAAGTGCATCAATGAGCGCACAAGAGGCACATCAGTGCTGATACCTATGCCCCTTCCTTCCAGGCAAAATATCAGTCTGACTCAAGACTAATTTTCAAATTCCAAAAAGGTGGCAACAAAATAGATCTCAAAATAGATCTCTGATATAATGTGCTCTCCACCTAGCCCAGGGAGAAAGCAAAAGCTTCAGCTCTAAGCATTCAAAGCAGGGCATGCAGCTGCTCCTAGAGGAGATGGCAAGCTGGCAGCACCCCCGGCAGTGAGGAAAGACACAGCAGCTCCAGCAGCAGGTTCCTCAGCTGTAACTGCATGGACTGGAGCACATGCCCTATCATGTCACAGGGAGAAAAGCCAAGGGCTCACGCACTCCCTACAGGGCTGACTGGGGAACAGTCCCAGTTGCTACAAAGTGGAGCTGGCATTCAGTGACATACCACCCATACCTACATAATGTGAGCCCCATAGACATCAACAAATTTAAGGGAAAGTCTCAATGACTGAAGGAATAATGACGGCTAACCAGAAGGCCTCTGTTTGTCCATCAATAAGGGTTTCCAGTACAACACGGTAACTTTTATTTTTTATTCCTTTGTGGCCAGCTCTGTCCTATTATTGCAAATGAAGTCGAAGCACTAAATGCCAACCTCAGCACACTGGAGGGTGAGTCTTAGAACTGTCTTTTCCAGGTGGTTGTCTTCCCACTTTCAGAAGCTGGCACTCTCTGGGTTTGCTATACAAGGCAGTATAGTTCAGGCTCTTCATCCTGCTTCATATTCTGCAAATTAGAGCCCCAGAAAGGTTCATGGGAGGGCGTGCCTTGTGCATAGGGCATGCACTCTTTGGTTAATAACTAACTTCACTGCTGCAAGAGGGGTGGCTCCAGGGGATGAGATGTAGGTCCAGAAATTCAACCTTCATGAGCACTAACCCAAGCTGTGGCACTACATCCCTTCTCTTCAGAGGGAGTAACACTAATCTTGACCAGGTTATTCTCCGGTCCTCAGCCTACAGTGGCTGCCCTGAGCATCAAGTCCACACACCTTAGCATGGACCACAAGACTCACCACACCCCATCTCCTCCTTACCTCTCTCTACTTCATTTTTCTCTTTACCTTTCTCTGCCCCAGCAATCAAACTGCTTTCACTGCTCTGCTTGCCCCTTGCCTTTGCTTTTGCTGTCTTCTCTGCCTGGAAGACCTTCCTCTCACCTCCATCATTTCATTCCTTTAGCACAGGAGTCCCCAGTCCCTGGGCCACAGACTGGTTAGGAACTGGACCGCACAGCAGGAGGTGAACAGTGGGCAGGCAACTGAGCATTACTGCCTGAGCTCCACCTCCTTCAGATCAGCGGCAGCATTAGATTCTCACAGGAGTGCAAACCCTATTGTGAACTGCTCATACAAGGGATCTAGATTGCGTATGCCTTATGAGAATCTCATGCCTGATGATCTGAAGTGGAGCAGTTTCATCGCGTAATCATCCCCTCAACCCCAGTCCAGGAAAAATCATCTTCCATTAAACTGGTCCCTGGTGCCAAAAAAGTTGGGGACCACTGCTTTAACAGATATGTGTTGAGTGCCCATTTCTAAACCTGCAGTTTAGCCAGGACTGTACTAAACCCTGGAGGATTGAATCCTTGCCATTCTCTATTCCTCTTTATATGTTGTGTTCTCTCCTCTTTATACTTAAGACCCAGTTCAGGCACAGCCTTTTCTAGAAAACCTTACCTGACAGCCCCCACTCCATAAGTTATGACTCTTCTATGCTCACATGATACTTTGGACATCTCTCTCTCTTTGCACTCCATCCATTCATTCACCCAGTGGCATGCTGAGCACCTGAAATAGACTGAGCAGTGTTCTTGGTGCTGGAGATGCAGCAATATTCCTAGGCAACAGACATACCTGCCCTCATGGGACTAGTGGGAGGAGACAGACAGCAAGCAAGTGAAATAAGTAAAATCTATGTTATGGCAGTGATAAGTGGTAAGAAGAAGAATAAAGCAGTGGAGGAGCTGAAGAGGAATTTCCATTCTAGAGAGGGTGACCAGGAAAGCCACCACTGAGCAGGTGGCATTACTGGAAGGACCCAAGTGCAGTAGAAAGTGAGCTGCTGTTCAATCTAGATGAAGATTCCAGATTGAGGAAACTGCAAGCACTTTAAAGACCCTGAAGCTGAATATCTCAAGTGTGCTGGGAAGGCTGTGAGGACACACTAGGAGCAGGGGTCGGGGGAAGCAGGCCAGAGATGGGGAAAAGGGATGGTTTGATCTTCAGGGCTGTGTAGGGACTGCAAAGTCCACCCCTTAGTCTAAGATGGGATGTCTTTGAAGAGTAAGGCCGGCATGACCTAACTTACAGTTTAGGGAGATCAGTCTGGTTTCTGTGCTAAAATAGACAGAAAGGAAGGGGGTCAAGGTCGAAAGCAAGGAGACTACTTAAGAGGTGAGTGCGGTGACCCACACAAGTAATGATGTTGGCTGGCCTAGGGTGGAGTGATGGAGACGGTAAGGCATGTTGGGATGCTGGACATACCTCAAAGGGCAAGACAGTGGTATTTGTCCAACAAATCACATGTGGGTCGTGAGAGGAGTAAAGGGTGACTTTGGTGGGTAAAGCCCTCAGCAACTGGAAAATTGGAAGAATAGATTTAGCATTTATTGAGATGAGAAAGAACATAAGAACAAGTTTGTAGCAGGACCATCAGGAGCTCAGTTTAGATCAGCCCTTGCTATGCTGTATTATAACTTCCTATTGATAACGTCTGTCTCCTCGCCAAGTCTATGATTTCCTTGGGTGCAGGAACTTCGACTCACCTCTGTGCTCCCAGCATCAGACACAACACCTAGCCCATTAAGTTAAGAAATATAGGTGCAGTGGCTCACTCCTGTAATCCCAGCACTTTGGGAGGTCAAGGTGGGAGGATTGCTTGAGGTCAGGAGTTCAAGACCTGCCTGGGCAACATAGTGAGACCTTGTCTCTATTTAAAAAAAAATTTTTTTTAATCAGCCAGGCATGGTAGCGTGCGCCTGTGGTCCCAGCTATGGGGAGGCTGAGGTAGGAGGATTACTTGAACCCAGGAGGTTGAGGCTGCAGTGAACCAAGATCATGCCACTCCGCTCCAGTCTGGGTGGCAGAATGAGACTCTGTCTCATAAATCTATATATTAGACTGATAAATGGATGCAGATGGATGAAAGAAATAGAATGGATTGGAGATGTAGGGAAAGAAAAAGAGATGTAGTGAAGAAAGAAACAGCCAAGGATTCCCATGTTCTAGCTTTACTTGAGCAAGTTCCTTCACCTCTGAGCCTCACTCACCTCACCCGTGAAATGATTACCGTCCTGCCCCCCTCGGATTTAGGACTTAAAAGCATTTTAAAAACTGGCAATAGCCAGGCATAGTGGCTCATACCCATGATCCTTGCACTTTGGGAAGCTGAGGCAAGTGAATCACTTGAGGCCAGGAGTTCAAGACCAGCCTGGCCAACAGGGTGAAACCCTGTCTCTACTAAAAATACAAAAATTAGCCGGACATGGTGGCGCATGCCTGTCATCTCAGCTACTCGGGTGGCTGAGTCAGAAGAATTGCTTGAATCCGAGTTGCAGAGGTTGCAGTGAGCTGAGATCACACCACTGCACTCCAGCCTGGGTGACAGAGCAAGACTGTCTCAAAACAAAAAAAGGTGAAAAATAAAAACAGTGGTGGCTTAGGATAATATTGTTCCTTTATCTTAGCAAGACACTTCATCTCTTCTTGCTTTTCATCTCCCTCTGTGGCATGCAAGAAGAGAGAAGGCTTGATGCTCAGCTAACTTTCTGTAGAACAAGGAGTAGGTCTTCAGATTGTAGAACACGTGATGGTGATCAGGAAAGCAGCTCTCCAAAGCCTCTCGTCACTGCACATACAGCTAGCTTCAGACACTAAAATCTGTGCTTTCTGGAACTTCACCCAGAGCTTCACCCAGCACTGTACCCTGGTCCCCTTGACTTCTGCTTTATTCTGAAAATGATAACACATAAGGTTATTTGAATTAGTAGCACTATGCATAAGAATTTCCTTGACTTCTCCAATTTAGTGAATTTTATTTTCTCTCACACAATCTGTTATTAGAAATATTTTTAATGACAACAGTAATGCATACTCCTTATTTAAAAAAATGAAGTTCTAACTGCAGTTTATAGCATGCAACTGAAAAGTCTTTCATTATACCAACCCAATATGTACAGCTAAATGTTGATTTAAGTTTTGTATATGTACTAATTTCCTTTTAAAAAAAAAATATATATATATATATATGGCTGGGCACAGTGGTTCATGCCTCTAATCTCTGCACTTTGGGAGGCTGAGGTGGGTGTCTCACTTGAGGTCAGGAGTTCAAGACCAGCGTGGCCAACACGGTGAAACCCCATCTCTACTAAAAATACAAAAATTAGCCACGCATGATGGCGGGTGCCTGTAATCCCAGCTACTGGGGAGGCTGAAGCAAGAAAATCTCTTGAACCCAGGAGGCAGAGGTGGCAGTGAGCCAAGATTGCACCACTGTACTCCAGCCTGACTCTGTCTCAAAAACAAACAAACAAAAAAAAACAAAGAAAAACAACAACTATACATGCATTTTGTGTGTTTGTATATGTGTGTACCTAGAAAGGTATATAGCAGTCCTCCCTTATCTGCAGTTTTGATTTCTGCAGTTTGAGTTACCCATGGTCAACTGTGGTTTAAAAATGTTCAGTATCTAACTGTGAATTTGACACAAAGAGAAACCACATTCACATTCACGTTCCTTTTATTGCAGTATATATAGGGGTTGGTACTGTCCACGGTTTCAGGCTTCCACTGTGGGTCTTGGAACATATTCCCTGCAGATAAGGGGACCCACTGCAAACCAAAATTTTAGTGATGTTTCTCTCAGAGTAATATGATTGGAAAGAAATGTTCACTTTCTTCTATTGATTTATCTACTTTTCCTGGGTTTTTAAAAGATAACTTGTATTACTTATGAAAAGCAGGAATTGATCTTTTAAACAGAGAATTTAAAATTATATTGTTCTAGATAGACATCATTCATATATTATATTATGCTTTTAATGAATATGGATTTTCTTTTTTCTTTGTTGGTTATTTAGTTTTAACCAGGATTGACAACTATACTCTGCTGGATTACTCCCTAATCAGTTCTCCAGAAATTACTGAGAACTACCTTGACCTGAACTTGAAGGTAACTTTATCATCTTCAGAATCCTCAGCCTGGCTGTCAACAGCCAGTATTTAGAAAACAGTGATTATGGACAAGGCACAGTGGCTCACACCTACAATCTCAGCACTTTGGGAGGCCCAGGCAGGTGGATCACTTGGGGCCAGGAGTTTGAGACCAGCCTGGCCAACATGGTGAAACCCCATCTCAATTAAAAACACAAAAATTAGCCAGGTGTGGTGGCACATGCCTGTATTCCCCGCTGTTCAGAAGGCTGAGGCAGGAGAATTGCTTCAACCTGGAAGGCAGGGGTTGCAGTGAGCCAAGATGGTACCACTGCATTCCAGCCTGGATGACAGAGCAAGACTCTGTCTCAAGAAAAGAAAAAAAATGTTTATGTACAGAAGGAAATACACATACATGCTCTTCAAATAATTTCATTTTCTTTCATGCAACTCCCTCATGTTTACACCTTTTCGAAAGACTCTTGAATGTGTTCTTGATAGGCAAATGATTGTATTGTACAACATATGTCTGCCCTTTTCAGAAGTATCATATGTCTTTGCCTCTAGGAGTAGGTTTGAGGTTAGGAGGCAGCAAGTAGAGTGGTCTGCATTTATTGGAATTTAACACATCAGTAGATAGTACACATTGGCACTTCTATTCCTAAGTGTTAGGTCAGTGGATTTAACTGAGGGCTGCTGACCTCTATCAGGGCCATAAGCACATGGAAACAGTGTTCACTGATAATAGAAAAACAATCATTGTGCTTATGTTTAATTTTGCCCCAAAGCTAATATCATTGTCTTTTAAAGTGCATATTGGCTTATATTTCACTCTTCAGAATCTTTTAACTCAGTTCAATGTTGGACAAGACAGGATTTTGTAATAACACCCTATAGCTAACAAGAGCAGTGCTGAAATACGCCACAAAAATGCTTTAAACCATTTGGATTCTTGGGTCCTTCTTTCTATGATTCCTCAGGTACTCAGCAGACACAGATTTTGAAGGTCAAGTGTTTGATACCACTACATGGCACCTCAAGAACTAGTCAGAGGTGTCCTTCCAGCTAAATGTACCTCCTTCTTTGTCTGAGAAAAGTTTGAACAAGGATTCTCATTGGATTATAACCCCGGAGTGAACAGATACACCTAAATATGCTCGAGAATCATCAGAGCTTTAAAATATAGTCACTGGTCAAGGAGTCAGAAGGCCTTATCAGTTTGTCATCCTTACCGAGTTTCTAGAATAATTCTTCTTCCTCTTCCTCTTCTTCTTTTTGGCAAGATCCCCCTCTGTCACCCAGGCTGGAGTGCAATGGCACAGTCACAGTTCACGGCAGCTTCAGCCTCCCTGGCTCAAGCCTCCCAAGTAGCTGGAACTACAGGTGCATGCCACCACACCTGGCTAATTTTTGTATTTTTTATAGAGACGGAGCCTGCCATATAGCCCAGGTTGATCATGGAAAAACAATCATTCAATCAATTCAAACTCCAGGGCTCCAGTGATCCACACACCTCAATGCTATGATTATAGGCATGAGCCACCATGCTCGGCCCACACTTCTGGAATTATTCTGACTTCAGAGGGTCAACCTTCTTAGTCTTAGAATTTGAGTTTTCACCTAATACACTGGCCTTTCTCTCTGTTTTCTCACAGGGTGTATTCTACCCGCTGGAAAACCTTGTTGACCCCTACTTCTCCCCAGTTCCCTTTTTGCTCCCAGAACGCAGCAACTCCATGCTCTACATAGGAATTGCCGAGTATTTCTTTAAATCTGCATCATTTGCTTATTTCACAGCTGGGGCTTTCAATGTCACTCTCTCCACCAAAGAGGTGAGGAAAGTTAATTGAGGATGTCAATGGGCACCATCATTCAGCCTTTTTACAAGTATCCTGTTATAGGATTTGTATATCATAATTTTGATTCCTGGGCCTTTTCAGGGTCTCACTCCCGCCAAGACAGTGAAGGAATGAAGGAATTGTGGAATGACCATTGTTACGAGTTGAGCATCCCTTATCCAAAATACTTGGGACCAGAAGTATTCTGGATGTCAGATTTTGTCAGATTTGGGAATATTTGCATTATTTACAGTTACCAGTTAAGCAGCCCTAATCCGAAAATCCAAAATGTAAAATGTTACAATAAACATTTTCTTTGAGTATCATGTTAGCATTTAGTCGTTGGATTTTGAAGCACTGGGAATTTCACATATTCAGATTATAGATGTTCAAGATGTATTAGCTGGGGAGTTGCCAGGTTTCCAGTTCTGCTAAAATTGTTTTTTCATGATACTTCACCACTTACCACTGTTCTAGATTAATCTCAAATAATATCAAGTCCCCTTTCCATCATTTATTGCCTGTGACCTTAGAGGTAATTGCACTTTATTTAACTTCTATATGCCAGGATTTCTTCATCTGGAAAAGGCAGATAATAATAATTCCATACTCAGAGATTATGTGGGCATTACAAGGTTTAAATACATGTCAAACATTCAGACCAATGCCCAACGCAGAATAAGTGCTATATAACTGTTGCTTTTAATCATCATCATCATCATTATTCCCTGTATTATGCTAACTTAAAGAGTTATCCTTGTTGCAATTACAGCTGGTTTATCTACAGTGATCAGTATTAATAGAGATATTCATTGATTCTGTCATGCACCTCCTTTTCATAATGACAGCACTGTCTCTAGCCAGTCAACCAAAAACTTTTTTGAGCATCTCTTTTTAAATCTTCTCATTCTATATCTTAATTATATAAGTAATTGTAACGCTTATGTTCAAAATGGTAAGTATGCAGCAGTGACTACCGTACTATGCTGAGAATTAGACAATTCTAGGAGCTGCAGACTTGAAAATCATGCATCTGCAAAGGTAAATTATGTAAGCATCCTGTATCTCAGTAATCCTCAAAAGTGAGGACAATAACACAAGACTTATTGTTAATGACTGTAGAATAAGTACACAGAAAATGTTATACATATATATGTATCAATAAAAGATTTTTGTATTATATTCATACAATTCATATGTAAACACTCTATAGTCATTAACGATAGACTGTATCGTTCCCAGAGTTAAAAGAAATATAACTTCCTGTGTGACCTTGGGCAAGTCACTTTACTTCCCTGAACCTTGGATTCCCTATGATTGGGCTATAAAATGACAGGTCACCTTTAAACACTGAATATTTTATGGTGTAACAGCTTCACAGTTCAGAAAATTGTAGGGAACACTACATTTTTCCCTGAGTAGACAATCCAGATAAAATCCTAACAGTGACATAATGGACTTTCTTTTCCAGATTTCCAACCACTTTGTTCAAAACTCTCAAGGCCTTGGCAATGTGCTCTCCCGGGTAAGTGCTCAGGGTTTGAGTCTCGATAGTGTATTTGGCTCCACTGCAATTACTTCTGCAAGACTTGTGAGTTCTATGTATTCAATTTTGGTCCACACTTAAGCCCCTCTGTCTATTCTTGGGAGTTTTTTCTCTTTATCAAGTATCCACAAATATTTACTGAACAGTACACGTTGAAGTGCAATTAGCACACAAGTTAGAGTATAACTGTAAGTTCACAAAATAAATCACCTGTGCCTTCCACAATGTTCTACCACACTTGAAATAATTTGTTTAAATAAAGGATTTATTAATGTAAGTGGAGGATTTAATTCTTTTTTTTTTTATATTTATTGTGTACTTTATTTCTATTATTATTATATTATAATATATAATGAAATAATTGTACAACATAATGTGGAATTAGTGGGACCCTGATCGCAAATGATTCATCTGCCTCAGCCTCTGAATATGCTGGGATTACAGGCATGAGCCACTGCGCCCAGCCATTGGTGATGAGTTTTATTTTTTTTTTTATTATTTTTTTTTTTTAATTTTTTATTGGATTATAGGTTTTGGGGTACATGAGCAGAGCATGCAAGACAGTTGCGTAGGTACACACATGGCAGTGTGCTTTGCTTTTCTTCTCCCCTTCACCCACATTTGGCATTTCTCCCCAGGCTATCCCTCCCCACCTCCCCCTCCCACTGGCCCTCCCCTTTTCCCCCCAATAGACCCCAGTGTTTAGTACTCCCCTTTCTGTGTCCATGTGTTCTAATTTTTCATCACCCACCTATGAGTGAGAATATGCGGTGTTTCATTTTCTGTTCTTGTGTCAGTTTGCTGAGGATGATGTTTTCCAGATTCATCCATGTCCCTACAAACGACACGAACTCATCATTTCTGATTGCTGCATAATATTCCATGGTGTATATGTGCCACATTTTTCCAATCCAGTCTATTATCAATGGGCATTTGGGTTGATTCCAGGTCTTTGCTATTGTAAACAGTGCTGCAATGAACATTCGGGTACATGTGTCCTTATAGTAAAACGATTTATAGTCTTTTGGATATATACCCAGTAATGGGATTGCTGGGTCAAATGGAATTTCTATTTCTAAGGCCTTGAGGAATCGCCACACTGTCTTCCACAATGGTTGAACTAATTTACACTCCCACCAACAGTGTAAAAGTGTTCCTTTTTCTCCACATCCTCTCCAGCATCTGTTGTCTCCAGATTTTTTAATGATCGCCATTCTAACTGGCGTGAGATGGTATCTCAATGTGGTTTTGATTTGCATCTCTCTGATGACCAGTGACGATGAGCATTTTTTCATATGATTGTTGGCCTCATATATGTCTTCTTTCGTAAAGTGTCTGTTCATATCCTTTGCCCACTTTTGAATGGGCTTGTTTGTTTTTTTCCTGTAAATCTGCTTGAGTTGTTTGTAAATTCTGGATATCAGCCCTTTGTCAGATGGGTAGACTGCGAAAATTTTTTCCCATTCTGTTGGTTGCCGATCCACTCTAGTGACTGTTTCTTTTGCCGTGCAGAAGCTGTGGAGTTTCATTAGGTCCCATTTGTCTATTTTGGCTTTTGTTGCCAATGCTCTTGGTGTTTTTTTCATGAAGTCCTTGCCTACTCCTATGTCCTGGATAGTTTTGCCTAGATTTCCTTCTAGGGTTTTTATGGTGCCAGGTCTTATGTTTAAGTCTTTAATCCATCTGGAGTTAATTTTAGTGTAAGGTGTCAGGAAGGGGTCCAGTTTCTGCTTTCTGCACATGGCTAGCCAGTTTTCCCAACACCATTTGTTAAACATGGAATCCTTGCCCCATTGCTTGTTTTTGTCAGGTTTATCAAAGATTGTATAGTTGTATGTATGTTGTGTTGCCTCCGGTGCCTCTGTTTTGTTCCATTGGTCTATATCTCTGTTTTGGTACCAGTACCATGCTGTTTTGATTACTGTAGCCTTGTAGTATAGTTTGAAATCCGGTAGTGTGATGCCCCCCGCTGTGTTCTTTTTGCTTAGAATTGACTTGGCTATGCGGGCTCTCTTTTGGTTCCATATGAAGTTCATGGTGGTTTTTTCCAGTTCTGTGAAGAAAGTCGATGGTAGCTTGATGGGGATAGCGTTGATTCTGTAAATTACTTTGGGCAGTATAGCCATTTTCACGATATTAATTCTTCCTAACCATGAACATGGAATGTTTCTCCATCTGTTTGTGTCCTCTCTGATTTCGTTGAGCAGTGGTTTGTAGTTCTCCTTGAAGAGGTCCCTTACGTTCCTTGTGAGTTGTATTCCAAGGTATTTTATTCTTTTTGTAGCAATTGCGAATGGCAGTTCGCTCTTGATTTGGCTTTCTTTAAGTCTGTTTTTGGTGTAGACGAATGCTTGTGATTTTTGCACATTGATTTTATATCCTGAGACTTTGCTGAAGTTGTTTATCAGTTTCAGGAGTTTTTGGGCTGAGGCGATGGGGTCTTCTAGGTATACTATCATGTCGTCTGCAAATAGAGACAATTTGGCTTCCACCTTTCCTATTTGAATACCCTTTATTTCTTTTTCTTGCCTGATTGCTCTGGCTAGAACTTCCAGTACTATATTGAATAGGAGTGGTGAGAGAGGGCATCCTTGTCTAGTACCAGATTTCAAAGGGAATGCTTCCAGTTTTTGCCCATTCAGTATGATATTGGCTGTTGGTTTGTCATAAATAGCTTTTATTACTTTGAGATACATTCCATCGATACCGAGTTTATTGAGGGTTTTTAGCATAAAGGGCTGTTGAATTTTGTCAAATGCCTTCTCTGCGTCAATTGAGATAATCATGTGGTTTTTGTTTTTGGTTCTGTTTATGTGGTGAATTACGTTGATAGACTTGCGTATGTTGAACCAGCCTTGCATCCCTGGGATGAATCCTACTTGATCATGATGAATAAGTTTTTTGATTTGCTGTTGCAATCGGCTTGCCAATATTTTATTGAAGATTTTTGCATCTATGTTCATCATGGATATTGGCCTGAAGTTTTCTTTTCTCGTTGGGTCTCTGCCGGGTTTTGGTATCAGGATGATGTTGGTCTCATAAAATGATTTGGGAAGGATTCCCTCTTTTTGGATTGTTTGAAATAGTTTTAGAAGGAATGGTACCAGCTCCTCCTTGTGTGTCTGGTAGAATTCGGCTGTGAACCCATCTGGACCTGGTTTTTTTTTGTGAGGTAGGCTCTTAATTGCTGCCTCAACTTCAGACCTTGTTATTGGTCTATTCATAGTTTCAGCTTCCTCCTGGTTTAGGCTTGGGAGGACACAGGAGTCCAGGAATTTATCCATTTCTTCCAGGTTTACTAGTTTATGTGCATAGAGTTGTTTGTAATATTCTCTGATGATGGTTTGAATTTCTGTGGAATCTGTGGTGATTTCCCCTTTATCATTTTTTATTGCATCTATTTGGTTGTTCTCTCTTTTCTTTTTAATCAATCTGGCTAGTGGTCTGTCTATTTTGTTGATCTTTTCAAAAAACCAGCTCTTGGATTTATTGATTTTTTGAAGGGTTTTTCGTGTCTCAATCTCCTTCAGCTCAGCTCTGATCTTAGTAATTTCTTGTCTTCTGCTGGGTTTTGAGTGTTTTTGATCTTGCTCCTCTAGCTCTTTCAATTTTGACGATAGGGTGTCAATTTTGGATCTCTCCATTCTCCTCATATGGGCACTTATTGCTATATACTTTCCTCTAGAGACTGCTTTAAATGTGTCCCAGAGGTTCTGGCACGTTGTGTCTTCATTCTCATTGGTTTCGAAGAACTTCTTTATTTCTGCCTTCATTTCGTTGTTTACCCAGTCAACATTCAAGAGCCAGTTGGTCAGTTTCCATGAAGCTGTGCGGTTCTGGGTCGGTTTCTGAATTCTGAGTTCTAACTTGATTGCACTATGGTCTGAGAGGCTGTTTGTTATGATTTCAGTTGTTTTGCATTTGTTGAGCAGTGCTTTACTTCCAATTATGTGGTCAATTTTAGAGTAGGTGTGATGTGGTGCTGAGAAGAATGTGTATTCTGTGGATTTGGGGTGGAGAGTTCTGTAAATGTCCACCAGGTTTGCTTGCTCCAGGTCTGAGTTCAAGCCCTGGGTATCCTTGTTGATTTTCTGTCTGGTTGATCTGTCTAGTATTGACAGTGGAGTGTTAAAGTCTCCCACTATTATTGTGTGGGAGTCTAAGTCCTTCTGTAAGTCATTAAGAACTTGCCTTATGTATCTGGGTGCTCCTGTGTTGGGTCCATATATGTTTAGGATCGTTAGCTCTTCTTGTTGTATCGATCCTTTTACCATTATGTAATGGCCTTCTTTGTCTCTTTTTATCTTTGTTGCTTTAAAGTCTATTTTATCAGAGATGAGAATTGCAACTCCTGCTTTTTTTTGCTTTCCATTAGCTTGGTAAATCTTCCTCCATCCCTTTATTTTGAGCCTTTGTGTATCCTTGCATGTGAGATGGGTTTCCTGGATACAGCACACTGATGGGTTTTGGATTTTTATCCAATTTGCCAGTCTGTGTCTTTTGATTGGTGCATTTAGTCCATTTACATTTAGGGTTAATATTGTTATGTGTGAATTTGATACTGCCATTTTGATGCTAAGTGGCTGTTTTGCCTGTTAGTTGTTGTAGATTCTTCATTATGTTGAAGCTCTTTAGCATTCAGTGTGATTTTGGAATGGCTGGTACTGATTGATCCTTTCTATGTGTAGTGCCTCTTTTAGGAGCTCTTGTAAAGCAGGCCTGGTGGTGACAAAATCTCTGAGTACTTGCTTGTTCGCAAAGGATTTTATTCTTCCTTCACTTCTGAAGCTCAATTTGGCTGGATATGAAATTCTGGGTTGAAAGTTCTTTTCTTTAAGAATGTTGAATATTGGCCCCCACTCTCTTCTGGCTTGTAGTGTTTCTGCCGAGAGATCTGCTGTGAGTCTGATGGGCTTCCCTTTGTGGGTGACCCGACCTTTCTCTCTGGCTGCCCTTAGTATTCTCTCCTTTATTTCAACCCTGTTGAATCTGACGATTATGTGCCTTGGGGTTGCTCTTCTTGCGGAATATCTTTGTGGTGTTCTCTGTATTTCCTGCAATTGAGTGTTGGCTTGTCTTGCTAGGTGGGGGAAATTTTCCTGGATGATGTCCTGAAGAGTATTTTCCAGCTGGGATTCATTCTCTTCGTCCCCTTCTGGTACACCTATCAAACGTAGGTTAGGTCTTTTCACATAGTCCCACATTTCTTGGAGACTTTGTTCATTCCTTTTTGCGCTTTTTTCTCTGATCTTGGTTTCTCGTTTTATTTCATTGAGTTGGTCTTCGACTTCAGATATTCTTTCTTCTGCTTGGTCAATTCAGCTATTGAAACTTGCGTTTGCTTCGCAAAGTTCTCGTATTGTGTTTTTCAGCTCCTTTAATTCATTCATATTCCTCTCTAAGGTATCCATTCTTGTTATCATTTCCTCGAATCTTTTTTCAAATCTTTTTTCAAGGTTCTTAGTTTCTTTGCATTGATTTAATACATGATCTTTTAGCTCACAAAAGTTTCTCATTATCCATCTTCTGAAGTCTAATTCCGTCATTTCGTCACAGTCATTCTCCGTCCAGCTTTGTTCCCTTGCTGGTGAGGAGTCTTGGTCCTTTCTAGGAGGCGATGTGTTCTGGTTTCTGGTGTTTTCCTCCTTTTTGCGCTGGTTTCTTCCCATCTTTGTGGATTTGTCCGCTGGTCGTCTGCGTAGTTGCTGACTTTTCGTTTGGGTCTCTGAGTGGACACCCAGAATGTTGATGATGAAGTATTTCTGTTGCTTGGTTTTCCTTCTACCAGTCTAGCCCCTTCACTGTACGACTGTTGAGGTCCGCTCCAGACCCTGCTTGTCTGGGGTGCACCTCTAGTAGCCGTGGCACAGCGAGGGATGCTACCAGTTTCTTTTTCTGCTCTCTTTGTCCCAGGATGATGCCTGCCTAATGACAGTCTTTTGGATATAGAGGGGTAAGGGAGCTGCTTGAGGAGACAGTTTGTACTTTATAGGGGTTTAATTGCTGAGCTGTGCACTCTGTTGTTCATTCAGGGCTGTTAGGCTGCTATGTTTGATTCTGCTGCAACACAGCTCATTAAACAACCCTTTTTTTTTTCTCAAATGCTCTGTGTTGAGGGGTTTGGGCTTTATTTTTGGATGTCCGATCAGGTGTCCTGCCCAGCTCAAAGGCAGACTAGCCACTGTTTGGCTGCCGAGGCTCCGCCCAGCTGTTGTGTGATTCACGCTGTTCCTGCCGGCTCTGCTGTGGTCTCCGCCACGCCCTGCGGCGGAGTCTCTTCGTTGTAGCGTGTTGCCTCAGCAACGGCAGGCTGCGTCAGCAGTGGGCGTGTATCTCAGTAGGGACTGGTTGCCTCGGCAACGGCTGGCTGCCTCAGCAGTGGGCGTGTATATCAGTTGGGGCAGGTTGCCTCTGTAGTGGTGGACGCCCCTCCCCCACAGAGCGTCTCGGACCGTCTGCCCGGGATAGTTTGAAATCGCGGTTTTGTTCGTCCCACTGGGTATCCCAAACGATCTGTCCCTGCAATCCCCTGGGCTGGGCTACTATGCAAGTCTCGTTCAGTCTCAAGTCCAGCCCTCTCAAGTCTCAGGTTGCCGGTTCAACAAGGCACCCGGACAAGCGCGCCCTGTGGGGATTGCTGGGTAGGGCCGGCCGCCGCCGCCCCGGCTGCCGGCTTCGCCAGGCAGACCTACTGCCTGGCGTCCCGTGTCTTTTTATACTTGGGAGTTTCCCCGTTCTGTGGGCAACAAAGATCAGTCTGGAAATGCAGCACTGACTCACCGTTTGCGAATTCAACGCGGGCTCCAATCCTGGGTTGTTCTCACAGCGCCATCTTGAGTCCGAGGATTTAATTCTTACAGGAAGGATTAGTGCCCACACTTGTAACTTTAGTAAAGAAACTGTTAATACTGTGCCTTCGTAACACACTAAGTATTGAACATAATGAACCTATGGGCTAGGGATTACCCTGGAAGACAGAGATGTTCATGTAGCATCCTGGTTTTAGAGCAAGGATCTTGAGTCAGATAGACCTAGATTTGTTTTTGTTTGTTTGTTTTTTGAGACGGGGTCTCTCTGTCGTCCAGGCTGAAGTGCAGTGGCATGATCTTGGCTCACTGCAATATCCGTCTCCCCAGCTCAAGTGATTCTCCCACCTCAGCCTCATGAGTAGCAGGGACTACAGGCATGAGCTACTATGCACAGCTAATTTTTCTATTTTTTTGTAGAGACATGGTTTTGCCATGTTGCCCTGGCTGGTCTCAAACTACTGGGCTTAAGTGATCCACCTGTCTCAGCCTCCCAAAGTGCTAGGATTACAGGCATGAGCCACTGGGCCCAGGCCAGACCTAGATTTGACTCCCAGTTCTACCACTTATTCCCTTAGAACCTTGAGAATGTCAACCTTTGTAAGACTCACATTCTCCATTATAAAACAGGGATGCCGATAGAATCTGCCTCACAGGGATTTTGTGAAGATTAAATGTGATAATACATTAAGCCCCTGGCACAGTGGGTAGTATCAAGAATTGTGTCCAGTTACTGCCAGCTGTTATCATCGTTTGATTTTTGTGTGTAATTGTTATTATTATAAAAGAACTTCTTTTCTATTCTAACTGCACAATGTAAGATTTAGTCACCACAGGCCATTCTAACCTTGTGATTTCCCTTCATCAACTCATGCCTCACAGTCTTTATTTCTTTTTCGGAATATGGGCAGATTGCAGAGATCTACATCTTGTCCCAGCCCTTCATGGTGAGGATCATGGCCACAGAGCCTCCCGTGATCAATCTACAACCAGGCAACTTCACCCTGGACATCCCTGCCTCCATCATGATGCTCACCCAAACCAAGAACTCCACAGTTGAAACCATCGTTTCCATGGACTTCGTAAGTCTGGGGAGACAGTGAAGCAGACTGTAGATGCCAGTCCTGCTCCTGCTGTGGACTGTTGGCCAGCAGCTTTTAAATGTTTGAAGAGGGTGGGGATGGTACATTGATTAAGAGTGAGGATGGAGGCGATGGCTCATGCCTATAATCCCAACGTCTTGGGAGGCCAAAGCAGGAAGATTGCTTGAGGCCAGGAGTTAGAGACCAGCCTGGGCAACATAGCAAGACCTTATCTCTAAAAAAAAAAATTAATTTTAAATTTAATTTAAGTTTTTAAAATTAACCAGTCGTGGTAGTGTTATGTATCTGTCATCCTAGCTACTCAGGAGGCTGAGGTGGGAGGATTGCTTTGAACCCAGGAGTTTGAAGCTACAGTGAGCTATGATTGCACCACTGCACTCCAGTCTGTGCAACAGGGTAAAACCCTATCTCAGTGAAGACAGAGCTGAGGGAAGGGTATGTGTGGCAGGATGGGAGGCCAGAACTCACACTCTCATACATCATTGTAAAATTTCTCTCCAATCTTTACTTCATGCATGCTCTTCCCACCACCTCCATTACATAGAGAGCTGGATTTCTTTTTTTTTCTAAATAATTCAATCAAGGAGAATTTGTATTTACTTGAGCAGATGAAGGCCAAATGCAACCTAATAGAAGGGAAAATATAATGAACCTAATAAAAATGTCATACACACACACATACATAGAGAAGAGAGATTAGGAGAAAAAAATAATTCCAAGGGGATCATCAAACAAAAAGTCTTTGCAGGTAGTTTCCCTAACTACGAGAGAGGATTTTCAGAGGTATTTATTTCCAGTGTTTTTTAGACTTCCAACGTCTTTAGATTAAGAAAGAAAGTTGGGCTTATAATGTTTCAACTACTGGAAATTATATTGGTAGCCAAAATGGAAAGAGTGACTCATCTTAATAAATGCTTTTATTGTCTATAGGTTGCTAGTACGAGTGTAGGCCTGGTTATTTTGGGACAAAGACTGGTGTGCTCCTTGTCTCTGAACAGGTAAGATCAATCAATTTGACTGCTGAACAGGTAAGATCAATCAATTTGACTGCTGAGATACCTTAGTAATAAGTGAGTCAACTGACCAGAGAAAAAGTGACCATTGAGAAAACACGTGATCTATAATACCAGCTACTCAGGTGGCTGAGGCAGGAGAGTTGCTTGAACCCGGGACTCGGAGATTGCAGTAAGCCAAGATCACACCACTGCACTCCAGCCTGGGGGACAGTGAGACTCCATCTCAAAAAAAGAAAAAAAGTGAAGTTAAGCATTGTATGAACATGAGTCAATTAAGCACCTCTCCTAGAATGGACCAGATAACTTTAAAGTATGTACTTTACTAAAAATTGTACTGTCAAGCTTTTCTTTTTTCCATTACAGTAATATAACAATAAAATGGGGAACAAAATAATTATGAATATAATCCCGTAACATGGCCAGGTGCCATATTACAGGCTCTCACCTGTAATCCCAGCAATTTGGGAGGCCAAGGTGGGAGGATTGCTGGAGGCCAGGAGTTTGAGACCAGTCTGGACAACAAATTGAGTTGCCCATCTCTACAAAAACTTTTCTTTAATTTGTATTTTTTTATGTTTGTATATATTTTATTGCACTTTAGGTTCTGGGGTACATGTGAAGAACATGCAGGATTGTTGCATAGGTATATACATGACAATGTGGTTTGCTGCCTCCATCCCCATCACCTACATCTGGCGTTTCTCCCCATGTTATCCCTCTTCCACTCCCTACCCACTGCTATCCCTCCCCTAGTCCCCCTCAACAGACCCCGGTGTGTGATGCTCCCCTCCCTGTGTCCATGTGTTCTCATTGTTCAACACCCACCTATCAGTGAGAACATGCAGTGTTTGATTATCTGTTCTTGTGTCAATTTGCTGAGAATGATGGTTTCCAGATTCATCCATGTGCCTACAAAGGACACGAACTCATAGTTTTTTATTCTTTATGGCTGCATAGTATTCCATGGTGTATACGTGCCACATTTTCCCTGTCCAGTGTATCATCCGTGGGCATTTGGGTTGATTCCAGGTCTTTGCTATTGTAAACAGTGCCACAATGAACATACATGTGTATGTGTCTTTAGGGTAGAATGATTTATAATCTTTTGGATATATACCCAGTAATGGGATTGCTGGGTCAAATGGAATTTCTATTTCTAGATCCTTGAGGAATCGCCACACTGTCTTCCACAATGGTTGAAGTCAGGTAGTGTGATGCCTCCAGCTTTGTTCTTTTTGCTTAGAATTGACTTGGCTATGTGGGCTCTCTTTTGCTTCCATATGAAGTTTAAGGTGGTTTTTTCCAGTTCTGTGAAGAGGGTCATAGGTAGTTTGATGGGGATAGCATTGAATCTATAAATTACTTTGGGCAGTATGGCCATTTTCACAATATTGATTCTTCCTAACCATGAGCATGGAATGTTTTTCTATCGGTTTGTGTCCTCTCTTATTTCCTTGAGCAGTGGTTTATAGTTCTCCTTGAAGAGGTCCTTTACATCCTTTGTTAGTTGTATTCCTAGGTATTTTATTCTCTTTGTAGCAATTGTGAATGGCAGTTCATTCTTGATTTGGCTCTCTTTAAGTCTGTTATTGGTGTATAGGAATGCTTGTGATTTCTGCACATTGATTTTGTATCCCGAGACTTTGCTGAAGTTTCAGGAGATTTCGGGCTGAGATGATGGGGTCTTCTAAATATACAATCATGTCGTCTGCAAATCAAGACAATTTGACATCCTCCTTTCCTAACTGAATACCCTTAATTTCTTTTTCTTGCCTGATTGCTCTGGCTAGAACTTCCAATACTATATCGAATAGGAGTGGTGAGAGAGGGCATCCTTGCCTAGCACCAGATTTCAAAGGGAATGCTTCCAGTTTTTGCCCATTCCATATGATATTAGCTATGGGTTTGTCATAAAGAGCTTTTATTATTTTGAGATATGTTTCATCGATACCTAGTTTATTGAGAGTTTTTAGCATAAAGGGCTATGGAATTTTGTCGAAGGCCTTCTCTACATCTACTGAGATAATTGTGTGATTTTTGTCTTTGGTTCTGTTTATGTGGTAAATTACATTTATAGACTACAAAAACTCTTTTAAAATTTAGCAAGGCATCATGGAGCACCCCTGTAATCCTAACTACTCAGGAAGCTGAGGGGGAAGAATTGCTTTAGCCCAGAAGTTACAGTGAGCTATGATTGTGCCACTGTACTCCAGCCTGAGCAATAGAGTGAGACCCTGTCTCTCAAAAAATATATATATATCTCTTATATATTTTAATTTTTATATGCATATATAAATTAAATACATAAATATTATGTATTTCCCAGAGTGCAGTGTTGTGATCTGGGAAATAATATTTATAGGCTGGGCATGGTGGCTTAAGCCTGTAATCCTAGCAATTTGGGAGGCCAAGGTGGGCAGATCATGAGGTCAGGAGATCAAGACCATCCTGTCCATGGTGAAACCCCGTCTCTACTAAAATAGAAAAAATTAGCTAGGTCTGGTGGCATGTGCCTGTAGTCCCAGCTACTCAGGAGGCTGAGGCAGGGGAATCACTTGAATCCGGGAGATGGAGATTGCAGTGAGCTGAGATCATGCCACTGCACTCCAGCCTGGCAAAAGAGTAAGCCTCCATCTCAAAAAAAATAGATGAAACATTATGTATATGTAAATATATAAAATATTGTTTTATTTAAATATAAAATATATTTTCTATATTTTATTTTACTTATTTTGTATAACATATAAAGTATATGTATATATAAAATTCTGTAATCGAAGGGCACATTCTAATAGTACAGCAATATAAACTGAGATTCTTCTTTATCACATTCATAGAGCGTGCTAGTGAGGAAAGAGCATAAAGATTTGGGAGCTAAGGAACCAAGTTTCCAGTTCTTACTCACAGGCTCCATGACTGTGATCAAGTCTATTAAACCTCCTTTAGCCTCTGTTCCATTGCTCGTAAAATCATGAAGTTGAACTGGATCATGCCTAAGGTACCTCCAGACTCTGACAACCTGATCCCATTACTAGAACCCAAAATTTAACAAGATCTGCGCCATGGCCTGCCTGACTGTCAAATGCATGCAATGTGCTGTGAAAGGGCACGAGCAGGCCATGTACGCAGATCATTCAACACTAAGTGCCATTCAGCAGAACCATCTGCAAAGCCTATTTTCCTCAGCCCTATAAAGCTGGTAGTTGAAGTCATCAATCAGACTACCAGGGGAGAATTCACAGAAAGATCAGGTGGCCCAGACTAAATGTATGGAAGAAAGAAAAGAAAGCAATGAAATAGACATATGCAGAGTCAGAAAAGAATTGAGAAACCAGCAGGGGGGAGTCAATCAATCACAAGTCAACATGGTAGTTATGAAGACTATTGTGGAAATATGGAAAATGTTTTCAATAAAATTATGTTAAATGGAAAAAACCGAATACAAAACTGCACAAACCCAACAGCTGTTAGTTGTGTAAAATAGCTTTGCATCTGGACAATGAAGTAAATCACAAAAATAAAAATGAAGAGTTGTGTTAAGATATGGGATTATGAGAGGGTTCTTTTTTCATTAAAATTTTCTTTGTAATTATATTGTTTTTCCAACAAAAATATACGAAAAAAAAATTTTTTTTGAGACAAAGCATTACTCTGTCACCCAAACTGAAGTGCAGTAGTGCGATCTCAGCTCACTACAACCCCCACTTCCCAGGTTCAAGCGATTCTCCTGCCTCAGCCCGCCAAGTAGCTGGAATTACAGGTGCCTGCCACCATGCCTAGCTAATGTTTGTATTTTTAGTAGAGACAGAGTTTCACCATGTTGGCCAGGCTGGTCTCGAACTCCTGACCTCAGACAATCCATGGGCCTCAGCTTCCCAAAGAGCTGGGATTACAGGCATGAGCCACCGTGTCCAGAAATACAACTTAAAAAAAAAAAAGGTAGTACGTTTTCCCAGAGAGAAAAGGTTTTATGAAGGCTTTGCTCAAATTTACCAAGCCCTTCAAAGCAGTCCTGACTTCTTCATTAGCTTCCATTAGGTACAATAGGCACAGTGCCTAGAGCCACAATACTTTAAAAGCCCATGAAAGGACGGGGAAGGTGGCTCATGCCTGTAATCCCAACACTTTGGGAGGCCAAGGTAAGAGGACTGCTTTAGCCCAGACTGGTCAACAGAACAAGACCCTGTCTCAAAAAAAAAAAAATCACATGAAAATGTTTAGTATATTTAAAAATAAGAATTTTTAAAAATGAATACAACTTAGACTTGATCACACTTATCTTTATACCAAAAGAGTTATAAAATATAATTTTCAATATTGGTTTAACAGAAGAAAGGCCCCCAAAGACAAAAGGGCCTCAGGCCTCCAAAAGTCATGAAGTGACTCTATTTCTAGGGAATCAGGCTGATGAAACTCTGAGTCATGAAGGGTGATCTTTATTTCGCAGTTCTGATAGAGAGGACGAAAGCCAGAGAGCAGGAGGGTGAGGGGGGAAGGAACCAAAGGTAAGAACTTGGCAGCATCTGAGATAAGCCATGAGCAACAGGACTGTGAGTACAGGTAAGACCTCAGTCTATCAGAAGACAAAGAAGAAAGGAGCAGGAGGAAAGGAAAGGCTAGATACAGGGAGTGATGCAGGGCAGGGCACAGGGGCAGGGATGCTAACTGAGGCAGAAAGTTCCTAGAGAAGGTAGAAACAGCATTTTGCCTCTGAACCTGTCTGGTTCAGTGGCAGGATCTCAAGGAAGGATTTAATAGTGATTCAACTTCAGGCTTGTGGCAAGAAGGTACAACAGACTTTAAGAAGCATGGAGACCAGGTTCACTTTTCTGCTTCAATCAAACTGATCCTTATCTCTAATGTTTCTATAATACTAGTAAGCAACAGCACTGTCAATGGATGTTAACGTTTATTTATGGGAGTAATTGAAAAACTATTTTAAGCTGATAAATTTACATCATGCCAGGAAATGCGTGAATTCATTCTCTTGGCTTCCTAGAGTCCACAGAGTGCTCTGACTTCATGAACATGAACCCTGAAATTAGGATCCGTTCCTGGTTTGTAGTCCGTAGCCCAGCAGTCTCCTGCAGATTCTCTGTTGGGGAGGCTTCGAGTGCTATGATGCCTTAGTCGTGTCTGAGCAGGACTGGCTACATAATTTGTAGGGCCCACAGCAAAATGAAAATGCAAAGCCTCTTTTCAAAAAGGAATAAGAAACTCAAGATGGAGATGGCAGGGCATTTAAACCAAACACAGGGGTGTTCCAAGCACAAGGCCCTGTCATGGCCATTGAGCCTGAGGGTGGCTCCTACATGGGGTACTATAGCAAACTTCAGGCAGTGAGCCTGCTGGCGGCAAGACAGGAGGGCTGGGCCTCATTCACGCTTAAAGCAGCCACACCAGGAGCCAAGAATACAGAGGAGCAGACGCTGTGTTGAAACGACAGCCCTGGGCTCTGGCAGCAGGAGCCTTTAGCCCTGCCTCCCATGCAGGCTGCCCCAGCTGGCTCCTCCACTCCTGGGCTCCCCAAGCTTTTCAGGATGAGCTGGTTTGGTCTTGGGTGATGTCAGAGAGACACAGCAGGAAAAGTATCAAGTGGGTGGGGATCAGTGGAAGATCCCTGAGAAGAACCAGGGAACACAGGGGCTCCAATTATTCTCCTCAGAACCACATGGCCTCTCTAACTGTCCCCTGCCTGAATGTGCCTCTTCCTGGAGCTGCTTGGGGCTGGCTGCATAGTCAGAAAATACAGAAATGAGAGACAAACCCAGTATTGGTGGTCCAGACAGGGGGTAGGATCACACGCTTTGGAGTCAGACTAGCTGTTTTGATTTTGATCCCAGTGCTGCCGCTAATTAGCTGTGACATCTCAGTCAAGTTTCTAAACCGCTCTTGGACTCCATTTCCTAGTCTGTAAAATGGTGTAATAAAGCTTACTTCAGAAGGTTGTGAGAAGTATGAGAGTTACTGTGTGTGGTAGCCATTCAACAGCTCTGTGATCTTGGGTAAGTTAATCTCCATAAACCATAAAACGGGGATAATAGTACCTCCTTCCAGGACGATTCCTTTAACCTATCGATGGTTATTGAGCACGGTGCCAGGCTCTGGAGACACAGAGTTGTAAGGTTTGGATGAAATAACAAAGATGCTGGGCTTGGCACGGAACCTAGTAGACAATAAATGGCCAATAATAAAGCATAGTCTGGGCCGGGCGCAGTGGTTCACGCCTGTAATCCCAGCACTTTGAGAGGCCAAGGCAGACGAATCACCTGAGGTCAGGAGTTTAAGAACAGCCTGACCAACATGGCAAAACCCCATCTCTACTAAAAATACAAAAATTAGCTGGGGCTGGTGGTGGGCACCTGTAATCCCAACTACTCAGGAGGCTGAGACAAGAAAATCGCTTATACCCAGGAGGCAGAGGTTGCAGTGAGCAGAGATCACACCATTGCACTCCAGCCTGGGCGACAGAGTGAGACTTCATCTCAAAAAAAAAATAAATAAAGAATAATCATAGTACCAAAAAATGACTATTTCTTAGCTGTTGGCTTTGACGATGATTTCAAATTTAGAGCCAGTCTCAGCCAGGACAAGGAAGTGCTCAACTGTACAAGACCATTTCCAGAGTCCCCCAGTTCAGACTACACCTCGCTCCCCTGTATCCTGCCCATGAATAGCTAAGAGAGAAATAGTCTTTTTTGCATAATTCATGACTATTCTTTATTATTGGGTCTTTATCGTCTACTAGGTCCCGTGCCAAGCCCAACACCTCTACTATTTCATTTAAATCTTACAACTCTGTGTCTCTAGGGCCTGACACAGCGCTCAATAAATGTCAATAGATTAAATGAATGGTCCTAAAGGTAGGTACAATTATCTCCATTTTACAATTTGTAGAGATTAAATAACTTACTCAAGGTCACAGAGCTATCAAATGGCTGAGCCAGAACTTGAACCTGGTTTAGTCTGCTTTCAAAGCCGTGTTTACTTACCACAGTATACTGTCTTTGATGTAATGAAGAGCTACAACTTAGAAAATAAGACTTAAGATTTAGGAAATAGGCTGGGTGTGGTGGCTCATGCCTGTAATTCCAGTACTTTGGGAGGCAGAGGCGGGTGGATCATGAGATCAAGAGTTCGAGACCAGCCTGGCCAACATAGTGAAACCCCATCTCTACTAAAAATATAAAAATTAGCTAGGCATAGTGACAGGTGCCTGTAGTCCCAGCTACTTGGGAGGCTGAGGCAAAAAAAATTGCTTGAGCCTGGAAGGTGGAGGTTGTGGTGAGCTGAGCCCACACCGTTATACTCCAGCCTGGGTGACAGACCGAGACTACATCTCAAAAAAAAAAAAAAAGATTTAGGTAATAAATACCCTTGCCTGGAAGAGGAAGCCCATGAGCATGGAGTCACACTAAATTGAAACAAGCAGCATGCCCTTTTTCAATAATCAGCATTGATAAAAGAAAGAGAAAACACTGGAGCTGGTTGTGGTGACATAGAAAAAAGAAAACACAGCACTTTTCTCATTGCATTGAGGAATCAAGGGGAGGAAATGGTAAAGAAAGTCAAAGCTAGGAATTCTAGTAGTACACTTGAGCCCTTTGAGCATGTCTAGTTAAGAGCACAGTCTCCGGAGTCAGGCATATCTGGATTTGAATTCTACCTCTGCCACTTGCTACCTGTGTGACCTTAAGCAAGTTACTTAACCTCTTTAAGTATCAGTTTCCTCATCAGCAAAACAGAACACCTCTCCATAAGGCTGTTGTATGGGTGGATGAGATAATGTATGTAAATCACTTAGCACAGCAATCAGCATATAGTCGTTGATCAAGAAGAATTGGTTCCTTATAGTACTAGTAATTCATTCTCTTTCCCCATTCTAAGATCAAATTTTGACCAAATAAGAGAGAAAAATTGATCTCAAGGGACATGACAAGTCAGGATGGTTTTTAAAGCTGTGGAGATTTAAACCAGACTCTTACTGCTCTATCTACAATTGAGAGTTGTTCCTAACATAATTCTCCTTGGAGGCAACCTCAGTACAGTTTGGTCCACATGGGAGACATGTTTTAGGTTACTTCAGAGGCCAAGTTAAATGACACTTTCCCTTTTTGGGTCTTTATCCAGATGACTTAATTCTTTTTTTTTTTTTTTTTTTTTTTTAGGTTAGTTTTTTTTTTTTTTTTTAATTTATTTTTATTTTTTATTTATTTATTTTTTTTTAAATTTTTTATTGGATTATAGGTTTTGGGGTACATGAGCAGAGCATGCAAGACAGTTGCGTAGGTACACACATGGCAGTGTGCTTTGCTTTTCTTCTCCCCTTCACCCACATTTGGCATTTCTCCCCAGGCTATCCCTCCCCACCTCCCCCTCCCACTGGCCCTCCCCTTTTCCCCCCAATAGACCCCAGTGTTTAGTACTCCCCTTTCTGTGTCCATGTGTTCTCATTTTTCATCACCCACCTATGAGTGAGAATATGCGGTGTTTCATTTTCTGTTCTTGTGTCAGTTTGCTGAGGATGATGTTTTCCAGATTCATCCATGTCCCTACAAACGACACGAACTCATCATTTCTGATTGCTGCATAATATTCCATAGTGTATATGTGCCACATTTTTCCAATCCAGTCTATTATCAATGGGCATTTGGGTTGATTCCAGGTCTTTGCTATTGTAAACAGTGCTGCAATGAACATTCGTGTACATGTGTCCTTATAGTAGAACGATTTATAATCATTTGGATATATACCCAGTAATGGGATTGCTGGGTCAAATGGAATTTCTATTTCTAAGGCCTTGAGGAATCGCCACACTGTCTTCCACAATGGTTGAACTAATTTACACTCCCACCAACAGTGTAAAAGTGTTCCTTTTTCTCCACATCCTCTCCAGCATCTGTTGTCTCCAGATTTTTTAATGATCGCCATTCTAACTGGCGTGAGATGGTATCTCAATGTGGTTTTGATTTGCATCTCTCTGATGACCAGTGACGATGAGCATTTTTTCATATGATTGTTGGCCTCATATATGTCTTCTTTCGTAAAGTGTCTGTTCATATCCTTTGCCCACTTTTGAATGGGCTTGTTTGTTTTTTTCCTGTAAATCTGCTTGAGTTGTTTGTAAATTCTGGATATCAGCCCTTTGTCAGATGGGTAGACTGCAAAAATTTTTTCCCATTCTGTTGGTTGCCGATCCACTCTAGTGACTGTTTCTTTTGCCGTGCAGAAGCTGTGGAGTTTCATTAGGTCCCATTTGTCTATTTTGGCTTTTGTTGCCAATGCTCTTGGTGTTTTTTTCATGAAGTCCTTGCCTACTCCTATGTCCTGGATAGTTTTGCCTAGATTTCCTTCTAGGGTTTTTATGGTGCCAGGTCTTATGTTTAAGTCTTTAATCCATCTGGAGTTAATTTTAGTGTAAGGTGTCAGGAAGGGGTCCAGTTTCTGCTTTCTGCACATGGCTAGCCAGTTTTCCCAACACCATTTGTTAAACATGGAATCCTTGCCCCATTGCTTGTTTTTGTCAGGTTTATCAAAGATTGTATAGTTGTATGTATGTTGTGTTGCCTCCGGTGCCTCTGTTTTGTTCCATTGGTCTATATCTCTGTTTTGGTACCAGTACCATGCTGTTTTGATTACTGTAGCCTTGTAGTATAGTTTGAAATCCGGTAGTGTGATGCCCCCCGCTGTGTTATTTTTGCTTAGAATTGACTTGGCTATGCGGGCTCTCTTTTGGTTCCATATGAAGTTCATGGTGGTTTTTTCCAGTTCTGTGAAGAAAGTCAATGGTAGCTTGATGGGGATAGCGTTGATTCTGTAAATTACTTTGGGCAGTATAGCCATTTTCACGATATTAATTCTTCCTAACCATGAACATGGAATGTTTCTCCATCTGTTTGTGTCCTCTCTGATTTCACTGAGCAGTGGTTTGTAGTTCTCCTTGAAGAGGTCCCTTACGTTCCTTGTGAGTTGTATTCCAAGGTATTTTATTCTTTTTGTAGCAATTGCGAATGGCAGTTCGCTCTTGATTTGGCTTTCTTTAAGTCTGTTATTGGTGTAGACGAATGCTTGTGATTTTTGCACATTGATTTTATATCCTGAGACTTTGCTGAAGTTGTTTATCAGTTTCAGGAGTTTTTGGGCTGAGGCAATGGGGTCTTCTAGGTATACTATCATGCAGATGACTTAATTCTAACCCTCTTTTCTTAATCCCATGCAAAGCTCAAGGCAATCAGATGCACACTATTTTTGAGCCATTTATAACTTTGGAGGTTTTTTTTCTTTTGACATTGCATTGATCGAGGCTTTGGACACTCCGAAACTGAACTCCACCATCAACACACATGTATACCACACACACACACACACACCCTACAACTCCTCCCAAGCAACATAGTCACAGAACGCAAATATCACTTGGAATGCAAATTCCAAGCAGGTGGAATTACTACCTAACTCTTCTCCTCAAGCTTGGGCAGATAAACATTTCCCAATGATGCTTTGGACACGTCAGTGGAGCTCAGACTTGGCACCTGGGCTGATCCCAACTCCACCCTTCCTCTGAGCTACTCTTGAAGCCACGGCAAAAGAATGCCACAGTGGGGTAGCCCCTGCCATAGAAGGAAATCCCAAATGGAAGCTTCTTCCAGAATTTTCAGGCTGCAGGAAACAATGAGATTCAAACATTTGATAACTCTTACTCATCAAGAAGGTCCTTTAATAGTGGAATGGGTTCAACACATTCTTCCCCTTAAAACTTTTCATCACTGGATTAAATCCACACCCCGAGGTTTTCCAGCTCTTCATCGACTGGTCCTACTTCTTAAGTCAGCCAACCTTAACTTCCTCAGCTCACTAAAAAGCATTCTGCCTTAGACTGGCTCACCTTCAAAGTGACCCCAATTCCAACAAATACCACCCAACCCAAGTTCTTCATCTGCTCATTTATCCACACATCCATTCAAGAAAAATGTTCTGAGCACCTGTTATGTCCTCTGCACCATTTTTAACACTGAAGGACAATGGTTTCTATTTTTCAGGTCCATAGCCTGGTGGGAGAAACACTACAGGGTGCCAAAGGGGCATGCTAGAGGGCTGTACAAAGTCTTCTGTCAAAGGGAAACATGTTTTCCACCCATGACATGCCCCATATCACCCATACATGCATGCTCACACACACAACCCCAGCCTATGCTGGTTTCTTCATCTTTTCACACCTCTTTTTTTAAACAGAGTCTCACTCTTGCCCAGGCTGGAGTGCAGTGTTGTGATCTCAGCTCACTGCAACACTGCCACCCCCACCTCCTGGGTTCAAGCGATTTTCCTGCCTCTGCCTCCTGAGTAGTAGAGGTGCACCACCATGCCCAGCTAATTTTTGTATTTTTAGTAGAGATGGGGTTTCTCCATGTTGACCAGGCTGGACTTGAACTCCTAACTTCAGGTGATCCGCCCATCTCAGCCTCCCAAAGTGCTGGGATTACAGGTGTGAGCCACAGCGCCCAGCCTCACACCATTTTTAGAATTCCTGCAGCAAGTCTGTATGGTGTGTAAACCCATGAAGAAGCACCTGAGTATACATCGTTTTGTGTCGTTCTCTAATTACCTCCTACGAATGACTTGTTGCCATCCCTCATAATTATATATAGAAGTTCAATTCTTCACAGTGCCTCACACATTTCTGAGCCTGGGTAGCCTATTGGCCTGCCAATCTTTTCTGCAGTCTGCAGCCAGAGTGCTCTTTACAAAACACAGACGCCATCTCCTTTCTTAAAAAACCTTCATGGATTTCTTGCTCTGAGGATAAAGATGAAACTTGTAACATAGCCAGAGGAACTGAGCCTGGTCAATCCTGTCTGCCCCTGCTGTGATCTCCCAGCTCTCGGTTCCCTCCATGGGACTTTTGCAGCCTCTGCCTGGACCCCTCCCCACCCCCTTCCCCATTTTGCCTTTCGAATCTTACTCATCCTTCATATTTCAGCTGAAGCAGCCCTTTCCTGGAAACCTTCCTACATCTACCAAGTGAGGTCAAGTTCCTTTGTCTTTGGGCTCCATGAAATTGTTTCTTTCCTTCAGAACATTTATCTCAATTGTAATTAAACCTCAATTAGTGGGATGATTTGATTAATGACTGCCACCCCACTAGGCTGTAAGCAACATGAGAACAGTGGCTGTGTCTAGTTTTGCTCACAATGGTGCTATCTCTAGCACCTGTCCCAGTACTGACATATATTAAATGTACAATAAATAACTGCTGGATGACTCAATCAATGAACTAGTGAACATCAAATGCCTAAATGTACCAAGCACTGTACTCAATCCTGGGATACAAAGATAATTAAGAGTGGATCTCTACTCTCAAGGAGTTCAGAGTCAGGGGGCAAAGACATCAACAAAAGTTCAAAGGGTACCGAGTGGTGGGATTGATTTTCAACGTCTGCCATGGACACAGAGTTGGAGGAATAATACTGAGTGCTGTGGCACTCTATCTTGACACTTAACCTTGAGACTTGGTTATCATTAGGTCATATTTGCTATCTTCACCCAGAAGGGCCTTTGCCATGCTTAAGAGTTTGCACTTTAGCTCTGGTTTCAATCTGGGCAATAATTCTTCTATAAAACTTTTTTAAGTTTTGCATTTTAATAGACACATAATAATTGCACATGTTTGTGGGATACAGAAAAAATAGACTACACTTTTGTTTGCTTGTTTGTTTGTTTGTTTGTTGAGAGAGGGTCTCACTTTGTCACCCAGGCTAGAGTGCAGTGGTACAAATATGGATCACTACAGCCTCAACCTCCTGGGCTCAAACAATTCCCCTGCCTCAGCCCTGCAAGTAGCTGGGACTACAGGTGAATGCCACCACACTGGGCTAATTTTCTATTTATATTTTTGTAGAGTTAGGGTTTCACCATTTCGCCCAAGCTGGTCTTGAACTCCTGAGCTGAGGCCATCTGCCTACCTTAGCCTCCCAGAGTACTGGGATTACAGGCATGAGCCACCATGCCGGGCGGATAGTTTTTTATATGTCTGCAAAGTAGGGCTATTTGGGCTCCCTTCCTCCCTAGTGACTCCATGGTTCTGCAGGAAGAATCAGTTCCCAGTAGCAGGACTTTAAGTAACAGTTAGGGACCTGGCAGAGGATAAAAGTTCAAGGGCCTGGAATCGGATGCCACTTGGTGGCCTGAGTTGAGCTTACTTGCTTTTCAGCGCCAGGGGGCAAGGAGAGTTTGCCTTTTTTTTTTTTTTTTTTTTTTGAGACAGAGTCTCACTCTGTCATCCAGGCTGAAATGCAGTGGTGTGATCTCAGCTCACTGCAACCTCAGCCTTCCGGGCTCAAACAATCTTCCCACCTCAGCCTCCTGAGGAACCGGGACTACAGGCGGCATGCCACACTTTGTCCGGCTAACTTTTTTTTTTTAATTTAGCTGGGGTTTTGCCATGTTTCTCATGCGTGTCTTGAAGTCCCAGGCTCAAGTGGTCTGCCCGCCTCAGCCTCCCAGGGTGCTGGGAGAGTTTACTCTTTGCTCTACCTATTTCTCTGCATTTAGTGAAAAGCATTCATTAGTACTTGAAACTGGTAAGTATGCCTAGAGAACTAGGAAAGAGACAGAATTAGTATGTCCATAGGAGGAAAGGATAGCCGAGTTCATAGAAAATCCCAGACAAGCTCACCCATAGCAGGCGGTCTTGGGGTGGCCAGGCATGGCTTGGACTTGGAATGAAAGGAAAACTCTCAGGTGTAGGCTGAATTTCTAAACTGGAATAGGTTTGCCCATCATAAGAGGCGGTGTAACCAGAGGGAAGAATCCCCTCATATTTCATCAGAACTGCCTTCAAAGATGCTCTACAGATTCTCGTGCTCATTTTCCATAGAGGCAATCAGTTTGAGCCTCCATGCCACTGATACTCCTTCTGTTCTTTGCCAGACTAACTGTCTTTCTTTCTGAGTCTCAGTCATCACTCTGAAACAATCTCAAAGCCTAATTTGCACAAACATGACACTGGCTGAGTATGAGCAATCTTACCTCTACTCTGAATATCTGCTTTTTAAATGCAGTAACAGAAAGATTCTTAGAGGAGGCAACCCTGAGTTAAATTTTAAGAGATTACAGAGTTAACCCAGGGCCAGGAGCAGTGGCTCATGCCTGTAATCCCAGCACTTTGGGAGGATGAGGTGGGAGGGTCTTTTGAGTCCAGGAGTTCAAGACCAGCCTGGGCAACATGGCAAAACCCCACCTTTACAAAAAATACAAACACGCATGGTGGCACATACCTATAGTCACAGCTACTTGGGAGGCTGAGGCAGGAGGATTGTCTGAGCCCAGAAGGCAGAGGCTGCAGTGAGCTGAGATTGCACCACTGCACTCCACCCTGGTTGACAGAGCAAGACTCTGTCAAAAAAAAAAAAAGTTATCTGGTCAAAGAGACGGGGAAAGGGGAAGTCTATGAAGAGAGAACATGTGTGCAAACGCACAGTGGCCAGAAGTGTCACGGAATGTACAGAAATACTCACAGTTGTTAAGGTCTTCTTTGGCCTTAGCCCCTCTAATGCATGGAGACTCCAGCCCAAGATACATTGCATTTATTCAAATACAGCTTACATTAAATACAAATGACATTTAACTATGATGGGGTTGAGTTGCAGTGACTTATGTCCATAATGTTACTTTTTGTAGGCATGTACTAATTTTAAGTATTCAAGATTTGTTGGTATGTGTTTTGAAGCCAATACATTTTTTTAAACCTCAGGTCTATATAGCACCTGATGAATAAAACAGCATAGTACTGAGCGGTTCAGAGTTACTGAGGTTAAAATTCAAGTTAGAGAACGAAGAGTTGAGAGCAGAGAAGAAAGTGGGAGCCAGGGTACAGGAAGGCTCATGCGCCATATAAGTGACTCGGACTTCATTGCGGCACTGCATAAGGTTAATTATTAGTATTAACAGTATTCATTTACTTAAAAATACTTATTGAGCCTGGAACTGTTCTAGACAAAACAGATAGAATCTCTACCTTCAAGGCACTTACATTATCGCTAGTCATTAAAGAATTTTGATCAGGAGAGTGTCTCCGCCAGACATGCCTGTAACACAGCTCACACTGGGGATGGTATAGAAGAGGGACTGGAGAGGGTCAAGACTGGAAACGGGGAGATTCGTTAGAAGGCTGATGCAGAAGTGAGGCTCTAGACCTGGGCAAGAGTGGGCCATAGAAAGCTAAGAAGAAAAGCAAGATGCGAAAAAGAGAGCTCCGGGATGGGCATCAGGAGATCTGAGTCCCAGTAACAAATCTGCCATTTATATTTCTCCTCTTTCAGCCTCAGTTCTCCATCGGCAAAATCAAGGCATCTTCCTTATTCATTACTATTTCTTCATAGTACTATTATTATTGCATAGAAAAATCGGGTGTATATATTGGGAGGATTACTTAGGGATCAGCCCTTGGCAAAATGGGAAAACAGACAATGTTGGCATTTAGTTTTTATGAATATACCCGTAAAATATCAAGCAATGGGACACACTGTAACTCAGTCTTACCAAGCTGGGAGAGGGGTCAGGGAGGAGGACTCCCCTCTACTTGGACCTACAGCAAGTGCTCTGTTGATATTTGAAAAAGAATATCAAGGACATTATGTACTGTTCTAACAGCGTTTCTCTTCCTAATAAAAAATGGCTCATATTTCAAGTGATAAGGATATGCTAAGTACAGTTCTAAGCATTTTATGTGCATCATTTCATTCAATTTTCATGACAGCCCTGTGAGGAAGGTATTGTTCTTTTTTATTTTTACTGTTTAATGGACATATTATAATTTTATGTATTCATGGAGTACATAGTGATGTTTCAGCATGTATCCATGTATAGTGATCAGATCAAGGCAATTAGCGTGTCTATTATCTCAAACATTGTCATTTATTTGTGTCCAGGGTGTTCTATCTTCCCTCTAGCTATTTGAAACTATACAATATATTATGTTAACTACAGTCATTTCACATATTCTTATCCATATGTCATAGTTGAGGAAATTAAGATCCAGAGAGATTAAGTAAATCTATAGAGTTACTAAAAGGCAGAAATGGGGTTCAACCCACGCATCTTACTAACAATTATACTGTACCGTTCACAGCAGATAGATTTCTTAGCTAATGCTTCCCTTATGTGCTACAATTGAACAGCTTGAAAAATGGTGTGAGTAGTAATGTGGCCTTCTGAGGGGTGTGGCCTAGACTGAGCATAGGATTTAGTGTTAAGTGGACTGGGATTATAAGGGCTCAGGGAAGTTACAAGACTGAGTTCAGAGCTACAAGACTGAAAATTGTTTCTTAAGATTGTTCTACATTCCAACTTGCCAACATTAAGTCTCGTATAGCAAACATACTTGGGGAACCCACCCTGGTTACCATTCCAAGCCCTAAACTATTCCTGCTTTGCTTCTTAAGCAGCAAAATATAGGGATGGAAGATGTAATAGAATTCAGTGTCTTCCCAATTGTATTTGCGTGTGTGTGTGTGTGTGTGTGTGTGTGTGTGTGTGTCTGTGTGTTATTTTTATCTATTTTCTTTTTGACAGGGACTCACTGATACTCAGGCTGGAGTACAGTGGCATGTTATTGGCTCACTGTAGTCCCCGCCTTCCAGGTTCAAGCAATTCTCCTGCTTCAGCCTTCTAAGTAGCTGGGACTTACAGGCACATACCACCACTCTCGGCTAATTTTTGCATTTTTTTAGTGGAGTCGGGGTTTCACCATGTTGGCCAGGCTGGTCTCAAACTGCTGACCTCAAGTGATCTGCCCACCTTGACCTCCCAAAGTGCTGGGATTATAAGTGTGAGCCACCATGCCCGGCCTTGTGTGTTTTTTTAAATAGTGACTTTTAAACTAAAAATATCCTCTTTCTTTTTGGTTTCTTTCTACTAAGACTGTTGTTATTAAATTTACCCTCCTTCAAACTTTTCTTGTTTTCTTTTAGATTCCGCCTCGCTTTGCCAGAGTCCAATCGCAGCAATATTGAGGTAGGAATCCAAGCTCTTGGGGTTACCTGCCACTGGAAGAATGAGGATTCTCCTATTACATATAATAGCGAGTTGATTGTTTTCTGTGCCTCTGAGTCCTTGATTTCTCCATAACTGTAGGACCTAACTTTGAAAATCTGTATGTAGCTACTCAACAGTTGAGCCCGTTAACCACTCAAGAGAGAAAGTCTATGATTTACTTTATTTATACAGAAATACTTTTTTCAAAAAACTCAAAAGACTGTTGGGACATTGTCTAATGCTATAAAAACAGGCATTCTCAGGGAATGCCTGTTTTCTCAATAAAATAATCCTCTAGAGTTAATTTATAGACAAGAATCCCAAAGGAATATGTAAATTATTAGGCCATGATTAGGTTTGCTTTTTGAATACTTTCTGCCCATCTCCTAAAATTAGGTCAAGGTTGCCTGTATGGATACCTTTGCGGGAGGGGGGTTCCCAGCCTGGCGACTTCCTGATTGGAAGAGGACACTTGAAATCCCCCTTCCCTCAAGCTTCAGGAAGACTAGCTAAATCACTACCTCATACATCCGTGGATGTCACTATCACAGAGAAGTTAAGTGGATTGTGGTGTCAGAATGCCCTGATAGAATAGTGCCTAGTTCATGGGCAGCACTACGTAATATTAATTATTAGAATTAACAGTATTCATTTACCTACAAATACTTATTCAGCCTGGAACTGTTCTAGACAAAACAGATAAAATCTCTACCCTCAGGGTACTTACATTCTAAAGCAGTGGTTCTCAACTAGTGATTCTCACCTAGGAACATTTGGCAATGTCTGAAGACATTTTTGGTTGACACAGCCTGGGATGGCAGGAAAGATGCTAATGACACTTGGTGGGTAGAGGCCAGGGATGCTTCTAAACATCTCACAGTGCTCTCAACAACAAAGAATTATCCATCCCAAAGTGGCAAGAGTGCCACTCTTGGGAAACCCTGTTCCAGAGTGTGTGTGATTGTGCTTACATGTGTGTGACAGGCTGAGAGTAGCAGGCAACAAACAAATATATACTGTGTGTACTAAAAAAATGCTATAGAAAAAGGGAAATCAGAATGGGGGGCAAGTAGGTAAGGAGCTGGAAATTACAACTTGGGGTATTAAAAGGATTAGCTGAGATTATGCATGCAATGCACTTAGCACATTGACTACATAGTAGGCATTAAATAAACAGTGGCCACTGTTTCCATATTTACAATAACTAGTTATTGTCACTTCTGTGTTTTCATATTCACAATAATTATTTCAGTTACTGCCATTTTTATGTCAACAGGCAGTGTAGCATAATAGTTTCATACATGAACTCTGAGGCCAAACTACAAAAGTGAATTCCCACCATATTAGTCCATTTTCATGCTGGTGATAAAGACATTCCCTAAACCGGGAATAGAAAGAAATTTAATTAGACTTACAGTTCCACATGGAAGGCCCTCCATGGGGAGGCCTCAGAATCATGGCAGGAGGTGAAAGGTACTTCTTACATGGCAGTGGCAAGAAAAAATGAGGAAAAAGCAAAAGCAGAAACCCCCAGTAAACCCATCAGATCTTGTGAGACTTATTCACTATCATGAGTATAGCACAGGAAAGACTGGCTTCCATGACTCAATTACATCCCTCTGGGTCTCTCCCACAATATGTGGGAATTCTGGGAAATACAATTCAAGTTAAGATTTGGGTGGGGACACAGCCAAACCATACCATTCCTCCCCTGGCCCCTCCAAATCTCATGCCCTCACATTTCAAAACCAATCATGCCTTCCCAACAGTCCCCCAAGTCATAACTCATTTCAGCATTAACCCCAAAGTCCACAGTCCAAAGTTTCATCTGAGACAAGAAAAGTCCCTTCTTCCTATAAGCCTGTAAAATCAAAAACCAGCTAGTTACTTTCTGTATACAATGGGGGTACCGGTATTGGACAAATACAGCTGTTCCAAATGGGAGAAATTGACCAAAACAAAAGGGTCACAGGGCCCATGCAAGTCTAAAAATCCAGCGGGGCAGTCAAATTTTAAAGCTCCAAAATAATATCCTTTGACTCTAGCTCTCACATCTAGGTCATGCCGATCTAAGAGGTGGGTTCCCGTGGTCTTGGGCAGCTCTGCCCCTGTGGCTTTGCAGGGTACAGCCTCCCTCCTGGCTGCTTTCACAGGCTGGCATTGAGTGTCTGTAGCTTTTCCAGTCACAGCACAAGCTGTCAGTGGACTACCATTCTGGGGGTCTGCAGGATGGTGGCCCTCTTCTCACAGCTCCACTAGGCAGTGCCCCAGTAGGGACTCTGTGTGGTGGCTCTGACCTGACATTTCCTTCTGCACGTCCCCAGTAGAGGTTCTCCATGAGGGCTCTGCCCCTGCAGCAAACTTTGGCCTGGGCATCCAGGCATTTCCATACATCTTCTGAAATCTAGGCGGAGGTTCCCAAACTCCAATTCTTGACTTCTGTGCACCCACAGGCTCAGCACCACATGGAAGCTGCCAAGACTTGGGACTTCCACCCTCTGAAGCCACAGCCTGAGCTCTACCTTGGTCCCTTTCAGCCATGTTCAACAGAAACAGTTATAAGACAGGAATAGATCTGGAGAAAATAGCCAAAAAGAGAATTTAACCAAGAAGCCAACTGAGATGTACATATGTCTCAGTAGGATAGTGCCTAGTTAATGGGCACTATTCAAGTGGGAGGATCACTTGAAGCCAGGGATTCAAGACCAACCTGGGCAACACAAAAAGTCCTCATCTCTAATAAAACAAAACAAATTAGCTTGGTGGCACACTCCTATAGCCCCAACTATTCATGAGGCTGAGGCGAGAGGTTTCCTTGTGCCTGGGATTTTGAGGCTGCAGTGAGCTATGACCTATCTCCAAAAAAAAAAAGTTAAGATGTTTGCTTGTTTAATTTTAGGAGAGCATCCTGATTTTTAGGTTGAGAAGATTGGGAGCCAGGAGTAACAATATTAATAAGTTTGAAAATAAGTCATACCTTTCATGCCAGACATTGAGGTCTAAAATATTATTGACTAGTGGTTGGTTAGCAACCCCAGAGCACAGCTATTTCATAGATGACAGACTGTAGTCCATGGGAATACATAGCTGACTGCCTCACAAATAGTGCTTCCTGAGTCCAGAGAGCAGGGAAAATGAGCCCAAGTCTTCCAGGAAGATCCAGCTTAACTGCTTAGTATCAACAGCAGAGTGTGCTAACTGTGGCATTTTAGAAAAAATGACGATAGTACGTACCAAGCATTTCACATAATGTTAATGTATTTAATCCT